>NC_057713.1:2298293-2328024 GCF_004010195.1 Chiloscyllium plagiosum
CCGAGGGGGTGGAGAGATAAATGGGAGGGGGATGGGGCTGGGTGTAAGATGGGGGTTAATGGTGACAGCTCAGATGGGAGGGTGAAGTGGATAGATAGGAAGGAAGATGGGCAGGTAGGACAGGTCATGAGGGTGGTGCTGAGCTGGAAGGTTGGACCTGGGATAAAGTGGGGCGAGGGGAAATTAGGAAACTGGTGAAATCCACATTGATGTTGTGGGGTTGGAGGGTCCCAAGGCAGAAGATGAGGTGTTCTTCCTCCAGGCATCAGGTGGTGAGGGAGTGGTGATGGAGGAGGCCCAGGACCTGCATGTCCTTGTTGAAGTGGGAGGGGGAGTTGAAGTGTTCAGCCACGGGGCGGTGGGGTTGGTTGATGCGGGTGTCCCAGAGATGTTCTCTGAAGCGCTCTGTGAGTAGGCATCCTGTCTCCCCAGTGTAGAGGAGACCGCATCGGGAGCAACGGATACAATAAATGAAGTGCTTCTGGTCCCCTTTGAGAATTTTTTGCAACCACTCTGAGATCACCTTCAACCTGGCATCAGGGAGGCAACACACCACCCTAAAGCCAAGATATCAGCTGCAGAAACACCTGTCTGTGCTTCTGACTAATGAGTCCCCTATCACAATTGCTTGTTTGGACTTTGCCACTCTCTGCTTTACAGCAGAACCAGTCGTGGTGCCAAAGACCTGCTGCTACATTCCACGTCAACAGTATCCAAAATGGTATTGGATAGGACAGGACACTCCTGCACTACCTTAGACAGCACCATCCAAACCCACGACCACTTCCATCTAGAAGGACAAGGACAGCAGGTATTTGGAAACACCACCCCCCTGCAAATTCTCCTCCAAGCCACACACCACCCTGATTTTGAAATATATCACCGTTCCTTCACAGTTGTTGGGTCAAAATCCTGGAATTCCCTGCGTAAGGGCATTGTGGGTCAACCCACAACAAGTGAACTGCAGTGATTCAAGAAGGCAGCTCACCAGCACTTTCTCAAGGGCAACTAGGGATGGGCTACCAATGCTGGCCAGACAGTGACTCCCAAGTCCCACAAATGAATTTAAAAAGAAACCTGCCTACCTTTCCTGGCAGTCAGCCATCTACCTGAGTGTACCTATGGTGTGACCACCTCCCTGAAACTCCAATCTGTCACGTTGTCTGCCTCCTGTATGCTCCTTATTAAATAACTCCACAGAGGCCAGTATCCTGTCTCCAAGCCACCCTGTACTTACACATGGAGAGTCCTTGACATTGATCCAGCTCCCTCAGAAAGAACAGGATGTCTGACATGCCTGTTTATATCTTGTCATCCAGGGCTCCCTGATTAGATCAGATAAACAATCAGCCCCAATCAGGGAACTCATATTCCATGAGGTCCACCTGACTGACCTTGTTACAATCACTACACCTCAGTGCTTTCAAAGGCTGCTCCATCTGATCCATATTGTCTGAGAGGAACCACAGCCAGTCACACTCTGTGCAGATATCAGCACCAGGGATAATCAACAGCTCCCTGAATTCCTATATTTGATAGGAAGGGTGTACCAGTGAGACATGACATACCCAGGGATGGTGTTGGTGGTGTCTGGGACATCTGTTTCAGATCTCCTCAAGGCAGTTGCGATCATGTCATTATGATGCAGTTGCGCGATTGTGATGAAGTTTCTTGGAAATTAAAATCTCTGGTGAGTAATCGACAGAGTCCTTTGAATTCCTTGAGTCAGATACTTTGGTCATGTCAATGGATGCAATGAAGAATTTTTTGTGTTGTCATAGTTATAATTCTTGAATTTTTCTGGTTACAATGGTCATGACAGATGTTCTGCTAGAAGGTCTAAAGCTGCACTGAGTCTTTAGGAGAGTTTCCTCAGTCACAGGAAGGAAGTGAATCAACAGGGAGGTGGTCAGGATCTGGAGCAGAGGGCACTAACCCAATATTTTCCACAGATGACTTTTCTCCCTTCTTGAAGGCAGTTAGAATGGTTTGTATCCCTGAAGTCAGGAATGGAGGAAGTTAATTTTTTTCCCAAATCCATAGGATGAGTGCACAAAATTGTGATGTCAGCAAAATCCCACCAGCAGCTTTGAAGATCTCAGCTGGAATATTTCCAGGGCCAGCAACTTTGTTTTTTTCCATGTGTTTGAATGCTTGTTGCAGCTCTCCATCGATTGGACTCCATTCATAGATTCTAACATACTTACCAGGGCTGCCGCTGGTAATTTACAGTTGAGCAGTTGTTGGAAATGTTCTTTCCAGTGTTGATGGATGGCACCATCATAAACTTTAAGAAGAGAGACACTGTCCAGTGAGTGAGGGAGATTTAGTCCATTTGACCTTGGCAGCTTCAGACAAGCTTTGCATATTGTGATTGAACATAGAACATAGAACAGTACGGCTCAGTACTACCTCTAACATCTCCCCTATACCTTCCTCCAATCACCTTGAAATTCTGCCCTGGGGAAAGGCCTCTGGCTATCTACTCTATCTATGCCTCTCGTTACCTTATACAACTCTATCAACACCTCTCTTCCTTCTTCTCTCCAGTGTGAAAAGCCCTAGCTCACTCAACCTCTCTTAATAAGACAAGCTCTCTAATCCAGGTAGCATCCTGGTAAATCTCCTTGGAAAGCATCTACATACTTCCTATAATGAGGCAATCAGAACTGGACACAATATTCCAGAAGGTGAGAGTGGTCCTAAGGGAAGAGTACTAAACTGGGCCAAGGCCAATTATATCAAAATTCAGCAGGAGCTGGGAAATGTGGATTGGACACAGCTATTTGAAGGGAAATCCACATTTGAGATGTGGGAGGCTGTCAAAGATAGGTTAAAGATAGTGCAGGATAGGCATGTCCCTTTGAAAACAAGGATTAGGAAGGGCAAGATTTGTGAACCGTGGATGACAGGAGAAATTATGCGACTAGCCAAGAGGAAAAGGGAAGTGTACATAAGGTCCAGGCAGCTAAGAACAGAACAGGCCCTGGAGGAATAGCGGGAGAGTAGGACCAATCTTAAACGAGGAATCAAGTGGGCTAAAAGGGGTCATGAAATAACTTTAGTGAGCAGAATTAAGGAGAATGCCAAGGCCTTTTATTCTTATCTAAGAGGCAAGAGGGTAACTAGAGAAAGGGTTAGTCCACCAAAGGATAAGGAAGGAAGGTTGTGTGTCGAACCTGGGAGAATGGGTGAGATTCTCAATGATTACTTTGCATTGGTGTTCACCGAGAAGAGGGACATGAGATTAGAGAGAGAAGTTTGTTTACTCTGGATCACATTGACATAAGGAAGTAAGATGTGTTGAATAGGCTAAAGGATATTAAGGTGGACAAATCCCCAGGACCAGATGGGATCTATCCCAGATTGCTGAGCGAGGCAAGAGAGGAAATAGCTGGGGCCCTGACAGATACCTTTGTGGCATCCTTAAACACAGGTGAAGTGCCGGAGGACTGGAGGGTTGCTCATGTTATCCTCCCATATAAGAAGGGTAGTAGGGATATTCCAGGTAACTACAGACCAGTGAGCCTGACGTCAGTGGTGGGAAAGTTGCTGGAGAAGGTACTGAGGGATAAAATCTATTTAAATTTGGAAAAGAATGGGATTATCATTGATAGGCAACGTGGTTTGTGATGGGATGTCGTGCCTTACCAACTTAATAGAGTTCTTTGAGGAAGTGACCAAGTTGATAGATGAAGGAAGGGCTGTAGATGTTATATAAATGGACTTTAGTAAGGCGTTTGATAAGGTTCCCCTTGGTCAACTAATGGAGAAAGTGAAGTCACATGGTGTGCAGGGTGTTCTAGCTAGGTGGATAAAGAACTGGTTGAGCAACAGGAGACAGAGAGTAGTAGTTGAAGGGAGTTTCTCGAAATGGAGAAAGGTGACCAGTGGTGTTCCACAGGGGTCAGTATTGGGTCCACTGTTGTTTGTAATATAAAAATGTCTGGAAGAGGGCACTGTTGGTCTGATCAGTAAGTTTGCAGATGACACGAAGATTGATGGAGTAGCAGAAAACATAGGGGACTGTCAAAGTATACAGGAGAATATAAATAGACTGGAGGGTTGGGCAGAGAAGTGGCAAATGGAGTTCAATTCAGGCAAATGTGAGGCGATGCATTTTGGGAAGTCTAATTCTCGAGTGAATTATACAGTAAACGGAAGAGCCTTGGGAAAAGTTGATGGGCGGAGAGATCTGGGAGTGCAGGTCCATTGTACCCAGAAGGTGGCTGCATAGTTGGATAGAGTGGTCAAGAGGGCATATGGTATGATTGCCTTTGTTGGAGAGGGTATTGAGTATAAGAGCTGGCAGGCCATGTTAAAATTGTACAAGACATTGGTTAGGCCGCATTTAGAATACTGTGTGCAGTTCTGGTCGCCACATTACCAAAAGGATATGGCTTTGGAGAGGGTGCAGAGAAGGTTTACAAGAAAGTTGCCTGGTATGGAAGGTGCTGGCTATGAAGAGAGGTTACGTAGGTTAGGATTGTTTTCATTAGAAAAAAGGAGGTTGATGGGGAACCTGTCTGAGGTTTACAAAATCATGAAGGGTATAGACAGGGTAGATGGAAATAAGCTTTTTTTTCCCAGGGTGAGGGATTCAATAACAAGAGGTCACACGTTCAAGGTGAGAGGTGAAAAGTTTAAGGGGGATACACGCGGCAAATACTTCACACAGAGGGTGGTAGGTGGAATGTTTTGCCAGCAGAAGTAGCAGAGGCAGGCACAGTAGATTCATTTAAGATGCGTCTGGACAGATGCATGAGTAGGTGGAGAAGAGAGGGACACAGATGCTTAGGAATTGGGTGACAGGTTTAGACAGTAGATTTGGATCGGCTCAGGCTTGGAGGGCCAAAGGGCCTGTTCCTGGGCGGTAAATTCCCTTTGATCTTTGTTCTTTCTTTATTTCAAGTGTGGTCTAACCAGGGTTTCAGGGAGCTGCAGCAAAACCTCGCAGCTCTTAAGCTCAATCTTAAGCTTAATGAAAGCCAAAACAACATAGGCTTTCTTAGCATCTGTATCAACTTTGAGGGATTTACGGACCCCAAGATCCTGCTGTTCCTCCACACTGCCAAGAATCCTGTCTTTAACCCTGTATTTAACATTCAAATTTGACCTTCCAAAATGAATCACTTCACATTTATCCAGGTTGAACTCCATCTGCCACTTCTCAGCCCAGCTCCGCATCCTGTCAATGTCTTGTTGTAGCCTGCAACAGCCCTCGACACTATCTACACCACCAACCTTTGTGTCATCAGCAAACTTACTAACCCACCCTTCCACTTCTTTATCCAAGTCATTTATAAAAACTACAAAGAACAGAGGCCCACGAATAGATCCCTACTGGACACCACTGGTCACCAACCTCCATGCTGAGTATTTTCCATCCACTACCACTCGCTGTCTTCTTTTGGCCAGCCAATTCTGTATCCAGGCAGCCACATTTCCCTGTATCCCATACCTCCTAACTTTCTGAATGAGCCTACTGTGGGGAACCTTATCAAATGCCTTACTGAAATCCACATATACCACATCCACTGCTCGACCTCCGTCAATTTGTCTCATTGCATCCTCAAAGAACTCAATAAGGTTTATGAGGCATGACCTGCACCTCACAAAGCCATGGTGACTATCTTTAATCAAACTATGCTTTTCCAAATAGTCATAAATCTCAGAATCCTTTCCATTACCTTGTTTACCACAGATGTAAGACTGACTGGTCTGTAATTCCCAGGGATTTCCCTTTTCCCTTTCTTGAACAGAGGAACAAAATTCACCTCCCTCCAATCATCCCGTACTACTCCAGTGGAGAGTGAGGATGCAAAGATCATTGCCAGAGGCACAGGAATCTCATTCCTCACTTCCTGTAGTACCCTTGGATATATCTGGTTCAGTCCTGGGGCCTTATCTTTCTTGATACTTGCCAGAATTTCCAACACATCCAATTCCTTAATATCAATTTGTTCAAGCCTATTAACTTGGTCCACAGTGTTCTCACTATCAACATGGTCCCTCTCTCTATTGAATACCGAAGCTAAAAATTCATTTAGGGCCTTCCCCCACCTCTTCAGACCCCAGGCACAAGTTCCCTCCACTATCCCTTATTGGCTCTATCCTCTCTCTGATCATTCTGTTATTCCTTACATAAATGTAGAAAACCTTTGGGTTTTCCCCAATCCTTCTCAGAGTCTAGATTAGAGTGGTGCTGGAAAAGCACAGCAGTTCAGGCAGCATCCGAGGAGCAGGAAAATCGATGCTTCGGGCAAAAGCCCTTCATCAGGAGTACAGGCAGAGAGCCTGCAGGGTGGAGAGATAAATGAGAGGAGGGTGGGGGTGGGGAAAAAGTAGCATAGAGCACAATAGGTGAGTGGGGGAGGGGATGAAGGTGATAGGCATGTCCTTGGCAGAGTGGGAGTGGGAGTTGAACTGTTGGGCCACGGGGCGGTTTGGTTGATTGGTGCGGGTGTCTCGGAGATGTTCCCTAAAGCGCTCTGCTAAGAGGTGCCCAGTCTCCCCAATGTAGAGGAGACCGCATTGGGAGCAACGGATACAATAAATGATATTAGTGGATGTGCAAGTAAAACTTTGATGGATGTGGAAGGCTCCTTTAGGGCCTTGGATGGAGGTGAGGGAGGAGGAGTGGGCACAGGTTTTACAGTTCCTGCGGTGGCAGGGGAAAGTGCCAGGATGGGAGGGTGGGTTGTAGGGGGGCGTGGACCTGACCAGATAAGTTCAGCTTTTGCCCGAAATGTCGATTTTCCAGACTCTAGACTCTGGTTTCCAGCATCGGCCATCCTTGTTTTTACCTAATCCTTCCCACCAAGGTTTTCTCGTGCCCCGTCCTAACTCTCCTCAGTCCATTTTTGAATTCTTTCCGAACTACCCTGTAACCCTCTAAAGCTGTGCCAGATCCTTGCTTCCTTACCCTTAAGTAAGCTTCCTTCTTCCTCTTGACAAGAAGCTCTTCTTCTCTTGTCATCCGTGGCTCCTTCATCTTGCCATTCCTTGCCTGTTTCGGTGGGACAAAGTTATCCAAAACTTGCAACAATTGCTCCTAAACAGCCTCCACATTTCTGTTGTGCATTTCCCGTGGAACAGTTGTTCCCAGTTTATACTCTACAATTTATACACCACAGCTCCTGCCTAATAGCTGTATAATTTCCCCTCCCTCAGTTAACTACCTTCCCATACTGTCTATTCCTAACCCTCTCCATGGCTATGGGGAAGGTGAGGCAGTTGTGGTCACTGTCACCGAAATGCTCTCCTGCTGAGAGATCTGACACCTGGCCTGGTTCATTGCCTAGCACCAAATCCCATATGGCCTCCCCCCTAAATGGCCTATTGACATATTGAGGAGAAAGTGAGGACTGCAGATGCTGGAGATCAGAGCTGAAAAATGTGTTGCTGGAAAAGCTCAGCAGGTCAGGCAGCATCCAAGGAGCAGGTGAATCGACGTTTCGGGCATGAGCCCTTCTTCAGGAATATTGAGTCAGGAATCCTTCCTGGACACACCTGACAAAATCGGCTCCATCCAGACCATCTACACTAACGAGATTCCAATCAATATTGGGGAGGTTGAAGTCACCCATAACAACAACTCTGTTACATCTGCCCCATTCCAAGATCTGCTGTCTAATCTGTTCTTCCATCTCTCTGCTGCTATTCAAGGGTCTATAGAAAACACCCAATAAAGTGACTGCTCCTTTCCTGTTACTGACTTCCACCCATGCTGACTCAGTAAACAAACCCTCCTCAACAACCTCCTTTTCTGCAGCTGTGATGCCCTCTCTAATTAACAATGCTACTCCCCCTCCTCTTTTCCCCCTCCCTGTGTTTTTTTTAAAGATCTAAACCCTCAAACATCCAGCAACCATTCCTGCCCCTGTGAAATCATGTCTCTGTTATAGTCACAACATCGTAGTTCCAAGTGCTAATCCATGCTCTAAGTTCATCACTTTTATTCCTGACACTCCTTACATTGCAACAGACATATTGTAACCCTTCTCTTTTCTCTATCATTTGTATATTCTTCCTGATAACTACCCTCCTCCTCTGATCTGTACCTGTGGTTCCCAACCCCCTGCCAAACTAGTTTAAACCCTCCTGAAATGTTCTCGCAAATCTCCTGCCCAGGATATTGGTACCCTTCCAGTTTAAGTGTAACCCATCCTTCATGTATAGGTCCCACCTTCCCCAGAAGGTATCCCAATGGTCTAGGAGCCCTCCCTCCTGCACCAGCCCTGTAGCCACGTGTTTAGCTGCATTTGCTCCCTGTTCCTCACCTCACTAGCATGTGACACCAGTCATAATCCTGAGACTACTACTCTGCTTGACCTGCTTTTTAGCTTCCAATCTAACTCCCTGAAATCACCTTTTGGATCCTCATCCCTTTTCCTAGCTATGTCATTGGTACTAATGTGCTTCATGACTTTAGGCTGCTCACTCTCCCTCTTCAGAATCTTGTAGACGCGATCAGACACATCCTGGACCCTGACAACAGGGAGGCAATATACCTTCTGGGAGACTCGTTAGCGAACACAGAATCTCCTGTCCGTTTCTCCAACTATTAAGTCTCTTGCTGCTAACACTTTTCTGTTCTCCCCCCTTTCCTTTTGAGCCACAGAGCCAGGCTCAGTGCCAGAGACCACTGCTTCAACACCCAGGATGGTAAGCTTCCTGTTGCATTGCCCTTTTGTTTCCCCTTTTCTCTTCCAGTTTTGTCTCTGGGATACGGCATTAAGTTGTTGACGTTCTGCCATGTTGCTTTGTGACTTCACATTATTCTGCTTTGTGGTAAGGTCTGCTCACTTTAATTCTCGAGCCAGAGGAGGGGGGGGGGGGGTCACATAATTCTGCATTGTTTGCTCAAACCTAATGTTCAGGACACAGGTGACTACTGTCGCTGACTTTATTTCATCCCATCATTCTGAAATTGAGCTGGCTATGTGGAGATTGTGAGCTGCTTTTGAAATTCCACTACGTTGTCAAAGTCATTTGACATGAAACAATCTGGCTGCCAGAGATGGATCCTGTCAGTTTCTATTCCAAAGAATAACTGCTGTTCCCACAGATTGAAGGTGAATCTGGGCTTATTGTTTGTGGTGTAATAAAGTTGCTTTTTCTTCCTTTCTTCTTTTATACACAACCTCGTCACTGTCAATAAACATATTCTCTTTTTTAAATATTATCACTAATATTATCATTTAAATTGTTTTCGAATGAGTATATTGACTTCACCAGTGTATTGAATGAGATTATTGTTTAGCACATTACCAGGTATCATTACTCATTCCTGAACTGTAGCTCCAAACTCCAGGCATCTCCTGGAGCTGGTGGCGTAGTGGTAATGCCACTGGACTAGTATTCCAGAACACCATGCTCACTCTTCTCTGGGGAATAGCTTCAAATCCCAACATGCCAGCTGGTGAAATTTGAATTCAACACAAAAGAAATATGGCATTAAAATCTAGCCTAATTGATTGTTGTAAAAATCCATCTGATTTACTAATGACCTTTAGGGAAGGAAATCAGTCCGATATGTGGCTCCAGCCGCACAGCAATGCAGTTGACTTGTAACTGCTTGCTGGGTTATGAGGAGTGGACAATAAATATGAGTTTATCACTTTAGATGTACCTGGGCAATTTTCCACATTGTCAGGCAGATGCTAGTGTTGTGATTGTACTGGAACAGTTTGATTAGGGGAGCAGCAAGTACAGGAGCACAAGCCTTCAATACTATTGCCAGAATGTTGTCAGGGCCCATTGTCTTTGCAGTATCCAGTGTCTTCAACAGTTTCTTGGTATCATGTGGAGTAAATTGAATTGACTGAAGACGGGTATCTGTGATGCTGGGAACCACTGAAGCAGACTGAGCTGAATCATCCACTTGGCACTTCTGTTTGAAAATTGTTGCAAATGCTTCAGCCTTATAGATACATAAAATCCTGCAATAGAGAAGCAGCCCTTTGACCAATCAAACGTGTATTGCCAAAAGTATACCACTGGTTCCACTTTCCTGCACTGCGCCCATAGCCTTGAATGTTAAAACACTTCAAATGCTCATCCAAGCACATTTTAAAGGTTGCGAGGTTTTCTGCCTCATCTACCCTCCCAGTCAGTACATTCCAGACCCCAACCACCTTTTGGGATTTTCCTCTTGTTGGTACCCTCACCACCTGTCACAGATGGAGTTTAGCAGCCGTCCCCTTTAGGACCCGACCAGCTCGATCAGTAGTACTGCTGCTGAGCCACTCTTGGTGGTGAATATTGTAGGACTGCCCAGGTACATCTATTTCACAAAAAGCAGGACAAATCCAACCCAGCCAACTACCGCCCCATCAGTCTCCTCTCGATCCTCAGTAAAGTGATGGAAGGGGTCATCCACAGTGCTATCAAGCAGCACCTGCTCAGCAATAACCTGAAGCCACGGAACTTCATTGGAGTCTGGATTCAATGTTCAGGATTCCCAGGACAACTCTCTTCTTACTGTATCCCACAGTTACTTGACTAGTCTGTGAGACAGCTCTCCTATTTTTGGCACTAGCCTCCAGATGTTTTTACATTAGATTACTTCGTGTGGAAACAGGCCCTTCAGCCCAACAAGTCCACACCGACCCACCAAAGCGTAACCCACCCAGACCCATTCCCCTACTGACTGTTTCCACACTGTAAGTAATCTAATGTTATTAAGGAGGACTTTGGAGAGTTGTGATTGCCATTTCTAATGCCTTTTCCATCCAGTAGCATTACTTTTTTGACACTTTTAAGTGCTTTAATACATCTGAGAGATTTGCTGGGACATTTCAGGGAGCAGTTAAGAGTCAACCATATTTCAGATTAATGTGTAGACCAGACCAGGTAAGATGAACCAGATGAGATTTTACAAAAATCAACAGTGGCTTCATGGTCACCATTAGACTTTAATTCCATAAGACCGTAACATGTGGGAGCAGAAGTAGGGCATTCAGCCCATCAAATCGGCTCCACTATTCAATGAGATTATGGCGGATTTGGTAATCCTCAAATTCACCTTCCTGCTTTTTTCTCCACAACGCTTGATTTCCTGACTGATTAAAAATCTGTCTTTCAGCCTTGAATATGCTTAATGACCCTCTCTCGACAGCCGTCTGCGGTAAAGAATTCCACAGGTTGACTACTCTCTCTGAGAAAACAGTCTCTTCTCATCGCTCTTTTAAATATGTGACCCCTTATTCTGAGATTATGCCTTCTCAACCTCAATTCTTTCAAAACAGAAAACAACCTTGCTGCATCAACCCTGTCAACCCATCCAAGTCTTTAATATATGTATATTGTAAATAACTGGCACTAACACTGATTCCTATGGCCAGTTACAGGTTGCCATCTTGAAAATCCAAGCAGGAGATGACTGAAACAGAGAATGAGAATTTTAATAAAGGTCAGCTCAATATTTCAGTAAATTATCTGCTCAGTTTTAACATTTGTAAGTGTGTACTACTCTCTCTGTAAGGCAAGATCTGGATCAATAAAAACGTCTATCAGTCCTGCTTCTTTAATATCACATTCCCACACCCTTCCCCATCACATGAGACCACCATCCAATAAGGGTCAGGCCTGTGGATCTGAAAACATCCAATGCAGTTCAGAGGGGAGGAGGGGAAGCTGCACGCAGCCATTGGGGATTAGGGGTGTACCCGAGGTAATATTAAGATAATGAGGTTTCTTTCAATCCACTGCTTTGTGCATGAGACAGCTGTGGAATCCATAATCTCATTTTTCTTGTTTTTACACCTGAACAAGGAAAACTGTAATTTAAATGGATAAAATCATGAAATGGTTATCTCACAGAAGGAGGCTATTCAGCCCATCTTCTCAGCACCCAATCTCTGCAAAGGCAGCTCAGCTAATCCCACTCCCTCACATCTTTCCCCAAAACAAATAGTTGTTTTCCAATGCCTGTACAATTCTCTTTGGATACAATCTCAGACAGTGCGTTCCAGACCCTAACCACTTGAGAGTACCTGACCCTATCACACTCCCAGACAGCAATTAAGCTGTTATGATTAACTCTTGATGGTCTGCTGTGAAGATATAATTTTTAAAGCCCATCAGTACTGGAATTCTGTTCACTAGTGAGCAATGGAGGCTGTGTAAATGAATGTATTTAAAGCTGAGATTTTGGATCGTTAACAGTCAAGGGTTATAAGCAGCAAGCAGGAAAGTGGAGGAAGATCTCTATCAGAAAAGCTATGGTCTTAGTGAATGGTCGACCACAGCAAGGTCAAGTAACCTCCCTTTTCCTAATACTTGTGTTCTCGTGATTTCAAACATCACAGTCAAATCTCCCCTCATTCATCTCCTCTTTAATGAAACTTTCTCAGCTTCTTGAATCTGTCCTCTTCACTGAAGTTCCTTATCCTGGAACCATTCCTGTAAATCTATTCTGCATTCTGTCTAATCCCTTCAAAGTCGGACACAATACCCCAGCCATAGAACATAGAACATTCCAGCGCAGTACAAGTCCTTCGGCCCTTGATGTTGCGCAGACCTGTGAAACCAATCTGAAGCCTCCTCTATCCTACACTATTCCATTTTCATCCATATCAAAGACCATTTAAATGCCCTTAACGTTGATGAGTCTACTACTGTTGCAGGCAATGAGTTCCATGCCCCGAATACTCTCTGAGTGAAGAAACTACCTCTGACATCTGTCCTATATCTATCATCCCTCAATTTAAAGTTATGTCCCCACGTGCTAGCCATCACCATCCGAGGAAAATGGCCACGGCTAATCCTGTGTTAAAAACTCTTTGTTTTTGTACTCCATTCCTCCAATTGTAAAGCTGAGGATTTTGTAAGCTTTATTGACCACTCACCCAGTCTGGCCTGTTACCTCCAATGAAGTGTGTCATAGAGTCATAGAGATGTACAGCATGGAAACAGATCCTTTGACCCATCCCGTCCATGCTGACCAGATATCCCAACCTAATCTAGTCCCACCTGCCAGCACCTGGCCCATATCCCTCCAAACCCTTCCTATTCATATACCCATCCAGATGCCTTTTAAATGTTGCAATTGTACCAGCTTCCACCACTTCCTCTGGCAGCTCATTCCATACACGCACCTCCCTCTGTGTGAAAAAGTTGCCCCTTAGGTCTCTATTATATCTTTTCCCTCTCACCTTAAACCTATACCCTCTAGTTCTATACGCCCCATCCCCATGAACAGACCTTGTGTATTTACCCTATCCATGCCCTTCATGATTGTATAAACCTCTGTAAGGTTACCCCTCAGCCTCCGATGCTCCAGGGAAAACAGCCCCAGTCTGTTCAGCCTCTCCCTATAGCTCAAACCCTCCAACCCTGGCAACATCCTTATAAATCTTTTCTGAACCGTTTGAAGCTTCCCTCTGCTCCTATGTACCATTTGGAATGGTACTGTTTATTTTGTATGGTCAGTCCAAGTTCTTCCTACTAAAATGAATCAGTTCACACTGCTCTTCACAGTTCCCAAATCCACTCTATTCCCCATCCTTCTCTCGTCCAATTCCATTTCCTGGTTTCTCCTCTCGCTCCTCAATCTCTTAAATGACACTTTCCCTCCCATTCTCCTGCCCCCCACTCTCCAAACCAAATCCCTTTGGATTTTCTTTTAGCAACTCAGTGTCTTGCTGTGCCAGTTCAGAGGACAGCAAAAACCTGAAACATCGATTCTCCTGCCCCTCGGATGCTGCCTGACCTGCTGCGCTTTTCCAGCACCTGCAGTCCTCACTTTCGCCCATTTCAGGGGACAGTTAAGACTAAGTCACGTTGCTGTGGCTCTGGAGTCATATGTAGGCCCAGACCAGTTAAGGGGGCAGATTTGCTTTCCTAAAGGGCATTGGTGAACCAGGTAGGTTTTTATAACAATCAATTCATGGTTGCCATGGCTGGCTCCGGCTTTAAAGTCCAATCTTATAGATTTCTTATTATGTATTAATCGGACATGGAAGGGTCGCAGTCTGGGCCAGCATTTACTGCCCATCCCTAAATGCCCTGAGAAGATGATGGTGAGCTGCTGCAGTCCGTGTCATCTAAAGATGTCCACACTACTGTCATGGAGGAAGTTGCAGAATTTTGTACCATAACAGTGAAGAAACAGTGATACAATTCCCAGTCAACATGGTGTGTGGCTTGGAGGAGAACTGGAAGTGGTGATTATTAAACCCCATCAGGTGCCCTGTTAGGATTCGATCTGGGTTTCCGGCGCATTAGAGTTGATCTCCAGATTTCTGGTCAAGTGGCAAAACCATTATTGTTACCTTGGACATGTCAGACTTGTGTCTTGTAAATGGTGAACAGGCTTTGGGGAGACATGTATTGAGTTAATCACTGCTGTATTCCCACCAGCTCGGAGTTGCAGGTTCTCAACCATTGAACCCCTTCTCTGGAAGGAACACTGAGGCTCCTGATTAAGATCTCTTTTTGACATTAATGTCATTTACTCGTTCTCTCACCTGCCACTCCTATAACCGACACTCTTGTGTGCTGGAGTTTTCTTCCATATAAGGTATGGAATGTGGAGTGTCTCTGCAGTTTCTGTTGGGGCAGGTTCCTGCCCTCAGGGTTCTCTCTGTCTCACACACTCTGCCTTCCTGTATGTCTCACTGGCCCGTGCTCAGGCTTGTCTCAGGCTCTCCAACTTTTCAATGTGTGCCTGAAAACTTTTAAACTGTTTTCCACTGTTTGCTTGTTTGTGGTTGGCATAGAATTTACAACCCGGAAACAGGGCATTCAGAAGTCTGGTCTGCGATAGTGGGTTTTTTTTCACTTCTTTCACAGGATGTGGGTATTGCTGACAAAGTCAGCATCTGTTGTCCGTCCGTAAGTGCCCTGAAACTGAGCGGCTTGTTCAGTTGTTTCAAAGGACAGTTAAGAGTCAACCACACTCATGCAGATCTGGAGTCACGTGCAGGCCAGGCCGAGTAAGAACTAATGAAAGACTGTCAGAGACAGGGACCTGATGAAGTGTATCCCAGGACTTTGTGGGAGGCCAGGGAGGAAGTTACAGGACCCATAGCAGAGATATTTGTATCATACACAGCCACAGGTGAAGTGCCGGAGGGTGGCTAATGTTGTGCCATGGTGGGTTGTTGAGTCAGCTTAAATCTCACAGGCTCCAGGGAGAAATAGCCAGTTGGATACAACATTGGCTTGACCATAGAAGACAGAGGGTGGTGGTAGAGGGTTGTTTTGCAGACCAGATGCTGTGACTAATGGTGGCCCACAGTTATTGGTCATTTATATAAATGATTTAGATGAGAATTTAGGAGATATGGTTAGTAAGTTTGCTGATGGCATAGAGGGCATAGAATTAAGGTGAAAGGGGAGAGACACAAAAGAATACAGGGGGCAAATCTTTCACACAGAGGGTGGTGAGTGTCTGGAGCGTACTGCCAGAGATAGTGGTGGAAGCAAATACAATTTTGTCATTTCATAAACATTTGGATAGGCACATGGAAGGGATAGGTATGGAAAGATACAGACCAAACACGACAAATGGGACTAGTTTAAATTGTGAAAACTGGGCAGCTAGACAAGTTGGGTCAAAGGGCCTGTTTCCATGCTGTAGACCTCTATGACTGTATGGGTCTAAGACACAGAAGTGAAGGACCGCATACTGACAAAACATCACAGAGAGTGCTGCACTGTTGGGGGGGCAGCGCTGAGGGAGTGCTGCATTCCTGGAGGTTGAGTACGCGCTGTCAAAGGGTCAGTATTGTGGGACGGCTGCACAGTTGGAGTGTCGATACTGTTGGAGTGCTGAACCTTCTGAGGGTCAGTGCTGCAGTATTGGAGGTCATTACTCAGGTATTGACACACTGTCTCATAGTAAGTGGTGAAAGCACTGGTGTGCTGGCCATCTTCATTTTCTGATATTATACCGAGACCCAGTCTGCTGTCTCATGCTGGTGGATGTAATTGATTCAAGGCCAATATTCATTTTGAGGAAGCGTTGGAAGTTTGCCCTGAGTGTCAAAATATGTATCTCGGTCACCAAAAAAAAATGCAGGACATGTGGCATATTGCATTTTTTTTAGATCCTCATTGTGTGCAAATTAGCTCTAATGATTCCTATGTGTAAAACAGTAACTACATTTCAAAACTATTGTTTGCAAAGTCCAATTTAATGTCCCCAACCAGGTATGAAACTAACATGGATTCTGAGCCCACCAGCTCAGAGTTGCAGGTTCTCAACCACTGAACCCCTTCTCTGGAAGGGACATTGAGGCTCCTGATTAAGATCTCTTTTTGACATTACATGTCATTTACTCGTTCTCTCACCTGCCACTCCTATAACCGACACTCTTGTGTGCTGGAGTTTTCTTCCATATAAGGTATGGAATGTGGAGTGTCTCTGCAGTTTCTGTTGGGGCAGGTTCCTGCCCTCAGGGTTCTCTCTGTCTCACACACTCTGCCTTCCTGTATGTCTCACTGGCCCGTGCTCAGGCTTGTCTCAGACTCTCCAACTTTTCAGCGTGTGCCTCTAACTGTTTTTACAATTTTTCCGGAGTGGTCGGTTTGCTGGGATTGGAGGAGGTATTGGGGTGATGAGAAACAGGGGTGGGGGTTTGTTAAGGAAAGATTGAGTGGAATTAGTTGGATGGGAAGAGGTGTGAGGAGTTGGTGTTGCGTGAACCATGTGAGTGGGAGAAATGACAAGAGACAAAGACTGAACTGAACTAAACTGAATCCAAGGTTGCCTATACCTTTAAGGACATGCCTGCATGTCTCCTTTAAGGTTCCTGTTCCTTGAAGATCATAGAGTACATACAAACATATGATAAACCCATCAGACATAGGAGCAGAATTAGGCCATTTGGCCCATCAATGGCTCTGCAATTCCATCATGGCTAATATGTTTCTCAATCCCATTCCCCAATAGAAATTGAAGTTAAGTGGTCTGCAGTTTAAGGACCATTCGGTCCATCACATCTGCTCCGCTATTTGATTATGTCTGACATGTTTCTCAACCCCACTCTCCTGCCTTCTCCCCATAACCCTTGATCCCCTTACCTATCTATCTCTGTCTTAAATTGAGTGCCTTGGTCTCCACAGCCCTCTGTGGCAATGAATTCCAGACTACCACCCTCTAGCTGAAGAAATTCCTCCTCATCTCAATTCTTTCATTGTCCTTTCATTCTGAGGCTGTGTCCTTGGGCCCTAGTCTCTTCTCTATCCAGGCCACTCAGCATTTCGTAAGCTTCAATCCAGTCCCCTTCATTCTTCTAAACTCTATTGAGTACACACCCCAGAGTCCTCAACCTTCTTCATATTGATAAGCCTTTCATCCCCAGGATCATTCTTGTAAATCTCCTCTGGATCCTCTCCAAGGCCAGCACATCCTTCCTTAGATAGGGAGTCCAAACCTTTTCACAATATTCCAAAAACAGTCTGATCAGAAACCTTATACAGCCTCAGCAGTATATCTCTGCCCTTGTATTCTAGCCCTCTTGAACTGAATTCTAACCAGTCAGGGTTGAGTTGCCAATCCTGGACCCCATTTACCTTCCTAACCACCAACTGAACCTGTTATTAACCTTAACAGAATCCTGAACTAGGATTCACAATCCTGAGGGTCATGACTGTTGCTAGATAAATGCGAGGTTCATTCTCCATATCAAGGATTTATTTGATCTTTTGCAAAATCATTTCTTTCAGTTTCAAATCTGCTGAAAAGTCTGATAACATGGAATGTTAGCTCTGTTTCCCTCTCCACACACACTCCCTGACTTTCATTTTGATATAGATTTCCATCATCTGCATTGGTTTGCTCTTGTTTAAATGTTTCAAAAAGTTCACTAGTGAGGGTCTGAAACTGCTGGTGCCATGTAACTTGAATTTTCAGAAAGCCACACACTTCCATGGTTTGGATCCAGAAAGACCTAACTTGATGCACTGTCTGTGAAATACTAACTGAGGGATTTGCTGGTTGTCTGAGTGTTGAAATTGGAGAAACTCCCAGTTGGCTCCAACAGGAAGTCCACTCTGTGAGTGGGTTTGACTGGAATCAAAATGTGTCATTAGACATTGCTTTTACAGGTGTTGTTCGGATCTCTGACTGTCAACGTGAGAAGCAATTATATTTTCCTCATTCTGATGGACGATATTGAAAAGGAGTTGTCCACAGGCAACCTTTTTGTCTGTGATCTACTTACAAGGGTTGAGTTGCCAAAGCTGGACCCCAGCGCTTCCCAACAGATTTATCAACTGGACACTTTCTCCCTTTCACCAGTGAGACGACAGTTCTGGCCAAAGGGATAGAGTGTGGATGGTGCAGTTTCTTGACTGCACGCAATGAAAATACCTCACATTTCTATAATAACCAAGTGCTTTGATAAGTGTGTAAGCAGACTAAAACTGACTCCAAGCCAGAGAGGAGATTTTGGCATGTGTTACTAAAACCTTCGTAAGAGGTAATGGTTATTAGAAGGCACTTTCCACAAGGACAAAGATTCAGAGAGACCAGTTTAAGAAGGACATTCTACTGGGATGTACTGGGACGATAGCAGAAGGCACTGCTGCCACCTGGTGGTTTTAAGAGTCAAGAACGAATAACAAAATGGCATTGCAGGAATGTGGGAATGGTGGATTGCTTAATTGTCTGTTCCACAAGATTATAGGTGGCCAGATTATCTGGGCTCATTGTACCCTATGCATGGAGCTTGTGAGACAGTAAGGTTTTTGGTGTGGTTGCATGCAGTTTTGAAATGGAGTATAGTTAGCATTTGCTGAAAATGTGTTGCTGGAAAAGCGCAGCAGGTCAGGCAGCATCCAAGGAGCAGGAGAATCGATGTTTCGGGCATGGAGAATGGCTCATGCCCGAAACGTCGATTCTCCTGTTCCCTGGATGCTGCCTGACCTGCTGCGCTTTTCCAGCAACACATTTTCAGCTCTGATCTCCAGCATCTGCAGTCCTCACTTTCCCCCCCATAGTTAGCATTTGGTCAAGCTTGAATGCAGTCAGTAATGGGGTCCTGCCTACATGATGTCATTGATTGGCACCGCCCTCCTTTGCTGCAATTTATTTTAAAGCAGTTAGCTGATGTGATCTGGTCACTTTCCCACTGACCCCATTCCCGCTATTGGGGTTTTCAAAACCAGTTCAAGGGTCTTCTCCACTATTTCCTCATGATATTGCCTCTTTAAAGGTGTGTGCTCAAGCCATTGTACAATGCATCTGGTCTGCTATAACAACTAGCCTGAACTAATTATCTCATGAGTTATCCATAGATAAATCTTTCACAGTGCCTTGAAGTCTCCCATTTCCCACAGGAGTTGAACTTTTGGCTCACACCCTGTACATCAAGTTACATTGAAATTGCAATACAGCACCACTCATTCTGTTTCCTCTGTGTCAAACTCTATATTGAAACAATTGCTGTTGTCATCAGCTATTACATATTGCATCTGCTTCTTTGCTCTGTAAATTAAAGCTATTGACTGATGTACTTGCGACTTTTGGCCATTTCATAATAACATCAATAAGGTGTCAGGACCTTAATTGACCCTGCTTGCAATTGATAATGACTTGTTTCACCAGCAGGTCAGTAATGGAGACCTCCTGCTGTATCATGTTGCCAACCTGTTGGTCTGTTTCACTGTACAATGCTGTCTCAAAGGAATTGTGGTACTTTAAGAATGCATGAAATCATTCTATGAAATCGCCCTATTTGGACAACCTCCCTAGGATGCCAGACTGTGCTCTGATCCATGTGACTGTAGAATATTTTCAGGTGATGTTGACAAAACTCCGGTAACAGTGTAATAGTAGACTGAATGAAGGATGTGGTTGTGGTGAGTTGCTTGCTGCTGAATATTTCCTCCCTTGATCAGATCCTTGACAGCCTTTGTGTCTTGCTCAGTCCCAAATGGGATATCCTGCTACAATATTGTTTGTTTACTTCTCCTCTTACACCTAATACTCCTTCCTACTTTCCTTTACTTCTATTGCAAACTAACCCTAACCTTCTCAGATATTTCTGGAGTACTCTCCTTGCTGGCTTGTGTGTACCAACTAGCAACTCCCCTCTTCTTTCCTATTGCTCTGTGACCTGCCTCCATGCAGATGTTCTGACCTGAGCCTGTGGCCATCTATGTCCTGAAGACCCTCTCCATTCTGCTACCAGTGGCAAAGCTTCCACCTGTATAATTTGTATTGTATTGTGTCTGAGTCTCTCCCCCTCACTTCCCCATGCCTCCACTTCCAAAACATACCCCTTCAAACCAGTCTTTTGGTCATCATTCTAAATCCCCACATGCAAATTTTTTTCGAGACATTTGAAGAGCTTTTGTTGTATTTTCTAGCCACATAAATACAGCTTGTTATCAGCTCTTTTCAGGCAGGCAGGGAAGGGGAAATGACTATCTGGAAGACCGATGAATACTGATATCGACTCTCTATCCAACTGCTTATCGCTGTTACTATAGGAATGAAGCATTGGCAGAAAGCTGTTGGAGATTGTGTACTTTGCTTGTGGCAGTTTGCATTGTAATCAAACTGCCAGGCATGAATTCTGACTTTACTGATTTTTAAGCACTTCTAAGTTACTGATCACAACAAAAGAAACATAATTTCCTGCCCTTAATAAAAACAATAAATGGTAGCCTTTTGCCCATAAGGATATGTGGGAGAATCGTGCTGAAGGCTTGATATTTAAAGCTCCTTTAAAAATGTCCCAAAGAACGCAAGTACAATTAACAATTTTGAATTGTGGCATGTATTTGTGTAAGACTGTGGTACTGTCACTGTGCTAGTAATCCAGAAACCCACCTCTGTGTTGTGAGGACTGGGCTTCAAGTCCCAAAACTGCAGCTGGTGAAACTTTGAATTTGTTTAATAAAAACTGAAATTATTAAACTAAGTGATGATGACCATGAGACTATTGATTGTTGAAAGTAATTCAACTGGTTCACTAATGCGCTTTGGGGCATGAAATCTGCCATTGTTGCCTGGTTTGACCTGTATGTGTCTTCAGAGCAATAGGAGTATTGTTGATTCTGGATCACTCTCTGAGACGGGCCGCGTGAGCCACTCTGTACCAGAACAGTTAGTGATGGACAACAAATGCTGGCCTTGCAAGTGATGTTCCAAATCCATGAAAGAATAATAATTTTAAAAGCCATGTTGTGCTCAGCAAGATGGGCAGCACGGTGGCACAGTGGTTAGCACTGCTGCCTCACAGCACCAGAGACCCAGGTTCAAATCCCACCTCTAGCGACTGACTGTGTGGAGTTTGCACGTTCTCCCCGTGTCTGCGTGGGTTTCCTTCGGGTGCTCCGGTTCCCTCCTATAGTCCAAAGATGTGCAGGTCAGGTGAATTGGCCATGCTAAATTGCCCGTAATGTTAGGTAAGGGGTAAATGTAGGGGGATGGGTGGGTTGCTCTTCGGCGGATCGGTGTGGACTTGTTCGGCCGAAAGGCCTGTTTCCACACTGTAAATAATCTAATCTAATCTAATCAAGATACTGTTCAGTGATTGATGCTAATTGTTCCAACCGTGACAAAATGATCTGGCTGATTCACTTGAGGCAGTGGGCTGCAATGGGACAGCAGAGGGAAGTGTTTCTCAGGAGAAAGTGGGGACTGTGAATGTTTCTCACACCTCTTTGTGTGCATTTCTGTCTAACCATGAAAAGTTGGTGTTGTATAAAGAAATATTATTATTTTGACGGTTTTCGGACTGTATGGAGCAAATGTCATCACATCATCAGTTGACAGAAAGCCAAAGGTGAAGCTGTTTGTACTGATCCTAAAAAAGGAGTCACCCTGAATGTCTCCTTAGAGTCAGAGAATCATAGAAATGTACAGCACAGAAACAGACCCTTCGGTCAAACTCGTCCATGCCGACCAGATATCCCAAACTAATCTAGTGCCATTTGCCACCACTTGGCCGTTATCCCTCCAAACCTGAAGAAGGGCTTATGCCCGAAACGTCGATTCTCCTGTTCCCTGGATGCTGCCTGACCTGCTGCGCTTTTCCAGCAACACATTTTCAGCAGCTTCCTATTCATACACCCATCCAACTGCCTCTTAAATGTTGCAATTGTACCAGACTCCACCACTTCCTCTAACAGCTCATTCCATACACGCACCACCCTCGATCCCTCTGTTTTCATTTTGCTCTGTAATTTTATTTCATTTACTTTATTTCTTTTTAAATTTTTTTTTCACTGTTCTGTACCTCTTATTTCTTGATTGTCTCTCTTTCTCTCGCTCCCCACTCTTTCATCACCTTTTTCCTCTCCTCTTCCCCCTTTGCTACCCTTCTCCCCTGTTTTCCATTTTGCCTCTGCTTCACCCATCCCCCCAATCCCCCATCCCCACATGTTTTGTCACATAGCACTGGCTTCAGCCTTGGTCATTCACAGCTCCGAACCTCCCTAATATCTCTCTATGCACTGCCATTATCACCTCTTTATTACTACCTTTGCTTCTGCAGCCATGACTCACCTTCTCTCAGCCTAGTATAAATACCTCCCCATTTCTCCCTTTTTTTAAGCGTTGACAAAGGGTTAGTTAGACTTGAAACATCAGCTCTTTTCTCTCCTTACAGATGCTGCCAGACCTGCTGAGATTTTCCAGCATTTTCTCTTTTGGTTTCAGATTTCAGCATCCGCAGTAATTTGCTTTTTTCTCAAATCCTCCAACCCTGGCAACATCCTTGTAAATTTTTTCTGAACCCTTTTAAGTTTCACAACATCTTTCCAATAGGAAAGAGACCATAATTGCACACAATATTCCAACAGTGATCTAACCAATGTCCTGTACAGCCACAAAATGACCTCCCAACTCCTATACTCAGTGTTCCGACTAATAAAGGAAAGCATACCAAACACCTTCTTCACTATCCTGCGACTCTACTTTCAAGGAGCTACAAATCTGCACTCCAAGGTCTCTTTGTTCAGCAGCACTCCCCAGGACCTTCCCATGAAGTGTATAAGTCCTGCTCTGATTTGCTTTCTCAAAATGCAGCACCTCGCATTTATCTAGATTAAACTCCATCTGCCACTTCTCAGCCCATTGACCCATCTGATCAAGATCCTGTTGTAATCTGAGGTAACCCTCTTCGCTGTCCACTACACCTTCAATTTTGCTGTCATCTGCAAACTTACTAACTATACCTCCTACGTTCACATCCAAATCATTTATATAAATGATGAAAAATAGTACACCCAGCACCGATCTGTATTAAAAAATATGGACACTTTTGAAGATGTCATCATCTATTTCCCCACGTTGTATATCTTCCATTGATGCGCCTCATCTTCTGCCTAGGAACCCTCCAACCACACGGGATGAATGTAGATTTCTCCAGCTTCCTCATTTCCCCTCCCCCCACCTTATCTCAGTCCCAAGCCTCGGATTCAGCACCGCCCTCTTGGCACACCAGCCTCATTCCTGAAGAAGGACTTATGCCCGAAACATCGATTCTCCTGCTCCTTGGATGGTGCTTGGCCTGCTGTGTTTTTCCAGCACCACATTTTTCAACTCTGGTACTCCAGCATCTGCAGTCCTCTCTGTGGAAAGGTTTGTTCAACAACAAGGACTTGCAGTGATATTCCCAATGATTTGGAGGGGCTGGTGTTGGACTGGGGTGGACAAAGTTAAAAATCACACAACATCAGGTTATAGTCCAACAGGTTTATTTGAAAGCACTAGCTTTCGGAGCGCTGTTCCTTCATCAGGTGGTTGTGATGAAGGAGCAGCGCTCCAAAAGCTAATGCTTCCAAATAAACCTAGTGGGACTATAACCCGGTCTCGTGTGATTTTTAACAGTGATATTCCCTGTTTGCCAGCAAGAAAATGACCCAAGGAGCTCCCCTGTGGCTCAGCTACAGACAAATGAGCAGCAAAGAGAGAAGGTGAGGCCAAAATGTTGATTATGTAAATCTTAAGGAGATTTTTAAAGATGGAAGAAAGAGGTGGAGTACCTTATGGTAACACTTGAGGTACTTTTGGGTTTGCGTCATTGGCATAAATTGTGCAACTCTTACTTGGGTAAGTGGTTCCACAGTTACCGGCAGTCCTCTGAGTAACTAAGCAATTGTTCTTGTTGACTGTATTAGATATGAGGCTTATTCATTTATGTGGGATTTGTTTTCTTACACTGACTGTTCAACTGCAGGTAACTATTATTGTACTACCTTTATTTAGTCTTCCTCCAGCAGACAAGTGAGGATGATACAAGAAAATGCTCTGATCAGCAATGCTTCTCAGATTATTTGTTCCCTGTTGATGCAATAGATATGTCCTCAGGCCTATGGGAGAGATGAGGGGGTTAGAGTCCTGTGGGAGCATTCATCTCATTTGCATAATTCAAATTCACAGAGCAGCTAATTCTTCACAGGGGCTTTTCAACACAGCAAAGGACATGGCTACTTTAAAAGAATTTCCAATTTAAAGGGGCAGTGCAGTTTTTAGCTCCTTGTTGGAGCTCAGTTGTATCCTCAGAAATTGCAACCCCCCAGTGGTTTGGAGGCACTGTTTGGGAGGTGAAAATGTGTTGCTAGAAAAGTGCAGAAGGTCAGGCAGCATCCAGGGAACAGGAGAATCGACGTTTTGGGCATAAGCCCTTCTTCAGGATTCCTGAAGAAGGGCTTATGCCTGAAACGTCGATTCTCCTGTTCCCTGGATGCTGCCTGACCTGCTGCGCTTTTCCAGCAGCACATTTTCAGCTCTGATCTCCAGCATCTGCAGACCTCACTTTCTCCTCGAAGATTGTTTGGGAGGCCCAGTGCCAAAGTAAAATTTCCAACTAGATAGTAGGAGTGGGACAAAAGGTTTTAGGAAACTATGATGAGTCATTGGAACTGCATTTCAAGTCATTCTACTTGATAATAGAGCTAATTTTTTTTCATCCATTAATTGGATCTGGCTATCATTATCTGTCTAGGTCAGCATTTATTGCCCATCCCTAACTACCCTTGAACTGATTGGCTGGCTCGATCCTATTCAGTTGTGAGTCAGCCATGTTGCTGTGGGTCCGAGGTTACATGTGGACCAGACCAGGTAAGGATGGCAGATTTCCTTCCCTGGGGCATATTAATGAACCAGATGAACTTGTACAACTCATGACAATAGTTCCCAGTATACCAGCATTTTTAACAGACTTTTATTGAGTTCACCATCTGCCATAGTGTGATTTGAACCCATATCCCCAGAACATTAGTTCTGGATTCTCGATTTACCAGTTCAGCAACATTACCACTACACTGCCCACTTTGTATAAACTACAATAATTTGATCTTTTAGCATTAGGGTCCCAACTCTACAAGAGGTTGAATATCTACCTTGTGACTAAGCCTTATTAAAATGTATTCTGCCTGTTAAAATACTTTCAAATAATAATAAATGTTTACTAGTCACTAACAATAATATCTGCAGAAAGCTGGCCGGAATAATTATACCTATTGCTATAGGAACAGGGCTAGGCCGTTCAGTCCCTTGATGCTGTTCTGAAAATGCATGGAAATCATGGCTGATCTGTGGCTTGGCTGCATATATCCGTCTTGCCCCTTAATAACTTTAACAAACAATTATCTATTTCAGATTTAAAATTAATAACTGATCTAGCATCAAATTGGGCAAAGAACGAAAGAATTAGAATATCCCTTGTACTCTGATTTGCTGCTGAAATGTTACTAATCCTGAAGGTTCCTTAGTCTTCAATCTGGATGGGTATATGAATAGGAATGGTTTGTCAGGATATGGGCCAAATTCTGACAGATGGGACTAGATTAATTTAGGATACCTGGTCAGTGGGGGTGACTTGGACCAAAAGATCTGTTTCCATGTTGTACATCCCTAAGTCCCTTTGTGCTTCAGATTTCTGAAGCCTTTCCCCATTTAGAAAATGGCCTCTATTATGCAACAAAGTGCATAACCTCACACTTTCCCACATTTTATTTCCATCTGCCACTTCTTTGCCCACTCTTCTAGCCTGTCCAAATCATTCTGCAGCCTTCCCACTTCCACAACAGCTTTCTGTCTCCCTTTTTTTAAAATAATAATTTACCATCACAAGGAGCCTCAGCTTTTTGCAATTTATATCGATGTCTTAGATGAGAGGAGCAAAGGCAAGGTGGCTAAATTTGCAGATGTTATAAAGATAGGCAGTAAAATATTTTGTGAAGACGACATGCAGCAGGAAGCAGATGTGCTTTCCTTTATTGGTCAGAGTATTGAGTACAGAAGTTGGGAGGTCATGTTACAACTGTACAGGAGATTGGATAGGCCAGTTTTGGAATATTATGTGCAGTTCTGTTCTCCCTCCTATAGGAAAGAAACTTGAAAGGGTTCAGAAAAGATCTACAAGGATGTTGCCAGGGTTGGAGGGTTTGAGCTAGAGGAAGAGGCTGACTAGGTTGGGGCTGTTTTCCCTGGAGTGTTGGAGGCTGAAGGGGTGACCTTACAGAGGTTTATAAAATCATGAGGGGCAATGATAGGGTAAATAGACATGGTCTTTTCGTTATGGTGGGGGAATCCAGAGCTAGAGGGCATAGATTTAGGGTGAGAGGGAAATGATTTAGAAGAGATCTAACTGGCAACTTTTTCATGCAAAGGGTGCTGCATGTACAGAATGAGCTGCCAGAGGAAGTGGTGGAGGCTGGTACGATTACAGCATTTAAAAGACATCTGGATGGGTTTAGAGGGATATGGGCCAAATACTGGTAAATGGGACTAGATTCATTTAGGATATCTGATTGGAATGAACAAGTTGGACTGAAGGATCTGTTTCCGTGCTGTACATCTCTGTGAGTCAATGAGCGGCAAAAATTTGGCTTATGGTGTATTATGTGGGAAAACTATAAACTGTTGACTTTGGCAGGGAGAATGTAAAAGCACAATCTTAGAGAGTCATAGAGTCAAACTTATCAGAAGTCAGGGTCAGTTGGATAATCAACATCTAACAATGGGACTGAAATTCTAACTACTGTGTTATAAAGTGCCACAGAGACCGTTTGTTCCTTAGAAAAAATACCTTTGTCAATAAAATTAGAAGGTAGGCCTATCTTGTAAGCTGATATATTTATGTGGAATGCAACCGTTTGTCTTAATAGAACTGGTTCCATCTCTCTCCACTACACAGTCCCCCCAACCCTGGAGGCTCCTTCACATGGTTCCTTCAGTTCTGAATCTTTTAATTCTGCTATATGTATTTATTTACAGATATATTTGATGATATTGAAACCCCTAGTTCCAGACTATAAAGGAGAAGCCTCTGCCCTGTACAAAGCAGTTAAAAAGCAAAATACTGTAGTATCTGGAAATCTGAAATTTTAAGTACACAGAAATTGCTGGAGGATCCCAGTAGGTCTGGCAGCTTCTGTGGAGAAAGAAACCGTTAACACTTTGGGTCAGGTCTAACTCCTCAGAACCTGTATGTGATACTCTCTCAAAGCAAAAAAATAATTACAAAACACCAGGTAATGGTCCGTCAGGTTTGTTTGGACTATAACCTGGTGTTGTGTGATTTTTAACTTCGTCCACCCCAGTCCAACATTGACACCTCCACATCATATCTCTCAAAGTAATCATCCTTCTTTCATTAAAGTAGTGATATAAAAACTACGTTTCAGCAATATTGGGTGTCACAGTGGTTAGCACTGCTGCCTGACAGTGCTAGGGACCCAGGCTCAATTTCGGCCTTGGGCAACTGCCTGTGTGGAGCTTGCACATTCTTCCTGTGTCTGTGTGGATTCCCTCCGGGTGTTCCAGTTTCCTCCCGTAGTCCAAAGATGTGCAGGTTAGGTAGGTTAGCAATGGGAAATGTAGGATTATGGGGATAGTGTAGTGGGAGTGAGTTTGAATGGGATGTTCTTTAGAGGATTGGTATGGGCTGAATGGCCTGCTTCCATGATGTCAGGATTCTATGAATATTCTTCAGTCAAATTTTTAGAGGCTTGAAATTATCTTCGACTTCTGAACAGCCAGTTAGCCAATCAATCAGCCTGTCCAAGGGATTTCATGCTGTGACCTCCAGCCTTGCACTTTTGGATTCCATTTTAAAACCAACGACATTGATAAACTGGTAACTCTCGGTTAGTTTGCACTTAGGTTTTTCTAACTGAATAATCCCCTTATCCTTTTCAGTTTAATCTCTCCTTGTGAGTCCATGTCAGCATGTCTCTGTTGTAAAGTATTCCCCACCTCTACACCTGAGAATGTGTGAAATGAACACTACTTCTGGCTAACTTTACAACTTAACTTTAAAGTCAGAGTTGAAAAGTGTGCTGCTGGAAAAGCACAGCAGGTCAGACAGCATCCGAGTAATGGGCATATGCTTTTCTCTGGGATATTAAGCCTAGATCAAGTCCCACTAACCACAGAGGTAAGTCTCAACATGTACACTTTTAATGAAGCATTTACAAAATCTTGAATATAGTTGTGTTAGGAGGTACACACGTGTAGATAAGTAAAGATGAGGAAAGATAAGACACAGACTCCAGTATCATCCGACAGCAAATGATTTTCTAGACCATAATACTCACAGCTTTCAATCCAAAATCTGAAATACAAAGCTGAAATCTTATTACTGGCGGAACTCAACACTGGAGCCCCCCAGGGATGCGTACTCAGCCCCCACTGTACTCACTGTATACCCATGACTGCGTCGCCAAATACAAGACTAATGCCATTTACGAGTTCGCTGATGACACCACCATAGTTGGTCGAATCTCAGATGGCGATGAAACAGACTACAGACAGGAGGTGGAAAACCTGGAAAAATGGTGCACTGAGAACAACCTAGCTCTCAATGCCAGCAAAACCAAGGGACTCATTACTGACTTTCGGTGGGATGTTACTCAAGCCCCCCTACACATTAACAGCACAGAGATGGATTGAGTGTAGAGTGTCAAGCTCCTGGGAGTGGTCATCAGCAACAAGCTTTCTTGGACTCTTCATGTGGACGCACTGGTTACAAAGGCCCAACAATGTCTTTTCTTCCTCAGGCAGCTGAGGAAATTTGGCATGACAGCGAATACCTTTGCCAACTTTTATAGGTGTGCCATCAAGAGCATTCTGTCTGGATGTATCACTGACTGGTATGGCAACTGTACCATTCAAGATTGGAGACGGTTACAGAGAGTGGTGAACACAAAGGCCAACCTCCCATCTATAGAATCCATCTTGATCTAGACTAAATATCCCAGGGAAAAGCATATGCCCATTACAACACACCCCAAAGTGATATTTAATCAACTGCAGTTAGCTAGGATAGTGAAGAAGGTGTTTGGTATGCTTTCCTTTATTGGTCAGAGTATTGAGTACAGGAGTTGGGAGGTCATGTTGCGGCTGGACAGGACATTGGTTAGGCCACTGTTGGAATATTGCGTGCAATTCTGGTCTCCTTCCTATCGGAAAGATGTTGTGAAACTTGAAAGGGTTCAGAAAAGATTTGCAAGGATGTTGTCAGGGTTGGAGGGTTTAAGGTATAAGGAGAGGCTGAACAGGCAGGGGCTGTTTTCCCTGGAGTGTCGGAGGCTGAGGGGTGACCTTATTGAGGTTTACAAAATCATGAGGGGCGTGGATAGGATAAATAGGCAAAGTCTTTTCCTGGAGTGGTTGATCCAGAACTCAAGGGCATAGATTTAGGGTGAGAGGGGAAAGATATAAAAGAGACCTAAGGGGCAACTTTCTCAAGCAGAGGGTGGTACGTGTATGGAATGAGCTGTCCGAGGAAGTGGTGGAGGCTGGTACAATTACAAC
>NC_057713.1:2329336-2331088 GCF_004010195.1 Chiloscyllium plagiosum
TGAGCTTGCCCCCAGTCTGCCTCTTCGATCTGACCCTCCATTCCCACCAATCTGCCCCATTATACTCCACATGGGACCCCATTTACCTGATTCTGGACTCTCTCATGATTGTGATTACCACTGATTTCCTTACTCTCTCTGACGTACTGTTTTCTGATTTCCTTCTCTCCAGCATTTGTCGCTGCCATCCAGTTGTTCTCCCGCCATGAGAGTGAGCAAGAGAACCCTGAGGATGAGATCATCCTGCTGATCAAAAAGGCCAAGGTTCGGAATTGTCTGTTTCTTTCTCTTTCTTCCTCCCTGTGCCAATTCAAACGTTGTCATCTCATCGACAACAGCCTGTGTGCGAGTCAAAGGGCAATCTTTCTACTCCCTATCTCAAAGCAGCAGTCAGTCATCTGGATTTCCATTCTGGCCCAAATGACACCCCACCTTCACTAGGAGGAATAAACCAGCACCAGCCTTCCAGCTGGTAACTAACCCCAATACATAATACAACTGCTAATGTCACCCCTGAATTTAGAAACGGGAGAAAACAAAAAATGGTAACTGGAAGTCTGTGACCTTAACATCTGTTATTGAGAAAATGTTAGGACCTGTGAAAGGATGTAATAGCAGATAATTTAGAAATATGACCAAGCAGCAGTAAGATGGTTTCAATTAAAGGGAAGTCTGACCTGATCACTTTTTTAGAATTTTTCGAGGAAGTAATGAGCAGAATGAAGTAAAGGGAAAATTGAAAATGTGATCTATTCAGAAGGTGCTGACCTGCTGTTCTTTTCCAGCACCACACGTTTGGACTCCAATCTCCAGCATCTGCAGTCCTCACTTTCTCCTACTTAAGAGGAGACAGTTTAATCCTGTGGATAGAGAACTGGCTAACTAACAGAAGACAGACAGTTTGGATAAGGGAGCATTTTCAGATGGCAAATATTAACTAGTGGAGTGCCACGGGGTCAATGCTGGGCCTGTAATTATTTACGATATATCACAGAATGGTTATGGCGCAGGCGGATGCTATTGGGCCCGTCATGTCTGCGTCACCTCCTCAAATGGGTGTCATTATCTAGTGCTGATCCCCCACATTCTCCCCCATACTCTTGCACACTACTTATATGCAAGTAATCATCAAATGCTGACTTTAATGCCTCACCGTGGGTGGCATGGTGGCACAGTGGTTAGCACTGCTGCCTCACAGTGCCAGAGACCCATGTTCAAATCATGCCTCAGGCAACTCAGTGTGGAGTTTGCACATTCTCCCCGTGTCTGCGTGGGTTTCCTTCGGGTGCTCCGGTTTCCTCCCAAAGTCCAAAAATGTGCAGGTGAATTGGCCATGCTAATTTGCCCGTAGTGTTAGGTGAAGGGGTAAATGTAGGGGGATGGGTCTGGGTGGGTTGCTCTTAGGCGGGTCAGTGTGGACTTGTTGGGCTGAAGGGCCTGATTCCTCACTGTAAGTAATCTAATCTAATTGAATCTGCCTCCACCACATTTCCAGGCTGTGCATTCCAAACCTTAACTACTCACTGTGAAAAAGAATTAAATCCCATCACATTTGCTGCTTTTGTATGTCACTAAATTTATGATGTGGAGGAGCTGATGTTTATTTTGAAGCACTAGCTTTCAGAGCACTGCACCTTTATCAGGTGGCTAGTGGGGCAAGATCATACGACACAGAATTTACAGCAAAAAATCAGTATCGTGCAATTAAAACAATATATTGAACAAACCTAGATTGTTGTTAAGTCTTTCATC
>NC_057713.1:2331588-2333154 GCF_004010195.1 Chiloscyllium plagiosum
AGTAATATTAGCAAATTTGCTGATGACACAAAGCTGGGTGGCAGGGTGAAATGTGAGGAGGATGTTAGGAGATTACAGGGTGACCTGGACAGGCTAGGAGAGTGGACGGATGCATTGCAGATGCAGTTTAATGTGGATCAATGTGTGGTTATCCACTTTGGTGGCAAGAACAGGAAGGCAGATTTCTATCTAAATGGAATCAAGGGGCAGTACAACGAGATCTAGGTGTTCTTGTACATCAGTCAATGAAAGCAAGCAGGCAGTAAAGAAAGCTAATAGCATGCTGGCCTTCATAACAAGAGGAATTGAGTATAGGAACAAAGAGGTCCTTCTGCAGCTGTTCAGGGCCTTGGTGAGACCGCACCTGGAGTATTGTGTGCAGTTCTGGTCTCCAAATTTGAGGAAAGACATTCTGGCTTTTGAGGGAGTGCAACGTATGTTCACGAGGTCAATTCCCGGAATGGCAGGGCTATCATATGTTGAAAGATTGGAGCGACTGGGCTTGTATATACTTGTGTTTAGAAGAATGAGAGGGGATCTGATTGAGACGTACAAGATTATTAAAGGATTGGACCTCTGGAGGCAGGAAGCATGTTTCTGCTGATGGCTGAGTCCCGAACCAGAGGACACAGTTTAAAAATAAGGGGTAGGCCACTTAGAACAGAGTTGAGGAGAAACTTCTTCACCCAGAGAGTGGTGGGTGTGTGGAATGCTCTTCCCCAGAAGGCTGTGGAGGCCAAGTCTCTGGATACTTTCAAGAAAGAGTTGGATAGAGCTCTTAGAGAAAATTGAATCAAGGGTTATGGGGATAAGGCTGGAACAGGATACTGATTGAGGATGATCAGCCATGATCATAATGAATGTTGATGCTGGCTCGAAGGACCGAATGGCCTACTCCTGCACCTATTGTCTATTGATAGTCCTGATGAGCAAATTGGAAAACTCCGACTTCACGTCTCATTAAGCAATATTGGTTTCCCTCCATCCTGGGAGCTGATAACTGTGCATGTGGTCTATACTTTGAGTGGGTCATGTTTCTCTGATGCATATTTTCTCTCCCTGTCTCTCCTCCCTTCTCTGTCCCTCTGACTCTGTCACCCCATCTCCATCCCTGTCTCCCTCTTATTATTATGTTCTTTGTCTCTCACTCTTTACTTGTTTTTTTCCTCTCTCTCTCTGGCTCTCTCTCTCTCTGGCTCTCTCTCTCTCTCTCTCTCTCTCTCTCTGGCTCTCTCTCTCGCTCTCTCTCTCTCTCTCTCTGGCTCCCTCTCTCTCTCTCTCTGGCTCTCTCTCTCTCTCTCTCTGGCTCCCTCTCTCTCTCTCTCTGGCTCTCTCTCTCTCTCTCTCTGGCTCCCTCTCTCTCTCTCTCTGGCTCTCTCTCTCTCTCTCTCTGGCTCCCTCTCTCTCTCTCTCTGGCTCTCTCTCTCTCTCTCTCTGGCTCCCTCTCTCTCTCTCTCTGGCTCTCTCTCTCTCTCTCTCTGGCTCCCTCTCTCTCTCTCTCTGGCTCTCTCTCTCTCTCTCTCTGGCTCTCTCTCTCTCTCTCTCTGGCTCTCTCTCTCTCTCTCT
>NC_057713.1:2333495-2335854 GCF_004010195.1 Chiloscyllium plagiosum
GCTGGCTCCCTCTGGTACACCGCCCCCCCCCCTCCCCCCCCCCCATCCCTCTGTCCTGATGTTCTGCAGATGGCTAACCTGGCGTTTCTCCGGGGAGACCACCTTAATGTAAGTGATCGGAATTGTTGCTCTTACCCGAGCTTGAAATGTCCCTGGCATGTTGTCCGACCCTGTCTCCTCCACTGTCTCCCCCTCCTACTCGCCCTCCAGCTCATCTCCCCACTAACCCTTCTCTTCCTCCTCCTCCTCCCACCCTGGCCCTGGGTCTACCTTGTTTTGTTAAACAGTCAGTTCTCACCACGTCTTTTTTGTTTTCTCTCTCTATCTCTTTAGGCTGAGAAACTTTTCAAAGCAGCAATGAGCCAGCTCTTGCAATCTGGAACTCCGGAGGTAAATGTGCCAGATCAGAAAAAGAGTGGGATGTGGGGGCAGGCGTTTATTGCCCGGCCCGAGTTGCCCATTGAGAACATGGGGGTGAGCTGCCTCCTTGAAAGACCCACAATGCCCTTAGGAAGGAAATTCCAGGATTCTGACCCAGTGACACTCAAGGAATGGTGATATATTTCCAAGTCAGGAGATGCATCCCTTTGAGGGCAATCTGCAGGGGGTGGTGTCCCCATGAATCTGATGTCCTTGTCCATCTCGATGGAAGTGCTTGTGGGTTTGAAAGGCGCTTTCTAAACCTTGATGAATTTCTGTAGTGCATCTTGTAGATAGTACACACTGCTGCTGCTGCGCGTTGGTGATGGAGAGAGTGGATACTTTGTCCTGAACGGTATTGAGCTTCTTGTGTGTTGTATACTTGTGCAGAATGGTCAGTATTTGGCTGCTGCCTGTGGCCACTGTCGCTGTTGTGAGATCGCTGAATCCTTTAACAAAGCACAGTAAGGAGTAGAAAATGTAGATGTGATTTGTAACTCTTCCCCTCTTGCTCTCTCAGGATGATAATGCAATGATTGAGATGTCCCTCAAATTGTGCAACATCTACGTGAGCACTGAACAGTGAGTAAACCAGACACCTCAAATGTTGGCAATCCATTTCCCAGCCCTCCACCCTCATTCCCACAGGCACTGGTGTACATGATTCATGGGCTGTAGCTGGAGTGCACAGGCACAGACTCTTGCTGTGGGCACTTAACCCTTGCCCCTTGCCAGGCTGGTGCCTCTGCTCAGGGTACAGCATCCTCTGGGGAGGCAAGAGTGGCTTGAGCCACTGACAACTCGCCTGGCCCGTTCACTCTCATTTTAAATACATGCAGAAGCTTTTGCTGTCAGTTTTACGTTTCTAACTAGCTTTCTCTCCTCCTCTCTTTTCTTTCTCCTGATTAATCTCTTAACTGCTGTCTGTGGTTCTTTATGTTCTGTCCAGCTACCTGACCTGTCACATACCTTTGTGCGTTTATATGCTTTTTCCTTAAGCATGATGCTTTCCTTAACTTCTTTAGTTAATCTCAGGTGGCAGTTCCTCCCTTTAGAATTTATCTTTCTAATGGGAGAATGTTTATTCTGAGCATCTGAAGTCACAGAATCACAGAATCCCTTCAGTGCAGATAGAAGCCCATTTGGCCCACCCAGCCTGCACAGCCCTCTGAAGGGCATCCCACCTAGACCCATGTGTACTATAGTTAACCCACCCAACCTGCACCAGCCCTGGACACTATGGGTAATTTAGCATGGTCAATCCGTCTAACTGCACACCTTTGGACTGTAGAAGGAAACCAGAGCACCCAGAGGAATTTCGCACAGACACAGGGAGAATGTACAAACTCCACACAGTCACCCAAGGCTGGAATTAAACCTGGTTCCTGGCGCTGTGAGGCAACAGTGCTAACTGCTGAGCTACCCTTAACAGAAATGTCCTTTTTAATGCCTGCCACTGAGTCTCTATTGATCTATGAACAACCCCAGAATCCCAGTTTGCTTCAGCTAGCCCAGCTTTCTTGCCTATATAATTGCCCTTAAATCACTCTTCTCTCTTTCAAACTGGGAGTACAATTCACTCTTAGTGCTGGTTACAACTACCTCGGGTTGCCTTAACTATGAGGTCACTCACTGACCTTGTCACACACTCACCATCATGTCTAATATAACCTGCTGTCTGGTTGGTTCCAGGATGAGCTGCTCTAAAACCCTCCATGGAAAGCACTCTATGAATTCCACACCCTGGCTCCTATTGCCATTCTGACCTTTCCAGTTAATATAAAGATTAAAATCACTCCATGATGATTGCTGTCCTTATCTCCACCAGGACAGAACCCCACTAGTCCTCACCTACCACCCCACCAACCTCCAGATACATCGGATCATCCTTCGTCATTTCCGCCACCTCCAAACGGACCCCACCACCAAGGATATATTT
>NC_057713.1:2336219-2340681 GCF_004010195.1 Chiloscyllium plagiosum
TATCTCAGTCCCAACCCCCGGATTCAGCACCGCCCTCTTGACCTGCAATCATCTTCCCGACCTCTCCGCCCCCACCCCCCTCTCCGGCCTATCACCCTCACCTTAACCTCTTTCCACCTATCACATCTCCAACAGCCCTCCCCCAAGTCCCTCCTCCCTACCTTTTATCTTAGCCTGCTGGACAAACTTTCCTCATTCCTGAAGAAGGGCTTATGCCCGAAACGTCGATTCTCCTGCTCCTTTGCTGCCTGACCTGCTGCGCTTTTCCAGCAACATATTTTTAAGCTCTTATCTCCAGTAGCCCAATATTTCACTTCCTTTGATCTGATGTAATCCCTCACTTCTTTGATTAACCATGATTGATCCACCTTTCCCTTTGTGTCATAGGAAACAGGAGGAGGTAGAGGCAATTTTGCCCTTTGAACTTGCTCAACCATTCATGTGTTCAACACCATATTCCCACTTTCTCCCCATATTCCTGATGGCTTTAAAGTCTAAACATGGGTCAATCTCTTTGTTGAATACAGTAATCTCCCCTCCATACTGGCAGGGGATATGTTCCATGACCTACCGTGGAAGCTTGAATCCGCGGATAGAAGCGCTCCCATTCATTTCAGTGGGAAATTTACCCTCCTGGTTCCAGAAGGTTCTCTATAATATTTTGGACGGTGGGTAACAGAAACCATGGAAAATGATTCCGCAGATACAGGGGTCACCCTGTATTATATCCAGTTTTGTTGGGTCTTAGAATGTTCGTCTGCCGTAGACAAAGTAATGTTTCTTTAAATGCTAGCTATTGCCTAGCAGCACTTCCACCATTGCTAATTCGCTCCGATTTTAAGATCCTAGACTCAGAATGAATATGAAATTCTGTCCTATTATCGTCATTGTTTTCCAAGGGGATCTTTTACAGTAAAGTTATTAGTTAATTTTTTTTATTACATAATACTGAATCTCCTCTGATCCAGCCTGACAGCTCAATGTGCTGCTCTAGAAACCCATCTCATACACACACTATTAATTCTTCCTCCCCAATATCAGTGCTGACTTCGTTAACCCAGCTCTGTCTGGTGTCACCCATCATTACTGTTACCTGCTCACCTGGATCATACCATGTGATGTTCCTTTTGGCTTTTACAGGCACGGCCTAGCTGTGGAGGGCTACAAATGGTGCATTGAGACATTGGAGGAGAAGGTCCAGAGAGAGAAGGATGTTCCTGAAGTATCCGTATCGGGTAAGATTGTCCATTGATGGGATTGAAACCATCACTGCACTTTAGTCTGGATTGTCACCACCTGCACATCGTGTGGGCTGTAGCTGCTTGGGAAGGCAGCACACCACCATCACCACCTCCAGGATCGTTAGGGGTAAGTGAGTAATAAATGCTGACCCTGTGTCGAAAATGATTGGTAGCTAAAGCTGCCCTCTGCTGTTTAATCCCAGTACAGCGAATGAGGGTTTGCTAGAGCGATGTCAAGAAATCTGGGTGGAGAATTATCATCATTTGTCTATTAGTGTTCTGAGAACCTCTATATTACCCCGTGCTCTGAGCTTAGCCCAGGGCACGATATACTTGGACTGACTTTGTACTTATCTGTTTATGGTATGTGAGACATGTTGGCTCCTACCCCTAGTTGCCCCTTGAGAAGGTGGGGGTGAGCTGCCTTCTTGAACTGTTGCAGTCCCTGCTATGGGTAGACCCACAATGCTGTTGGGCAGGGAATTCTGGGATTTTGACCCAGGAACAGTAAGGAATGGTGATATATTTCCGAATCAGGATGGTGAGTGGCTTGGAGGGGAACTGAAGATGGTGGTGTTCCCATGTATCTGCTGCCTTTGGCCAGGGCATTGGAAAGTGGTGTCTCAGGAGCCTTGGTGAATTTGTGCAGTGCATCTTGTGGATAGTACACATTGTTGTTCCTGAGTGTCAGTGGTGGGTAGGGCAGTGATGGTCTAGTGGCATTATTATTAAACTATTATTCCGGAGACCTGGGTAATATTCTGAGGATGTGGAAGCTGTGGCAGATGGTGGAATTTGAATTCAATAAATATCTGGAATTAAGAGTCTAATGATAACCATGAAAGCCGTTGTCAATTGTCCCACTTCAGAATGTCCTGTAGCCACACTGAGACACCCTTGATCCTAGCCCCCGTTATCCTGGAGTGTTGATTGCACCTACCTGTCTGTTCCCCTGATATTGAATCCCATGTTACTGCGGCATTCTCACTCAGCATCTTGCTTTCCACTGCAGCAGAGCTGACTATGGTCAGAGGGTTTAGCTGCTACATGTTTCCTCTGAGGCCAAACCCCCAGCATTATCTAAAGTGTTATAATTGTTTTAGGGGGGAATGGCCACTGGCTTTTCCTGCACTTTTTGCCTCCTCCTTTTACTCTTGCTGTTGGTCGTCCATTCCTCTGCTGTCTGTGGAGTGAGCACCTCTCTGTATGTGCTCTCCATGCTGCTCTCAGCCTAATGGATTCTCCATAGTCCTCAGGTGCTGCCCCAACTCTGCAAATCAGGCTTCCAGGAGCTGCAGCTGAAGACACTCCTGCAAGTGTGCTGGCTCTAGGCGCTAGAACTGGGCCCGACTTTGCACATATAGTCACAGGAGGAACAAACCACAGCAAAACTAAAATAAGACTGTCAGCGCTGAGGGAGCGCCGCACTGTCGGCATGGCCAACAGGTTTGTTGGCATATTTAAAAATGCAGCAAATGTTCCAGTGCTGTGGGGCCCACATTTAAAGTCTATCAATAGCAGTAAATTTGGTTATTCAATCGTTATTATGTCACGGTTTGTGGGAGCTTACTGTGCAGAAAACAGTTGCTGCTTTTCCCACATGATGTAGGTGATGTGCTTGGAACTGCAGGCAGGTGCATTGGGATGTTCTGAGCAATGCAGTGGTTGCTGCAGTGACCCACCTGTGTTTGTTTTCTAGCTGCTGAGAAGGCCAATACCCGTCTGCTGTTGGGGATGTGCCTGGACTCGTGTGCTCGCTACATGACAAGCCAGAAGCAGCTGGTGTTAGCAGAGAGTCTGTATCAGCAGGCACTGGCAATCTCTCAGCAAGTGCAGGGGGAGACTCACCCACAGGTAAGAAAGAATCTGATGGTAGGGGGGGCTACAGTGGCTCTCCCCTGCCCTGTCTGTCCACTCGGTCTGTCTGCACGTACCTACTGTCTCACTGTCAGTCTCTGAAATATCTCCTGTCCCCTCTCTGATTTCTCCTGTTATCATCTGACCGATACACGGAATGATAGAACATACAAAGGTACAGCATAGAACAGGCCCTTAGGCCCATGATGTTGTGCCGAGATTTAATCCTAATGTAAAATATAGTAACTTAACATACAATCCCTCAGCTCACTGCTATCCATGTGCATATGCAGCAGTCGCTTAAATGTCCCCAATGACTCTGCTTCCACCATCTGGTGTTTGCTGCCTATCAGTAGGTACTGCAGAGCCACCTTGTTTAACCCTGAGTAGCACTAACCAAACTGGTGCAAGGCCTGTGAAACCTGGCAAGGAGGAAGAGAAAATGCTGGATATGAAGAGAGAAATGGAGTAAACGTTTCAGCTCTGCTCATTCATTGTTTGCAAGGTTGTCAGTAAGTTACTCACGTTAGCATTTGGGAATCTGGCCATTATCAATGGAGGCACAGACTAAATCCAAAGAGTTGGACCAAACCTTTATCTAACTCTCAGCTGGAGTCTTTTTGTTTTCAAAATTCATTCTTGGGATGGGGGTGTTGCTGTCTGTTGCCTGTTCCTAATTGAGTGACTTGCTTGGCCATTTCAGAAGGCAGTAAAGAGTCAGCCATACTAATGTATGTCTAAAGCCACAGTCAGGCCAGATCAGAAACTGGTAATGACCGAAGGTACAGAGAGGGGAAGAATGACAGGTGTAAATGTCTAAAAGGTGTTTGGGAAGCAGCAGGGTTTTTATGATTATTGACGGTGTTTCCAGCTCACCATTAAGCTGGCTTTCAATTCACATTTCACCATCTGCTGCGAGTTCACAATTCGGGAGTAACTTCCAAAAGGGAATTGGCTGAGTACTTGAAGATGAAGAAAACGTTGTGAGATATGGGACAGAATTGGGGGAGTGAGGCAAAAGAACCATTCATTGAATGAGCCAGCACAATCTCGATGGGCAGAATATCCATGTGATGGTCTTACTATTTGATGACTCCTGAGATCAGAGGCTAGCAGTCTAAATCTTTGATATGAAGTTGTATCATTCCACTCCCATCCCATTAACTTGCAAAGATGCCTGAGTTTCTGCCCCTGACTCTGTCCTCTCTCTCTGTCTCTTCCCCATCTGCCTATTTCTCCCTACCTCCCACTGCTCGCTCGCTTGTTCGCTCCCTCTCTCTCCCATCCCCCCCCTGCACTCACCCTCTCCCTCCCTCTGTGCTGTCTCTCTTCCTCATTATGTGCTCACTTTCCTTCCCTCTGCA
>NC_057713.1:2342274-2366825 GCF_004010195.1 Chiloscyllium plagiosum
TGCTGTCTCTCTCTCTCCCCCCCCCCCCCCTTCCTCTGCTGTGTCTTGCTGTGTGTGTGTCTCTCTCTCTCTTTTCCCCCCCTTCACCACGCTGTCTCTCACAGACCGTTGTGCTGATGAACGATCTGGCCACCGTACTGGATATGACGGGCCATCAGGATCGAGCCTATGAATATGCCACAAGAGCCTCAAACCTGGCGAGAGAGACCAGCCACCCAGACCAATGTGTGATTCTCAGTAACCTGGCCAGAGTGCTCATGCACAGAGGTAACGGCAGTGCTGAACCACCATGGTATGGGATGGGGGGGTGGGGCTGATGTTGGGGGGTGGGGGGGGAAATGGGTTCTCGCACTCCATTACCATGAGAAAAGGGGGAAGGGTCGCTTTTTTTTTCTAGTCCCACCACAGTAACAGCACCTACATTGAGCTTTCATTTCCCACAATAATCTTACATGGCACCTGTTGAAATGGAAATCTAAGTAAATCCACCGGTTCCCCTTGGTACATCACATGTGTCACCTTCTCAAAGAACTCTGATCAACAGGGTTTCTCTTTCATAAACCATGGACGCTCTGCCTTGGTCTTGTACAAGTGCCCCAGCCTGTGGTGTGCTTCCTGTTACATGGCTGTCCATTAGTGACTGAAAGCCATCATTCCCTCACTGTAAGCTGTGTGCAGTGCAGGCGTTCTGACACACCATTTCCAGAAGCTGCGATCGTGTATGAGAGCTCAGAGCTCTGCTCAGCAGTAAGAACATTTCCAGGGATTTTAGATTCTGCCCTTGCAGTCCCTTTACTGGCCTCACTTTCAATCATGCTGTTCTCTCTCTGAACACTGTGTAAGCAAGAGGACCCGAGCCCAACTGTCATACCAGGCACACAGGAAGTTGGTTGTGTTTGTTGGAGGTCAGTCATCTCAGCTCCAGGTCTCCTCCACATGTTTTCCTCAGGGTAGTGTCCTCAGCCCAATCGCCTTCATTAATAAGGTCAGAAGTGCAGATGTTCGCCGATGAGTGTACAGCACAATTCACGACTCAGATACTGAAGCAGTCCGTGTTCAAATGCACCAAGATCTGGAAATTATCCAGGTTTGGGCTCATAAGTGGCAATTATGACCATCACCAATGAAGACAATTTAACCACTGCCCCTTGACATTCAATGGTGTTACCATCACTAAATCCTCCACTATCACAATCCTTGACCAAAAACAGAACTGGACTCACCAAATGAACAGTGGCTATAGTCAGAGGCTGGGAATCCTGCGCCGGGTAAGCTTAACTTGCAGAGGATGGTGTTTCCAGCTACCTACTGCCCTGTTCCATCTGTAATAAACACAGCCTTGGAAAGTACTGCTTGAAGAAATGTTGGCAAGTTTCTGCAGTGCATCTTGTTGATGGTACACACTGCTGACGGTATATAACTAAATGGGCTGTCTTGTCTTCAGTGTTGGAGCTGCTCTCAACCAGGCAAGTGAAGAGCATTTTCTGCATTTCTGTAATGCCAGTAAACTAGGAAATCACATTATTCAGACTTCCTGTGAAGCAGGTTAAAGAACATTTGACACTGAGACACGCACATACAGGAGATATTAGGACAGGTGACTAAAAGAAGCATCTTCCAAGTGGGAGGCTGAGCAAGGGAATTTAAGACCATAAGGTAAGAAACAGAAGGCTGCCTGGTCGCTCAGCTTGTTTCTCTGTTGTATACAATCAGCGCTGATCATCGACCACTACTTCACTCCCACTGGCTCCAAGTAGCTCTTGATTCCCTGGGATACCAGACTAGTTTGGATTTTGATCTCCAGTGTTCTCAATGGAGCATCTAGAACCCTCTGAGAAAATTCCCAAAATCTCAGAGCCTCAGGAGCCAGCTGGCTGAAAGTGGTCATGAACAAGACTGTGGTGGAGGAGCTGGGCCTGTTCTCTTTACTGCAACAAGTTGGAAGGGGCACTGGGTCAAAGGTGGGCAACACTGTGACCGGTTTAGCTACGGCACAGGGATCTGGGCAGGAAGAAACTGCCGAAAACCAGAGAATCCAGGTTTAAGGAGTTGGCAAAAGAAGCAGTGAAAGTGAGGAGTTACGTTTCCACACAGCGAGTGGTTGGGTTGTGGACTGCACTAACAATGACTGCAGATGCTGGAAACCAGATTCTGGATTAGTGGTGCTGGAAGAGCACAGCAGTTCAGGCAGCATCCGAAGAGCAGTAAAATCGACGTTTTGGGCAAAAGCCCTGTGGACTGCACTACCTGAGTGTGTGGTGTAGGCTGCTTCAATCGGGGCTTTTGATAGGCAATTCAATTATTATAACCAGGGCAAGTGTGCAAGGTTTTAGGGAGAAGGGGCAGAAAATTAATCGAGTTATGTTGCTCCATTGGAGAGCCAGTACAGACACGCTAGTTGAATGGCCTCTTCTTGCACTGTAACCATTCACCGATAGTACAGGGTGACACTGATGGAACGTTTTGGGAAAGAGATGGTGGGTCAAGTCTGAGGGGTTGGTGGGGAAGGTGTGAAGAAAAGGTTTCAATACAGTGAGCGGTAATGCCAAGAAACAAGCTGCGTGTGAGTGGGCTGGAAGCAGCAAGGAAGAAGGATTTCAAAAAGCAATGACCGTGTGGGATTTTAGGGATAGGCTGAGGGTGTGAGGCTTGCTGAAATGCTGCATTGGGAGCCATTATAGACTTGATGTGCCAAATAATTTCCTCCTGTGCTTTAGGAAACTGCAAGTGTCTTTTTCAACATTGAACCTCTGATTTCCTTCTGCTTTACCAACAGGGGACTATCATGAAGCCAGATGTGTTTATGAAGAGGCATTGACACTAGCAGAGTCAAGTGCTGACAAACCAATCATTCAACATATTCGCAATGGAATGGAGGAACTGCAGGCTAAGGCTCAGCAATCCCAGGAGGTCAGGGAAAGTACTCATTAAATGGGAGAACTTAAGACTAGTTTTTTCCTTGATGGTGCAACAATTCTCTGGAGGGTTTTTCCACAATGTTTGGATGTAATTAATGCTTTAACCAATGACTCAGCGAGGAACCTTCTCATCTCAGAGTCAGAGCGTCACAGGTTCAAGCCCCAGTCCAGACACTGGAGCAAAACTCCAATCCACTGTCGAGGGAGCGCTGCAGTGTGGAAGGGTCAGTACACTGGGAGTGTCTCAGTGCCGGAGGGTCAGTGCTGAGAGGGTGCGCTCTGTTGGATTGTCAGTGTTGAGGGAGTGCCGCACTGTCAGAGGGTCAGTGCTGAAGGAGTGTCGAGTCGTCTTCTTTGGGTGAAACCTTTAAACTGAGTCCCAGATTTAGCTGTCAGTGCCTCTGTTTGTAACAGCAGGAGTTAACATTCATTTTAAGGGAAGTACATTCTGGGGCAGAGCCCTGTGTGATTTTAGTGCAGTTATTTTAATAAAATAATCAAAACCAATACCATATCTGTGGTGCAGCCTGGGGAAGGGCAAGTGTGGTTGATGGAGCAGTGCTGTGAAAGCTCGTGTTTCCAAATAAACCTGTTGGACTATAACTTGGCATTGTGTGATTTTTAACTTTGGCCACCCCTGTCCAACAAACAAACACCAGTTCAACTGGTTGGTGGGTGGGCCAGGATGGAGAGAGGTACAGCACACAAGGGAGTCTGGATAATACCCGCTCGCTCTGTCTGCAGGTGAGTGGTGAGTGTGGCTCCTTTTTTCAGCAGATAAATCCAATTAGATATTGTTAGGGCCTTTCATCCTGAAATATTTTCAGGCCTCTGGTCCTTGAAGGATTCAGTTCATAGTACCTGACCTGAGTGGGAGGGCGTTGCATTCTTTGGCAGGCTGGTTTTGCCCATTCCTAATTCCCTCCCTGTGAACAGCTGCACCTTGTCCAGGTAAACCAGCTGTGCTTCAGGAGCTTCCTGGTATCCTCCGCCAGTGTGGGAATTGAACCCACGCTGCTGGCATCTCTCTGGCTGAGCCCAGAAACAGAATTCAGTGGAGGAGGTGACAGCAATTCACCGGTTTTTAGAGATCTTCCAAAGGTATTGTCTCAGCAGCATATTTACCATGGATGGAGAGTTTGTGGGGGGTGGATGATGGTGGGGTACTGTGGGTTTTAGAATCACGGTGATCCAGTCACACGACCAATAATCTATTGATCAAGTTCAACTCACACGGGGAGCAGTTTGAATTAGAATTTAGTTTTAAAAAACCCAGGAGCTATGATTCTATGACTGTATGGCTGTCAGGTTGTTGAGTGAGCCAAGGATTTTAATGTCCTGGGGGGGGGGGGTCAAGAACCTCCCCTGACCTTACCTGGCAGGAACTCTCTGGTACTTCAGATGCAGGTGGCAGTACACAATGCAGCTGGCAAACAGAGAGCATCGACTCAGTGATCACGAGGACTCTGTACCCACCCCTTCCCTCTTACCACTCGTCCCAGGCTCAGGAGAGAATGGATGCAGTGAGCGTTGCTGTCCAACGACATTTGGGTCACATGTGAATCTCTGGACTCAACTCATCAAAGATCAGGAACCAGAAACTGTAGATGATCTCCCCTATGAAGCCGCGGTTTATTTACTGGGAGGGTCATGGAGCAGCTTCTGAGGAGTCCATGCCTGACATTCAATCCCATCTCCTTTACAGACTATAATCTTCAGTGTGGACTGTTCTCCATGAACAATACCTTGTGAATGTATCACACTAAGACTCGGGCCAGGATTTTCAATGGAGCGTCTCTCTATCATGGTGGGTGTGGCTAAAAGCCAGGGGTCATTCTGCTAAGGACAGTGCCTCCTATTTCTTCTTTCTTTATTGATTCATGGGCTGAGGCTGCCACTGGCTAGGGCAGCATTTATGGCCTGTACCTGATTGCTCAGAGGGCAGTTATGAGTCAACCACCTTGCTGTGGGTCTGGAGTCACATGTATTCCAGCCCAGGTAAGGATGGCAGTTTCCTTCCCTAAAGGACATTTGTGACCCAGATGGAGTTTTTCCTGACGACTGATAATGGATTCATGAGCACCAATAGACTCTTAATTCCAGATTTTTTTGGATTGAATTCAAATTCCCCATCTGCTGTGGTGGGATTCAAACCTGGGTCCCCAGAACATTATCTGGGTCCCCTGATTAACAAGTGTCTGTCTGTCTGTCTAGATAGCCTGGGACATCTATCGAAGAGTTGAGAGTGTAGTGCTGGAAAAGCACAGCAGGTCAGGCAGCATCTGAGAAGCAGGAGAATCAATGTAAGGGCTTATGCCCAAAACATATAATCTCCGGCACCACACTCTCGACTCTGAGCTCCAGCATCTCCAGTCGTCACTTTCTCCTACACCTATGGAAGAGGTTGGTTTGCCTTTGGATGGGGGTATGATTCTTTCAGTACTGTGCCAGTGTGCAGGGTGATTGCTGCCCTCAGCAGCCTCCCCTCTTACCCCAGGGAACCCTGCCAGCCCACAATGAGAATCACAACTCCCAGGTCACTTCATCCTCAGCTGGATTTGTGGAGCTGGGATAAATCCCAACTGTGAGCAGCTGTAGAGAGAGAGATTCCTGACATTAATCTTGGTATTTACTGGTTTGTATTTTTACACTCCAATGTTTATAGTGCAGGAGGAATCAGTGCAAAGTATGCAGGTTGTGTTTATAAAGGAGTGGCATCAATCTGACATAAAGCTTAAGAAATGTGAGGTGACTAATAAAGAGGAAACCTTAAAGGAGCTCATTCTTATTTATTTCATGGGATGGGAGTGAATCCAGGGCAATGCTTATTCATAGAGTCCCTACAGTGTGGAAGCAGGTCATCTGGCCCGTCAAGTCCACACTGACCCTCCCACCATGGCTAATCAATCTAACCTGTACATCCTTTGGACTATGGGAGGAAACCCACACTGACATGGGGGGAATGTCCAAGCTTCACACAGTTGCACGAGGGTGGAATGGAACTTGGGTTCCTGGTATTCTGAAGTAGCAGTACTAACCACTGAGCCCCCATACCATCCATTGGTCAACTCTTGTTTCGAAGGAGAAAGCAGTGAAGTGAAATGATTAGATTCCTGACAGTGTGGAAATAGGCCCTTCAGCCCAACCAGTCCACACTGACCCTCCAAAGAGTAACCCACCCAGACGCATTTCCCACTGACTGATGCACCTAACACTATCGGCAATTTAGCATGGCCAATTTACTGTGGGAAGAAACCGGAGCACCCAGAGGAAGCCCACACAGACACAGGGAGAATGTGCAAACTCCACACAGACAGTCACCTGAGGCTGGAATCGAACCTGGGACCCTGTTGCTGTGAGGCAGCAGTGCTCACCACTGAGCCCCCGTACCACCCCAGAGAGTCTAGAAAGTCTAGACAGAAAATTCCTGAGGTGACAGCAGACAGGCAGTTAAAGATATAGCTGCCAGTGTTGGAGTGAAGAAACGAGAATGGCAAGTTCAAAGGAATGTAGGGATCACAGAGGCTTATCGAACTGGAGGAGGTGCTGGGGATAGAGATGCTATGGAAAGATTTGATTCAGGAATGAGCGTTTTAAAATTGAGTCATTGCTGAACTGGGCTCTAAACATCGAGTGTGATAGGTGAACAGGAATTGGTGAGAGTTGCTGGATCAGCAGCAGAGATGCTATGGAAAGATTTGATTCAGGAATGAGCGTTTTAAAATTGAGTCATTGCTGAACTGGGCTCTAACATCAGTAAACATTGAGTGTGATAGGTGAACAGGAATTGGTGAGAGTTGCTGGATCAGCAGCAGAGTTTTGGATGAGCTCAAACTTTATCAGGGGAGTCTAATGAAGGCCAAATAGCAACAGGTTGGTGCAGTCGAGTCTGGAGGTAAGATGAGGGTTTCAGTACCTGATGAGATGGAATGGTATCAAATGCTTTTATGGTGGTGGAAATGATTTACTAAATATAGTCACATAGAAAATAGGAGTAGGCTATTCGGCCCTTTGAATCTGCTGCACCATTCATGATGATGGCGACTGATCATCCAACTCAGTTCCCTGTTCCTACTTTCTCCTCATATCCTTTGATACCTTTAACCATAAGAATTATATCTAAATCCTCCTTGAAAACATTCAATGTTTTGGCCTCAATTACTACCTGTGGCAGAACGTTCCACAGGCTCCGCACTCTCTGGGTGAAGACATTTCTCCCCACCTCCATCCTATCCCGTATCCTTAGACTGTAACCTATGGTTCTGGACTCCCTGGTCATCAGGAACATCCTGTGTTAGAATGTTTTGGTCTCTATGAGATACCCCCATCATCCTATGGTCTCACCAAGATCCTTACAGTTGCAGCAAGCTATCCCTTGGGCCAAAGGGCTTTTCACTGTGCTGTCAATCACTCTGACTCGATCCCTCCTCCTGTAATGGAATCCTCTTGCTATACTATTTACTAGCTGCACTCTCATGGTGACTTGTAATGGGTGTACAAGGACACCCAGGTCTCATTGCACCTCTCCCTTTCCCAATCTATTACTATTCAGAGAACAACCTGCCTATCTGATTTAACAGGAACTTTCCAAAAGGTGTTGGATCAATGCATGAAAAGGATAAAATTGCAGGGTTATTGTAAGGACATTTCATGATTAATTAAATTAATGATCATTGATTAATATGTTGATCTGTTTAACAGTAACCAATGTCGATTTTAGCGCTTTAATATCATGTCAGTCTGCTAAGCCTCTCTTAAACCGAAACACACTGTGGGATTGTGACAGAATAAAAGCAGTAGTATACCAGGCGTCTCGGTTTGGCTCAGTTCTGTTTCAGGCATTGCCATTGGCAAATTGAGGCTCAACCAAATCCCAGCACATGGTTCCTTGGCCCCAAACCCCCAGAGCTTATTTCCCAGAGACAAGGACATCACCCACTGCTCCTTCCCAGCCACTGCTCTGCAGCTCCTGCTCAAGTTGGATAGCTCTCGTAAAGAGGCAGATTGGCCATACTGACTCCAGCTGTGCTGCCTGGTCCCTGTGGGAGGGAGGGAGGGAGGGACATCACACCCTCCAGCTGCTCGGTTTCCAGATGCCTACCTCCATGAAATTCTCTGGGTGACTTTATAATAACTTGTACAAACATCAGAAGGGTGCTATATAAATGCAACACTTCCCGATGTTGCACACACAACAAACTTTGTTGTTTATTCAAACGATAGGAGAAGGATGCATCTAAGTACATCTTAATATCAAAATCTGTCAGCTTTCTTCCCTCAGTTGGAACTGCATAGGAAGGTTGTGACACTCAGGGCCTGTACATCTCTGAGGCTGATTCCTGTCACCTTCATACAAAGTTATCATTCCTCAGTTTCCAAGTATTGGAAATTCATCGATCCTACTCAGCTTTTCTCACCCACATTGAAGGCACCAATACTCATCATGGACACGAGTCTTGCCTTTAGTGGAATACATTGTCAGAACAAGCTGTTTTTAGCTTCCAACACAATTGCAGAAATCTTGGCATATTTACCCAGGGCTGAAAATGTGTTGCTGGAAAAGCGCAGCAGGTCAGGCAGCATCCAGGGAACAGGAGAATCGACGTTTTGGGCATAAGCCCTTCTTCAGGAATGAGGAAAGTTTGTCCAGCAGGCTAAGATAAAAGGTAGGGAGGAGGGACTTGGGGGAGAGGCGTTGGAAATGCGATAGGTGGAAGGAGGTCAAGGTGAGGGTAATAGGCTGGAGTGGGGTGGGGGCGGAGAGGTCAGGAAGAAGATTGCAGATTAGTAAGGCGGTGCTGAGTTCGATGGATTTGACTGAGACAAGGTGGGGGAGGGGAAATGAGGAAACTGGTGAAATCCGAGTTCATCCCTTGTGGTTGGAGGGTTCCTAGGCGGAAGATGAGGCGCTCTTCCTCCAGCCGTTGTGTTGTTGTGGTCTGGCGATGGAGGAGTCCAAAGACCTGCATATCCTTGGTGGAGTGGGAGGGGGAGTTGAAGTGTTGAGCCACAGGGTGGCTCACCCCGTTTTGTTGTCAGCTTTCAGTTCATTAATGAACGAGGTTAGCAGGTCAGACCGGCTAGTCACTCACTTGGTCACAATGTGAATATCACTGAAAAGAAACTGATGCTTTGCACTCATGAGGACAAATGTAAGAATGCAAAATGTCAAGCCATTGCAGCAATTTACACAACAGCAAAAACAGAAATTACTGGAAAAGCTCAGGTCGGACAGGTGTGGAGAGAAAGTAGAGTTAATGTTTCTGGGCCAGTGACCCTTCTTCAGAATGATTCACAACCATTTACACAACAGGAGAACAGGGTAATGATTGACTAGCAGGTCAATTAGCAGAAACACCATAGGGAGTAACAGTGTTACTGAACTTGAACCAGACCTCTTAATATTAATTTTAAAGATTCATTATGCAAACATTGTATTTGCAAATGGCTATTTTCAGTTTTGTTCCAACTTGCATACGGATGACTTTGCAAACTTACTCAAGCACAGGACTGTGTCTGTAAGCCAGGAGTTGCAGATATCTCAACCTGATTATTAGTGAAGCCATAGCATACCCAGGATTGTTGGGCAAGTTCTGCCGAATCATTAAATCACAGCTAAAGAACACCGAAGAATGGTTCACTGTCAGTAACTGGGGGTTTATCTGGAGTGTGTGGGTCTGGTTGACTTTGCAGTCACACTGTTAATGTGTCAGCAGTTCCACTGTGGCAACATGACGCAACAGCTGAGGAGAGGCAGTGACATATGGTAATGTGCTAGTCGTCCTGAACCCCAGATTAATGTTCTGGGGACTGGTTTGGATCCTTCTGAGGTACCTGGTGAAATTTGAAATCGATAAACTCAGGAATTAAAAGTTGGCCTCATGATGCCTTTCAGAAAAGGAATCGGCCTTACTTTTGCCCTTTAGAGAAGGAAATCTGCTATCCTTACCCAGTCTGGTCTACATGTGACTCCAGGCACAAGGCAACATTGTTGAGTCATAGTTCCCCTCTGGAATGCCCCAGCGTGTCACTTAGTTCAAGGACATGTAGACATGGATGACAAACTTTGGCCTTGACAGCCATGTCCACGGCCCACGTAGGAAGAAAAATTAACAATAATTAGAATCTTACAACAGTGAAAAAGGCCATTCAGCCATTAAAGGATAAAGCCACCGTAGTCTTACCCAATCATTGGGCAGCTCTCTCATTAGAGATAGAGAGATGACGGGTGGTGGTTTCACCTGCCTCAGGCGAGCAGAGAGGTTGAGAAGGAGAGTCCTTCATGGTCACCTCAGCTGGTGCGGGAATTGAACCCATGCTCTTCGATGAAGGCGTCGATCTTCGCGTCAAGTTTGGAAATTACTTCCACGAAGCTCGCCACCATAGGTAAGTCCCCCGGGGCAGCTGCGGACGCCTCTGTTGCAGCTGGGGAGGGTGGGTGAGGGGTTCCTGCCTGCTGAGAACTGCGGGCTCCTTTCCCTTTAGTCATTTTTGCAGGAGACTAGACTGTTTAAATTTAGTACCGAGCAACTAATTACATTAAGTAAAAACTATTTTAAATGATTTGGTGAGTGTGGTGGAGGCGAGAGACCCACTTTGCCCAAGTCTTGGGAGGAGCACTATAGACTCAGTCTTGCTGGGTCGCCGCCATCTTGGATCTCTGGCTTGAACCCATGCTGTTGGCATCATTCCACAGCACAAACCAGCTGTTCAACAATGGACCGCCATTATGTCAATGCTGACCCTTTGAAAATGTTGTCTGGTAATTCCCAATCCCTCGCTCCTTCCCCAAGCCCAAATCAATCTTTGAATATCTTTGTAATTCTGTTGGGGTTAGGGAAGGGTAGTTCCCTGTTTGGCATTTGTGATACACTCTCTGAGCTGCAAAACTCTGTTTCCTTTACCCAACCTCCTTCAGTCACAAAGCAGAAATCCCAGCAATCTTTTCCCAGCATTGCACAGCAATGTGGTATTTGTACAATGTACAGATCGGATCGCTGGGTTTGAGGGGGGTTGTAGGGGGCAGTGAGGTAATGGGTAGCTGCAAGTCTTTTTCTGTGTTGATGGGTTCAAATGGAGTCGAGATCAATGATGAGTCTGCTCTGTTTGCATCATTTCAGTCTCTCAGCTGATTGCAGGTTCCTGTTATCAACTTCCCCCTTCCCAGAAAATAATCACAAAGCACAAAGTTCATCTACCATTGAGATAACTTGGTTTAACATTTCCAGAGTAGATTCCACATCGGCATTCGGAGATTTCTGTTCGTATTTCAGATTGAAGACCCACACTTATTTGTAAAATATATGAAGTTGCCTTTCAATTTCAAAGACAGGTGGTAGTAATGAGCAACTTGGATGGATGGGAACAGACACAAAGGTTGACCATAACTGGATTTAAACTGATCGGATCTGCGCCTGGATCTGCCAGTTTACCATTTGAGGAGGCAAAAAGAAATGATATTCCAAGTTGTTAAATTAAACCAAGTTGTCAGGTACAGAACTCTGGATGCTAGAGATCTGAAACAAAAGCAGAAATGGTTGGAGAAACTCAGCAGGTCTGGCAGCATCAGCAGAGAGAAAAACAGAGTTAACATTTTGAAACCTTCTTCAGAATTTTGTCACAAATTCCGTTTCTCTCTCTGCAGATACTGTCAGACCTGCTGAGTTTTTCCAGCACACTCTGTTTTTGTGGTTGCATTAATTTTTTTCATTCTGGGCATTGATGTGTGGGGATTGCTTGGCATCATTGCCTATTCCTGGTAACCAGCTTTCATCTGGCTGAGTTTCATTGATGGGTCATTTCGGAGGGAAGTTAAGAGTTAATTTTGCAGTAAAAGTGCAGTCACAGGTCAGCAGACATCTGGTTTCCTTCCCTAAAACACATTGATGAAACGTTATGAAATTTCAACATTTGTTCATGGGATTACTGGAACAGTTGGCACAACTTTTAGTTACTTGCTACAGCAAATAATTAGGAAGGCAGATTGCATGTTGGTCTTTATTGCAATGGAGCTGCAGGAATAAGGCAAGAATAAGGAAGTTTTGATACAACTGTACAGGGCTTTTGTGAGATCGCTCCTGAACGGTGTGCAGTTTTGGTCCCCACATTTAGTGAGGGCTGTACTGACACCGAAGGTGAAGGGTCCTGGGATCAGATGATGAGTAAACTGGGACCACATTCTGTGGAGTTTGGCAAAATGAGAGGTGACATCACTAAGACAGGCAAGATTCTGAAGGGACTTGATGGGGTCAGTGTTGAGATAGTCTCCACTGGTCGAGAAATCTGTATCATGGAGTAGGGTCACAGTCTCAGAGTAAGGGGACAATGTCTTCACTCAGAGAGTAGTGCATTCTCAGAGAGTTGGGGGTGCTCCATTATTGAATATATTTAAGGCTGGTCCAGACAGATTCCTGGTCTCTAGCGATTAGAGGGATAAGGGAGTGGGCAGGAGAATGGAGTTGAATACTAAATTGCAGAACAGGTTGATTAAAATATCTGTCAATGTTAGTTTCCGCTGACATCAGCATTCCGGTAAACTGGTCGGATCAGTCCGAGAATGGGTCTTTTCTTCTCCACAATACTCAGGTTTTCACAGAATCTAGAATTGTACTAGAATTGCAGAAGGAAGCCATTCAACCCATTATGGCAATACCAGCTCTTCAAATGAGCATCATTTGCCAGCAACAACCTCTTCCCTTTTCCCCATGTCCCTGCATAGGGACTAGAGAAGGTTAAAAATCACACAACATCAGGTCATAGTCCAGCAAGTTTAATTGGAAGCACTAGCTTTCAGAGCGTTGTTCCTTCATCAGGTGGTTGTGGATTATATTAGGTTAGGATATCTGGGCAGCATGGATGAGTTGGACCGAAGGGTCTGTTTCTGTGCTGAACATCTCTATGACTCTGTGGCATCCAATGTCCCACTTCAATGCCTCAATTCAACCTGTCTCCACCATAATCAGACTGTGCATTCTACACCCTAACTGCTTACTGTGTGATAACCTCTCATTACCCTCACTTCGTTTGCACCTCTCTTTAAATCTACACCCCCTCACCCTTTGTTCTTTTACAAGCGGATTAGTTACTGAGGACAGGGTTCCCTGTTTGGAGAGTCCAGGACACAGTCACACTTCAGAATGAGGCATCAGCCATTTAAGATAGAAACAGGAATTACAGAGATGTTTGTTAAGGATATCTTTATATGTTGTATTTTGTGAGTTAACAAGGAGACATGGATTCTTAACATTTTGTGGGCTTGGTGTTGAAGTGTCTGGAAACATGTTGTTTATCTGCGTTTTAATTAGACTTTACAACCGTGACTCGAGTAGCTGGGGGTTAACAGGTTACTGCATTAAAGAATGGCAAAAGAAAATAAAATGTGCAGGGATCCAAGCCCATACCGAGAGACAGAACAATGCAGAAAGCAGTGAGTCTGTATAGGTGTGCTACAGACTGGAGGCTGAAGTATTAAACTCTCCAGTGAGAATCTGGCAAAGGAGCTGCTGGAAGTGGAGTTGGTGGAGTCTTGTATTTGCTCTGAATTAAATTAATTACTTTACAGTTTAATACCTCCGAGATACCAGCTAAAGGAAAATAACTCCTTGTGGCAGCACAGAAATTCACTGGAATGAAACTAATTACACTGTGCCAGCCGGAGTGTGGAGATGCTGATAAATCTTAGGTGAGGGTTGGCTGTAAAGATATTGTAGAGATAGAAGCAATAACAATGAATCTGAATTTTTTTTTGGTATTTGTAATGATATCTTTATAGCTGTTTTCTCCAGTGGAATATATTTCATGTTTCCATTTCCTCAATAAACATTTTTTCTTTGTGTTCAGAGTATAACAACAACCTCTTGTGAACGTGTTCAATAGCTGACCTCCATGGTTGAACAAAAAGTTAGGATAAAACTAACCGGGTTTCACTCTGGGAACTGACTTGACCAGGATTAACAGCAGCTGAAATTGTAACATCCCACTGTGGAAATGGAGGACATTTGATCCGTCACGTTTGGAACAGCTTTCCAACTGAGGATTTCATTGATTGTCACTCTCCTGCCTTCTGTCCTTAATTCCATGTTCCTTTTTACATAATAATCTCATTCCATTTTGAAAGCCTCGAGTGAACCAGACCCCACCACACTCTCAGACAGTCCAGTCCAGACCGTTACCACCTTCTTCATGAAAAGGTTTCTCCTCGTGTCACGATTGCTTGAGAAATTGGCTTAAATCTAAGTTGGGTTGTTGTTTTGTTGACCCTTCCACCAATGATTTATCATTCCCAAAACCATTCATGTAATCGTCCTCTCTGACATGTTCACATCCTTTCTAAAGTGTGAAAATGAGGCTGAGCCAGTATTTCTCATCGGCTGATGTATTTTCTTGCCATGGTCAGCATGGGATTCAGTTTACTTGTAAAGCTCACATTGTTTTATTTCACAGCTCAACCTACAACTTGCAGTTACACAATTAAGACATATAACCGAAGGAGGCCATTCAGCCCATCGAGTCTGTTGTACCATTCAATGAGATTACGGCTAATCTGATAATCCTCAATACTTTTCCCCATTACACTTGATTCTCTTCCTGATGAAAAATCTGTTTATCTCAATCTTGAATATACTCAACGTCCCAGCCTCGACAGCCCTCTGGTAAATAATTCCACAGATTCACTCCCCACTGAGAGAAAAGAAATCCTCATCTGTTTTAACCAGGTGACCTGCTATTCTGAAATTGTGCCCGCTACATAAGAACTCTGATTGTAGACTCTCCCACATGAGAAAATAAACTCCCCAAATGTTCTCTGTCCAGCCCCCTTAGACCTTATATGTTTCAATACAGTTACCTCTCATTCTCATAAACTCCAATGAATATAGGCCCAACTGACTCATTCTTTCCTCATTAGACAGTCCCTCCACCAGCCAAGTGGACCTTCTCTAGATTGCATCCAATCATTTCTTAGGTAAGGGGTCCCAAACTGTTCCCAGTATTCCAGCTGCAGTCTGACTCGTGCCTTGGATTGTTTTAGCAAAATCTCCCTCTATTATACTCCATTCCCTTTGAAATAAAGAACAACATTCGATTTACTTTCCCTATAATCTTCAGTGCCAACTCAGGAACTCCCTATTCTCTCTGTTCCATAGCTTTCTGCAGACTCTCTCCATTTAAGTAATATTCAGCTTCTCTTCTTCCTGCCAAAGTGCATAACCTCATATTTCCCCACATTATATTCTACCTCTAAGTTGGTGTGCACTCCTGAACCTATCTATATCCCTCTGTAGACTCTTTGTTTCACCTTCATCACTTGCCTCCCAACTATTTTTGTGTCATTGGTAAATGTGGCTGCAGTGCATTTACTTCCCTCACCCAAGTCATTTTTTTTGAAAGTTCACTCTTGGGCTGAGGTATGGCTCATTGGCCACCATTTATTACCCCGTCCCTAGTTGCCCCTTGAGAAAGTGTGGGTGAGCTGCCTTCTTGAACCGCTGCAGTCCATGTGCTGTAGATAAACCCACAATGCCCTTGGGGAGGGAATTCCAGGGTTTTGACTGAAGGAACAGTGATATATTTCCAAGTTAGGAGCATAAATGCCTCGGAGGGGAACTGGAAGGGAGTGGTGTTCCCATGTATCTGCTGCCCTTGTCCTTCTAGATGTAAGTTGTCATGGGATTGAAAGGTGCTGTCTGAGGATCTTTGGTGAATATCTGCAGTGCATCTTGTAGATGGTACACACTGCTGCTACTGAGTGTCGGTGGTGGAGGGAGTTGATATTTGTGGATGTGCTGCCAATCAAGTGGGCTGCTTTGTCCTGGATGGTGTGCAGCTTCTTGAGCGTTGTTGGATCTGCACCCATCCAGGCAAGTTGGGAGTATTTCCATCACATTTCAGACTCTTGCTGATGATGGACAGGCTCTGGGGAGTCAGGAGGTGAGTTATGTGCTGCAATATTCCTGCCCGCTGACCTGTCCTTGTAGGCACTGTGTTTTTTGGTCAATGATAACCCCTAGAATGTTGATAGTTAGGGATTCGGTAATGAAATGCGAAGGGGAGATGGTTGGAATCTCTCTTGCAAGTGATGGCCATTCCCTGGCACTTGCGTGGTTCAATTGTGCTTGGTCCAAACCTGGATAGTGTCCAGATCTTATTGCATTTGGACATGGACTGCTTCAGTATCTGAGGAGTCGTGAATGGTGCTGAACATTGTGTAATCATCGGCGAACATCCCCACTGCTGACCTTATGATGGAGGGAAAGTTATTGATGAAGCAGCTGAAGATGGTTGGGCCTAGGACACTCCCCTGAGGAACTCCTGCAGAGATGTCCTGGAGGTGAGATGACTGACCTCCAACATTTGCGACCATGTTAAACTAAAACTAAATACTTGCATGTGCTGGAGATCTAAAACAAGCGAAAGCAGAAATTGCTGGAGAAGCTCAGCAGATCGAGGAGCATTTGTGAAGACAGTACAGAATTAACATTTGAGTCCATTAATCCTTCTGATCAGTTCCGAACGTTCCGGGGAAGGGTCACTCCACTGAAAACATTAACTCTGTTTCCCTCTGCACAGATGCTGTTAGATCTGCTGAGTTTCATCAGGAATTTCTGTTTTTGTTTCTACTCAACCATCTTCCTGTGTGTCAGATCTGACTCCACCCACTGGATAGGTTTACTCATGATTTCCATTGGGCTCCAGTTTTGATAGGGCTCCTTTATATTTGGTCAAATGTGGCCTTCAAGAGCAGTCCTTGGGGTGGTGGGGAGGCGTGGTGAAGTCATATTGGCATTGACTTGTCATCAGAAATGCACCAAAGCTCATTAGACATCAATATATATTGAAAATAATTGTGGGTCAAGCACTGATCCCTGTGATACTCCACTAGTTACAGGTTGCCATCCTGAAAATGTATCCTTATCCTAACTATGTCTTCCATCAGTTAGCCAATCCTCTATTAATGCTAACATATAACCCCCCAATACCATGGACTCTTACGAGTGGCTTAATGTGTTGCACTTTCTCAGATAACTGGAAGCTACTTGACTTGAAATTGCTTCTGCAGCACATAAATGTAACAGATTATTAAAGAAATCACATTGCTGCTTCTGGGGATTTTGCTGTGTGCCTATTAGTTCCTTATACTTCTTTTATTCCAACAGGGAACTCAGTTCAAAAGTACTTTGTTAGCTGGAAGCTGCTGTGCAGCATTGAAAATAGGAGCAGCAGGTAGACCATTTGGCCCTTCGAGCCTGCTCCTCCCTTCAATACAATCATGGCTGACCATCTGACTCAGTCCCGTTCCCAATTTCCCCCCATATCCTTTGATCCCTTTGGCGCCAATAACTGCATCTAACTCCTTCCTGAAAACATTCAATGTTTTGGCCTCAACCACTTCCTGTGGCAGAGAGTTCCACAGGCTCCCCAATATTTCCCCCCATCTCAGGGACTTCTTAGGGCTGCAAACACCATGATTACACATTTTTCTGTTTATTTCATTCCTCAGAATAAACAAATCTCTTCTTTTGTTAAAGGGATGTGGGTGCCATTAGCTGGGTCAGTATTTATTACCCACTCCTAATTGATCCAGAGGAGGTTGATTGGGGAAAATAGACTAAGGCCACATTAGGGACAATCATTTGTGGGGTATTTACAGAGTTCGTATTAACTGTATAAATTAAAGATGAGAATACAGGGGCTAATATGCCAAGACTTTGATCTGGAAATAACAGCGTTTATTAAAATAATGCAGTGTACTCATAAATAGTCAAATTCAGTTGCTTCCTTTTAATAGTCATTATTATTGAAAAGACAAGTGTGTTTCTGAGCTTCTTGCTTTGTCCTCATCAGGACCAGTGCAAGAATACCAAATTTCAAACCATCACAACAATTTACACTGCAGGACGAAAAGCTGCTGATTGGTTGACAAGTTGGCTCTGATTGGGTCAGACCTTGCTGTGGAGGAAACTCCTATTTGATTCGATCAGCCAATGACCGACAGTCTATGGCGTGTGACCCTGACATCATGTGGGGACCTTGCTCCCATGTGACCAGATAGCTACATCCTATTGGTGGAAATACTCTTCGTGGGGCTTCAGCATACAGCAATGTGAAACAGCTGCTCAGCATGTAGCTCCAGTTTTGAAAATGTTTCTCTTTTTAGCAATACCCAAGTTCTCACACTGCCAAGAGGCTTTTGTGTAAATCAGCAGATATTTTAATATGTAAAACTGAAAGGGGATTCTTTTCAAAATCATTTTCAAGCTGATTAACATTGTGTCTTTGTACAGTCGATGTTGGTGGGTTGTCCTCCTGAGCCCTTGGCTGTGCAGATTGGATTGTTCCTCAGGAGCACAGAGGACACATTTGCAAACTCTCTGACGTCCCATTGCCCGATGAGGTTGTCAGTGGCCTGAAGGCAGTTCAGCTTTACCAGGTTATCAGCAAATCCCTTTGGAAAACCCTGCAGGCTGTTAAAGGAAAGGGCCAACTCTTCTAACTGTGAAAGTCCATCAAATACCGGCAGGTGCCTTAGGTTATTGTTATCTAAATACAGATAAAGGAGTTTCGGGTTATATTTGAATGTGTCAGCTGCCAGGGTGTCAATGAAATTGTCAGACAGTTTTAACAGTTGCAGCTCGCTGAGATTGGAAAGGAAGTTCAGTGGAAGAAATGTTAATAAGTTGCTGGACAGGTCGAGCTTCAATAGTTTTGTTAAGTTAGCGATCAGCTCAGGTGGAAAATTCCTGATGACATTTCCCGAGATGGTCAGATCCTGGAGATGATGCGGCTCGGAGAATAGAGTTGCTATGAGGTTTGTGAACTGGTTGTGGTCTAATCGCAGGTCGGTCAGTTTGTGATGGTGACTGAGGAACTGGGGAGGTAGGAAGCTAAGTTCGTTGTTTGACAAGTCAAGGACTTTGAGGAGAAGCAGTTGACTAAAACCTGTCTCTGGGAGTGTCTTGAGTTGGTTATTCTTAAGATACAGCGTGTCGAGTTGAGGAAAATGTTCAAATGTTTCTCGGAGCACTGTGAGGTTATTGTTGGACAGATCCAGGTAGGTCAGTTTAGTAAGTGACTTCTCTAGGTGAATGCTGCGTAAGTTATTGTTGGCTAGATTTAACCAAGTGAGATTGGAGAGGTTTTCAAATAGATCTGCTGGGAGTTCTGATAGGTGGTTTGCAGATAGATCCAGAGCCTGCAGTCTTGGCAGAGGATCAAAGATGTCATTCTGAAGGACGAGACGGTTACCAGATAAACCGAGATAGTTCAGCTGTCCCAAGTTGCTGAAGGAATTGAGAGGGATTCCAGTCAGAGAGTTACCATCCAGGAATAATGTCTGTGTGCTGGGATTGATGTCCACTGGGATGCTCTGCAGGGCAGTGCCTCGACAGTCGACAAGTTTTAAATGGCAAAAACATTTCTCCGGACAGGCAGAGAGAGCCCCAGCCCCAATGAGAACAACCAGCAACTCTAGGATTCTCCTCATGGTGCCTACAGCGGAGAGGTGAAGCTCAGTTATTGCCAGGCAGCTTTCAGGAAACATGTGATGGCATTTAATTTTCACCCATATCTTACAAAAGCAAAAACTGCAGATGTTGGAAATCTGAAATAAAACAACAATTGCTGGAGAAACTCAGCAGGTCTGGCAGCACCTGAGAGAGGAGAGAAACAGAATTAATATTTCATTTCAGAATTAATATTCCACCCCATATCTCATTAGTTTTGTGGTTGCATCCTCGTAAAGTCCCAGTTGGATGGAAATTATCCTTCAGTGCTTAACCCATTCAGACAAAGCAAAACAAAATTCAAACACCTGCATTCATATCGAGCCTTACACAGCCTCAAGACGTTCCAAGACATTTCACACCAATGATGTGTCACTGTAGCTGTGACATTGGATAGATGGCAGCTAATTTACACACAGCAAGCTCCCATCAATGGCACAGTGCTCAATGAATAGATAATCCGTTCTGGGTCATCCTGGTTCAGGGATAAACATTGGCCATAGGACATTGGAGTTGTCCTCCACAAAGATTTCACATTTACTGATGGCATGGAATTCTGCTATGGATTTAACAAACTACATGAAAGAACCATTTCCCCAAGATGGAATTACACTCCTAGTAGTGAAAGTGAAGAAATCATTATGGCACTGTTCTACATGTGTCATAGGGTCATAGCGGTTTACAGCATGGGGAAACAGGCCCTTTGGCCCAACTTGTCCATGTCGCCAGTTTGCACATTGATTAGATTAGATTACCCACAGATTAGATTAGATTACCTACAGTGTGGAAACAGGCCCTTCGACCCAACAAGTCCACACCGACCCAAACCGGAGCACCCGGAGGAAACCCACGCAGACACGGGGAGAACGTGCAAACTCCACACAGACAGTCGCCTGAGGTGGGAATTGAACCCGGGTCCCTGGCACTGTGAGGCAGCGGTGCTAACCACTGAGCCACCATGCCGGCCCCATCTAGTCCCATTTGCCTGCGTTTGGTCCACATCCCTACACACCTACCCGTCCATGGATCTGTTCAAATGTTTCTCAGTGACCTCCATCACTACCTCCGGCAGCCTGTTCCAGATACGCACCACCCTCTGTGTGAAAAAAATGTCCCTTTGGACTCTTTTGTACCTCTTTCCTCTCATCTTAAACCTATGCCCTGTAGTTTTAGACTCCCCAAACATGGGGAAAACCTGTTGGCTATCTACCTTATTGATGCCTGTCAGAATTTTATAGACCTCTGTAAGGTCTCCTATGGTCCAGGGAAAAAAGAAATCCCAGTCTATTCAGCTTCTCCTTATAACTCAGACCTTCCAGTCCAGGTAACATCCTCATAAATCATCTCTGCAGTGTTTCTAGTTTGATATTATCCTTACACAGTAGAACGTGCAGAACTGCACGCAGTATGTTAAATGTGGCCTCACTGGTGTCTTGTCCAGCTGCAATAAGACGTCCCAACTCCTAGACTCATTGTTGTGGTTCTGTTCGCCGAGCTGGGAATTTGTGTTGCAGACGTTTCGTCCCCTGTCTAGGTGACATCCTCAGTGCTTGGGAGCCTCCTGTGAAGCTTCAGAGGATGTCACCTAGACAGGGGACGAAACGTCTGCAACACAAATTCCCAGCTCGACGAATAAAACCACAACAACGAGCACCCAAGCTACAAATCTTCTCACAAACTTTGAACCTAGACTCAATGCTGTAACCGATGAAAGCAATGTTACCTTCAGCACCCTGTCCAACTCCTGTCTTTCAATTTTCAAGGCGCTATGAACCAATACACCTTGATTCCTTTGTTCTATAACTCTCCCAGGGCTCTACCACTGATTCCTGATGAAGGGCTTATGCCTGAAACATTGATTCTCCTGCTCCTCGGATACTGCCTGACCTGCTCTGCTTTTCCAGCACCGCACTCTGAACCACTCTGAATGCAACACCTTGCATTTTTCCAAATTAAACTCCATCTGCCATTCCCTGACTAATTGACCCAGTTGATCAAGATCCCTTTGCAATTTTAAATAACCTTCTTCACTTTCCACTATACCACCAATCTTGTTGTCATCTACAACCTTACTAACCATCCCTCCTAAATTCTCATCCAAATCATTTATATAAGTGATGAATGACAGTGAACCCAGCACCAATTCCTGTGACACACTGCTGGTCACAGGCCTCCCATCTGAAAAACAACCCTCTACCACCACCTTCAGCTTTCTCCTTTCAAGGTCATAAGTCACACTGGTCACCTGATGAAGGAGCAGCGCTCTGAAAGCTTGTGATTTTAAATAGCATGGTTTCATATGACTTCTGACCTTGTCCACCCCAGTCCAACACTGGCACCTCCCCATCATGTTATCCTTTCAAGCCAATTTTGTATCTAATTGGCTAGCTCTCTCTGAAGCCCATGAGATTTAATTTTACTCAACAACCCACCATGCGGTACCTTGTCAAAGGCCTTGCTACAGTCCATGTCTACCACACTGCCCTCATCTGCTTTCTTGGTCACCCCTTCAAAAAACTCAATCAAATTCACAAAGCCATGCTGACTATCCCAAATAGTCCTTGCCTCTTCAAATGCGTGTCAATCCTATCTCTCAGAATCCTCTCTAACAACTTACCCACCACAAACTGTAGGCTCACTGGTCTGCAGTTCCCATGCATTTCCCTGCAGCCTTTCTTAAATAGTGGCACAACTTTTTCCACCCTCTAACCTTCGGGCACTTCACCCATGGCTTTCGATGATACAAATATCTCCTCTAGGGGTCCCACAATTCCCTCCCTAGCTTCCCACCAAGTCCTGGGATACACTTCATTAGATTCCTGTGGATTGATCTACCATAATGAGTTTTAAAGACTTTCAGCACCTCCTTCTCTGGAATATGGACTCTCTTCAAGACAACACCATTTATTTCCCCAAGGTCCCCAGTATCCATACCTTTCATGATGGTAAATACTGACAAGAAATATTCATTTAGGATCTCACCTAGAACACTCCGCACGTAGATGACCTTGTTGATCTTTAAGGGGCCCTATTCTCTCCTTAGTTACTCTTTTGCTCTTCATGCATTTGTAGAATTCCTTTGGATTTTCCTTTACCCTATCTTCAAAGCCATCTTGTGTCCCCTTTTAGCCCTTCTGAGTTCTCTCTGAAGTGTACTTCAAAACCCTGTATACTTCTCAAGGGATTCACTTGATCCCAGCTGTCTCTACCTGACATATGTCTCCTTCTTTTTCTTGACCAGGGCCTCCACACCTCTAGTCCTTCAGTGTTCCCTACTCCTGCCTGCCTTACCCTTCACTCTAACAGGAATGTGTTGGCTTTGAACCCTCATTAACTCACTTTTGAATGCCTCCCACTTCCCATAAGTCCCTTTGCCTGCAAACAGCCTCCCCCAGTCAACTTCTGAAAGTTCCTCTCTAAGACCATCAAAATTGGCTTTGCCTCAATTTAGAACTTTAACTTGTGGACTAGACCTATCCTTTTCCATAGCTACTTTAAAACTATAGGAATTATGGTCACTGGTCCCAAAGTGCTCCCTTACTAACACATCAGTCACTTGCCCTGCCTTATTTATCAAGAGGAGGTCAGGTTTTGCCCCTTCTATAGTAGGACCATCTACATGTTGTATCAGAAATTCTTCCTGAACACACTCAACAAATTTATCCCCATCCAAGCCCTTAACACTACACCAGTCCCAGTCTGTGTTTGGAAAGCTAAAATCCCCTACTATTGCAGCTGTATTATTCTTGCAGCTCTCTGTGATCTCCCGAACAATTTGCTCCTCAATCTCCTGCTGACAACTGGGGGGCCTAAAGTACAATGCTATCAGTGATTTCTTCCTTCTTATTTTTCAGTTCCACCCATATCGACTCAGTGAATGTACCCTGAAGAATATTCTCTTTCAGTATTGCTATGATGTTCTCCTGAATCAAAAACACCATTCTCCCTCCTCTCTTGCCTCTCCTCTATCCTTCCAATAGCATCTATCTATACCCTGGAATATTGAGCTACCAGTCCTGTCACTCTCTCAGCCATGTCTCTGTAATAGCTATGATATCCCAGTCCCATACTCCTGTTCATTACCTGTCAGGCTTCTTGCATTGAAATAAATGCAGTGTAACTCAGACTTCCCATGCTTCCTGTCTAGTACTAGGATTACCAGCACTACCTTTAGTATTTAACTTGCTCTGCTATCCTCAAGCTCCTCTTTCGTCTCCACTTTAGATCTTCCCACCCCCCCAGCCTCCTCCCCAGATTAGTTCAACCCTGGGGATTGACTCTATCAAATGTCCCCACCAGGACATTGGTTCCCCTCCAGTTTAGGAGAAACCCATCCCTCTTGTACAGGTCACCTCTACCCCAGAAGAGATCCCAAGGATCCAAGAATCTGAAGCCCTGCCCCCTGCGCCAGCTCTCAATCCACGTGTTCATCTGCCAAATCCTCCTATTCTTACCCTCACTAACATGTGGTACTGGAAGTAGTCCAGAAATTACTTTCTTTGATGTCCTGCATTTTGACCTTCTGCCTAACTCCCTATAATCACGCTTCAGGACCTTATCCCTTTTCCTACCAATGTGTACAACAATCTCTGACTGCTCACCAGAATACCAAGCAACCGCTCAGAGATGTCCTTGACCCTGGCACCAGGGGAGGCAACACACCATCCTGGACTATCCAACATAGCCACAGGAAAGCCTGTCCTTGCTCCAACTAGTGAGTCTCCGGGCATTGGTCTCTTGGATCTTGCCCGACCCCACTCTATGGCAGAGCCGGGAGTTTGTGGCAGCAGACGGGATTTAAGGATGGTGTGTTGCTTTCTTGGTGCTAGAGTGAAAGACATCGCGGACAGAGTGCAGGAAATCCTCAAGGATGAGGGTGAAGAGCCAGAGGTGGTGGTACATGTCGGCACAAATGATGTCGGGAAGAAGAGGAGGAACATACTATAGCGTTCGGAGAACTAGAAAGAAGGCTGAAAAGCAGGACGTCCAAGGTGGTTATCTCCGGTTTGCTTCCAGTTCCTCGGGCTAGTGTGGCCAGAAACAGGGAGATAATGGACTTGAACGTGTGGCTGGGGAACTGGTGCAGGAAGCAAGGATTTAAGTTCTTGGATCACTGGGATATATTTTGTGGTAA
>NC_057713.1:2369745-2378206 GCF_004010195.1 Chiloscyllium plagiosum
CAGAATCTGGTTTCCAGCATCTGCAGTCATTGTTTTTACCTCATTTAGGACAGAGCTCAGGAGAAATTTCTTCACCCAGAGAGTGGTGGCTGTGTGGAATGCTCTGTCCCAGAGGGCAGTGGAGGCCCACTCTCTGGATTCATTTAAGAAGGAGTTGGATAGAGCTGAATCAAGGGTTATGGAGATAAGGTATGGAGATAAGGCAGGAACAGGATACTGATTAGGAATGATCAGCCATGATTATATTGAATGGCGGTGCAGGCTCGAAGGGCTGAATGGCCTACTCCTGCACCTATTGTCTATTGTCTATTGGTGCTATGGGCCTGGCTGCTGCTGTTATATTCTCCTGAGGGGTTATCCCTACAACAGGATCCAAAAGAATATATCTGTTAGAGAAGGGAATAGCCACAGGACACTCCTGCACTACCTGCTTCTCCTGTCAGTCACCCATCTACGTGCCTGTTACATCCCTGTAACTATTGTCTGTCACACTCTCTGCTCCCTGTCTGCTCCTCAGTGTGTCCAGCTGCTGCTCCAAATGAACCACGCAGTCTGCAGCCAGTCACACTTCCTGCAGACACAGTCCTCAGGGACATCAGACTGCTCCCTGATCTCCCCCATCTGGTAGGATGAGCATACCACTGCCCAAACTTTCATCACTGCCCCTTTTAGACTAAGACAAAGAACAAAATATTACCCTTACCTTGTTGCTGATCGCCCTCCTCACTGAAGCCTGGTATTCACCAAAGCTCACACTTAAACCTCCAGCAGCTCTCTAACCACAAAGCAGTCCTTCTCAAAATGGCTGTTCTGCTCGAGCCTGCCTTCCTTGCTTTGCTCCTGGGTTGTCACGGTGACTGAGCCAGATCCTCCCAGAGTCCTCCTCAGTTGCTTCTCAGCACCTCCCTTTGTCAGCAATTTCCCCTTACAGTGAAGTTAGGCATTTTGGTGACTATGTTAGAATAACAAACAACATCGACACTAAGTCCTTGCTATATCACCCTCTACATGTTCCTTCCCAGACACCCTGATAAATTAATCTCCTGAAAATGTGACAAAGGCACAGAAAACTGATGGATCTTAAACATATTCAGAAACTTGTTTCATTGGAAGTTGCAGATATGATTGGAGAAGTGTTGGAACGAGGATTCTAATCAAAGGCTTTCCTAACAACATTTGAGAATTGAAAGTATCAGTTGAATGTGAAGTAAATTTGAAGGAGAGGAGGGGAGTTCTCCCCACAGTTTTATGCTCAGCATCATCACAAAAACTAACAAAGTGTCACTTTCCAGGTTGTGGGAGCTTGCTGTGTACAGATTCCTACCTTACAACGGTAACTAGACTTCCAAAGTTCTTCATTGGCTGTGAAAGGCTTTATGCTTGGCCTGACATTGTGAAAGGTGCTATTTAAATGAACAACCTAATGAACTGCCCACACTGATGTACGGAGACGGGTCAGTTGGCTGGACAGCTGGTTTGCAATGCAGAGTGGGTTTGATTCCAGCTGAGGTTTTATTGCAAAGATTATCTTTCTCAAGTTGTGCCCTCAACTGAGGTGTGATGACCCTCAGGTTAACCCATCACCAGTTATTCCTTTCTCCTGAGAACAGCCCTATGGTGTGGTACAACTATGGCAACTTTACTTCTTACCTGTATTGAACATTAAAAATGAAAAAAAGACTCAATCCAACTTAATTGATGTCCCCAATGGATTACAGATAAAATTATTTCCTCTCTCTTCCTGTAGATCAGACATGAATGCATTTGATAAAGCTATTCCAAATTAAACACACCAATACTCACCAGTAAGCTCTGTCCTGCAAACCTCTTCTGAACAACTCCGTTCTGCCTGTCCACAGCATTGCAGAAATTTGTTTTCTTGGGCATGTTTGTTCATGAGGTTAATGATCTTGCAATCATTGTCAGTCAGTTGTTGACACAGCCTGTTTTCCTAAGAATGATGATCTTTAACAGATTAAGGTCAAAAGTAAATCTCTCAGTTGAATTTGATTTTTTTAAAAAAAGTTAATTCATGCGATGTCAGTGTCACTGACTGGTCCAGCATTTATTACCCGTCCCTAGTTGCCCCTTGAGAAGGTGGGGGTGAGCTGCCTTCTTGAACCGCTGCAGTCCATGTGCTGTAAGTAGACCCACAATGCCCTTAGGGAGGGAATTCCAGGACTTTGACCCAGCGACACCGAAGGAACGACGATATATTTCCAAGTCGGGATGGTGAGGGGCTTGGAGGGAAACCTGCAAGGGGTCGTGTTTCCATGTATCTGTTGCTTTTAACCTTCTAGATAGAAGTGGTCATGAGTTTGAAAGGTTCTTGCCTTAGTGACTTTCTGCAGTACATCTTGTAGATTATACATACTGCTGCTACTGACCATTGGTGGTGGGGGGGGGAGTGAATATTGAAGGGTATGATGCCTTTGCTTTGCCCTGGATGGTATCACAAGCTTCTTGAGTGTTGTTGGGGCTGCACACACCCAGGCAAGTGGGGAGTGTTCCATCACACGCCTGACTTAAGCCTTGTAGATGGTGAACAGGCTCTGGGGAGTCAGGAGATGAGTTACTCACTATAGTATTCCAGTTTCCCAACTTGTGCTAAAATACTTTCTTTATGAAATAATCATTCTCTCTGTTTTCAGTTCATTTAACCAACTGGGTAAGAAAGATCAGATAAGTAGCTAGTTTAAGTGTTTTGCTGGTGTTTGTTTGAATCAGGGTTAGCTGCTGTGTTGGTATGACTTTGTAACTCTGATAAACAGGTAGGAACAGAAGGAGGTCCTTGTGTTTTTCTGCATCATTCAGTGTGATTGTGGCTGACATATTTCTTCGTTCCTTTTGGCAAAAGTAAGGACTGCAGATGCTGGAAATCAGAGTCTAGATTAGAGTGGTGCTGGAAAAACACAGCAGGTCAGGCAGCATCCGAGGTTCCTTTTACCTCACAGCAGCAGGGTCCCAAGTTCGATTCCAACCTCAGGCGACAGTCTGTGTGGAGTTTGCACATTCTCCCCATGTCTGCTTGGGTTTCCTCCGGGTGCTCCGGTTTCCTCCCACAGTCCAAAGATGTGCAGATTAGGTGAATTGCCCATTGGAAATTGTAGTATTCAGGGATGTGTAGATTGGGTGCATTAGTCAGGGGTTAAATGTAGGGGAATGGGTCTGGGTGGGTTACTCTTTGGAGGGTCGGTGTGAACTAGTTGGGTCGAAGGGACCGTTTCCACACTATAGGGATTCTAAAATCTGATTCCCTACCCTGACTAACTCTGTTGAAAATAAATTATTAATTTCAATCTTCAAACTTTCAATCATCCTCCAACCTCAACTGGTTTTGTCAATATCTTCCCAAATGCGTCACCTCACACTTCTCCAGGTTAAATTCCATTTGCCACTTGTTTGTTCAGCTGACCCAGTCCATTGATATCGTCCCACGGTGTACAGCCTCCCTCTTCACTTTTACCCATGTGCACAGTGTTTGTGTCATTTGTAAATGTGTTGATCATGCTCTCATATTTACATTCAAATTATTAACATATACCACAAAAAGGAACCTGGTACTGAGACCTGTAGACCACCTCGAGAAACAGAATTCCAGGCACATGAATATCCAACAATTACCCTCTATGTTCTGTTTGCAGTTTGCTCCTATATCCTGCATTCATAGGAGTATTTTTTCACCGGTCTTCCATATGAGACCTTGTCAAAAGCCTTTCTAAAACCCATCGACACCACATCGACTTCACTATACTCTTCTCCTTCTTATAACTTCTTCAAACATTTAATCAAATCAGCGCCTTGTACAGCTGAAACATGACCTCGTGGATCTGAAACTCAATCCCCCTACCAATAAACGCCAACACACCATGTGCCTTCTTAACAACCCTATCAACCTGGGTGGCAACTTTCAGGGATTTATGCACCTGGACACCAAGATCTCTCTGTTTACCTCACCGCCAAGAATTTTACCATTAGCCCGGTACTCTACATTCCTGTTATTTCTTCCAAAGTGAACTAACTCACACTTTTCCACATTAAACTCCATTTGCCACCTCTCAGTCCAGCTCTGCATCTTATCTATGTCCCTCTGTAACCTACAACATCCTTCGGCACTATCCATAACTCTGCCTACCTCAGTGTCATTCGCAAATTTACTAACCCATCCTTCTCTACCCACATCCAGATCATTTATGAAAATGACAAACAGCAGTGGCCCCAAAACAGATCCTTGTGGTACACCACTAGCAACTGAACTCCAGAATGAACATTTTCCATCAATCACTACCCTCTGTCTTTTTTCAGCAAGCCAATTTCTGATCCAAACTGCTAAATCACCTTCAATCCCGAAGCTCCATATATTGTGCAATAGCCTCCCGTGTGGAACCTTATCAAACACCTTACTGAAGTCCATATACACCACATCAACCACTTTACCTTCATCTACCTGTTTTGTCACCTGTTCAAAGAAAGTTCCTTGAAGGTGGAATCGTAGGTAGATAGAATGGTGAAGAGGTAGACAGGGTAATGAAGAAGGCGGTTGGTATGCATTCCTTTATTGGCCAGTGCATTGAATATAGGAGTTAGGAAGTCATGCTGCATCTGTACAGGACATTGGTTCGGCCACTGTTGGAATATTGCGTGCAATTCTGGTCTCCTTCCTATCGAAAAGATGTTGTGAAACTTGAAAGGGTTCAGAAAAGATTTACAAGGACGTAGCCAGGGTTGGAGGATTTGAGCTACAGGGAGAGGCTGAACAGGCTGGGGATGTTTTCCCTGGAGCGTCGGAGGCTGAGGGGTGACCTTATTGAGGTTTACAAAATCATGAGGGGCATGGATAGGATAAACAGACAAAGTCTTTTCCCTGGTGAAGGTTGATTCCAGAACTAGACAGGCAAAGATTTAGGGTGAGAGGGGAAAGATATAAAAGATATCTAAGGAGCAACATTTTCACACAGAGGGTGGTATGGGTATGGAATGAGCTGCCAGAGGAAGTGGTGGAGGCTAGTATGATTGCAACATCTAAAAGGCATCGGGATGGGTACATGAATAGGAAGGGTTTGGAAAGAAAAATGCTGGCAAATGGGACTAGATTAAGTTAGGATGTGTGGTTGGCATAGACGAGTTGGACTGAAGGGTCTGTTTCCATGCTGTACATCTCTATGACTTGATGACTCTATAACTGCAATAAAATTCATAAGATCAGATCTAAAATAAAGTTAGTCATATATAAAGAACAAAGAACATTACAGCACAGGAACAGGCCCTGCGGCCCTCCAAGCCTGCACCGATCCAGATCCTCTATCTAAACCTGTCACCTATTTTCTAAGGATCTGCATCCCTCTGCTCCCTGCCCGTTCATGAATCTGTCCAGAAACATCTTAAATGACACAATTTTGTCTTTCTCTACCACATCCGCTGGCAATGTGTTAAAGGCACCCACCACCCTCTGCGTAAAGAACTTTCCATACATATCTCCCTTAGACTTTTCCCCTCTCACCTTGAACTCGTGACCCTTAGTAATTGAGTCCCTCACTCTGGGGAAAAAAGCTTCTTGCTATTGTTATGAAGGTGTGGGTATACTCTAACATTAAGAGAGACAAAAGCAAGCAGTGACAGCACCAAGTGTTCTGAAAAAGATACAATGTAACATGTGCTCCAGCTACTGGCGTAGCTCAGGTAGCTGGTTGCCTGGAAATGACAAAACAGATTTGAATTAGGCCAATCAGTTAAATTATACCCTGAAAAATACCAAATTCCAATCCAGTTTGACAACCTTAAAATCCAATGGAAAATTTAATAGTTTGGAGGAGAACTACCAAGCTCCCAGCATATAAAAACACAGCCCAAAAATAGCTCTCTTAAAGGTACCTTTATCGATCAGTAACCTGTGAAGTAAAATCCCCAAGAAGTAACAAAGAAAACAGGAACATGGAGAAAACCGAAAGCTGCCTGGTTTTGAGATAAGACGTTTTGTTTTGTAAATCTTTAATCGGTGGGTTATTAGACTAGTATTGTAGAAGGGAAAGGTAAAAGATAGGTTAGAGTAAGGAGTTGTAAATAGTTGTTAATTATTCTCTGTTATAGTTTAAGAAATAAAGTTGTTAATTTTTACTTTAAATAGTTAGATTAGATTCCCTATAGTGTGGAAACAGGCCCTTTGGCCCAACCAGTCCACACCAACCCGCCAAAGAGTAACCCACCCATACCCATTTCCCTCTGACTAACACACCTCACACTATGGGCAATTTTAGCACGGCCAATTTACCTGACCTGCACTTCTTTGGACTGCGGAAGGAAACCGGAGCAAACCCACACAGACACAGGGAGAACGTGCAAACTCCACACAGACAGTTGCCCGAGGCTGGAATTAAACCTGGGACCCTAGTGCTGTGATGCAGCAGTGCTAACCACTGACCCACCGTGCCACCCAGTCCTTGGCCTCTTGAATTTTCACAGATTACTGCACAGGTTAAATCTTTTCTGTATTTCTGGGTGAGGGTTTACCCTGTGTCGTAATAATTTGGGGGCTCAGGTCTAGGATTTGAACTGGTTTAGACAGATTTGAATAGATTTGGGAAAACGAAAAGTCCCGGCAGATTTAAACACCTGCAGGTTAGTGTCCTAGATGTTTAAATAAACCGTAGGTGAGACAATTTGTTTAATTTCGGTGACTTGTGGTTGATTAAATTAAAAGTGAGAGAAATGGCTGTTAAAATTGCTGAAGAGGTTCTGGGATTTGAAGATGATTCTCAGATTTGCCAAGAAAGTTTAGAAGGAAAGAAATAGGCCATACTTCTGGAATTTGCAAAGAATTTAGATTTGGGTTTAACCGAGGACAAAAATAAAGCTGAAATTGTAAGGGAATTACTCAAACACTTAGGTGTGTCAGAGAAACAGACAAGTGCAGCAGAGGTAGGAAAACTTAAATTACAATTGAGGAAAATGGAGTTAGAAGATAAATAAAGAGAGAGAGGAAAGAGAGAAGGAGAAAGGGAAAAAAGAGAGCAGGTTCTTGGCTGAGCAAAGAGAGAGAGAACAAAGGGAGAGGGAAAGAGAGAGAAGAGAGAGAGGAAAAAGAGAAAGTTCTTAGCTGAGCAAAAAGAGAGAGAATTTGAACTTGAGAAGTTGTGACTTAGTCAGCAAAGTCAAGTTAATAGGATGGAGATTAAAAGAGAAGGTAGTGATGTATACAAATATGTCAAAACTCTGTCACATTTTGATGAGAAAGATATTGAAGCCTTCTTTATTTCATTTGAAAAATTGGCTAGGCAGAGGGAGAGGATTTATGGGTAACGCTAGTTCAGACTAAGCTGGCAGGCAGAGCTAGTGAGGTGTTTGTCGCACTGTCAGATGAGGGGTCAAGAGATTATGAAGAGGTTAAGTGGGCTGTTTTATGTGTATGGTACCAGAAGCACATAGACAGCGGTTCAGAAACAGAAGATGGAACCAGGTCTGACTTATGCTGAGTTCGAAAGAATTAAACATAGTCATTTTAATCGATGGGTGCTTGCTTTGAAACTAGATCAAACCTTAGAGGCTCTAAGAGAGATTATTCTGCAGGAGGAGTTTAAAAACTCATTTCCAGAGATGATAAGAATTCACACGAAGGAACAGAAAGTTCAGGAAGTGAGAAGGGCAGCAGAATTAGCAGATGAGTACATGTTGGTGCATAAGACAAGCTTACGGCCAGAATTTCATCCTGTGAGGGATAGAAGTTGGGAGAAGGGGAGATCCTACACTACTAAACCAAGAGTAGAGAGCACTGGTAAAAATTTACTACAGGATTAAAAAGAAGCCCCAGAGAGTGGACAGGGTGGTGAAAGGCCTCAGGTGTTATCTCTGTAACGGAGTGGGACACAGACAATGGCAGTGCCGGTGGTTTCAGAAGGGCACTGGGAGAAGGTGCTTTCACTGCCAGAAGGTGGGACACTTACAGACACAGTGCTGGTCGTTAAAGAGTGGCATTCGTGAAGGTAATAAAGGAAAGCTCAAGAAGGGCCGAGGAGCTGCAGGAGAGTGCACAGCCCAGGCAGGGGCTGGGGATGGAGTTAGTTACCTGATCTCTGAAAACAATTCCCCTCTGTGGGTAACGTTTACTCAGAAAGAACAGGGGGAGAAGGACAAGAAGTTATAATTTTGAGAGATACAGAATCTAACCAGTCGCTGATAGTAAGGGATGAGCGAGTATGCACTCTTTCTGATCTGTTACCCGACAATGGGGTAATTTGTGGGATAGATGGACAGAAATTTAGCATATCCCTATTTAAGATCAGGTTAACATAGAACATAGAACAGTACAGCACAGAACAGGCCCTTCAGCCCACGATGTTGTGCCGACCATTGATCCTCATATATGCACCCTCAAATTTCTGTGACCATATGCATGTCCAGCAGTCTCTTAAATGTACCCAGTAACCTCGCTTCCACAACTGCTGTTGGCAACGCATTCCATGCTCTC
>NC_057713.1:2378479-2390810 GCF_004010195.1 Chiloscyllium plagiosum
CTGTACACCAAGATCCCTCTGTTCCTCCACACTGTCAAGAATCCTATCCTTAATCCTGTACTCAGCTTTCAAATTTGACCTTCCAAAATGCATCACCTTGCATTTATCCAGGTTGAACTCCATCTGCCACCTCTCAGCCCATCTCTGCATCCTGTCAATGTCCCGCTGCAGCCTACAACAGCCCTCTATACTGTCAACGACACCTCCAACCTTTGTGTCATCTGCAAACTTGTTGCCCCATCCTTCAATCCCCTCATCCAAGTCATTAATAAAAATTACAAACAGTAGAATCCCAAGGACAGAGCCCTGTGGACCACCACTCACCACAGACTTCCAGGCAGAATATTTTCCTTCTACTACCACTCGCTGTCTTCTGTTGGCCAGCCAATTCTGTATCCAGACAGCTAAGTTCCCCTGTATCCCATTCCTCCTGACCTTCTGAATGAGCCTACCATGGGGAACCTTATCAAATGCCTTGCTGAAGTCCATATACACCACATCCACAGCTCGACCCTCATCAACTTTTCTAGTCACATCCTCAAAGAACTCGATAAGGTTTGTGAGGCATGACCTGCCCCTCACAAAACCGTGTTGACTGCATTTAATCAAGCCATGCTCTTCCAGATGGTCATAAATCCTATCCCTCAGAATCACTCAGTTGGAGTGTCAACTCAAGACTGGGGAAGTTACAGTGGGAGTGATTGACAGAGTGTCAGTTCCAGGAATTCAGTTTGTTCTTGGGAATGATTGGGCAGGATCCAAGGTGGGAGTGACACCCCTTGTTGTGGAGAAGCCCAAGGAAGACCAAGAAACTGAGGAGTTAAAACAGAAATATCCTGGTATTTTCCCAGACTGTGTGGTAACCAGATCCCACGATCATAAGTCACAGCATGAAGTGAAAAGTAAAGAGAAAGATGAAGGAGTTGAGGTTCAGTTAGCAGATACCCTGTTTGACGTAATGGTGCAGGAAAAGCCTGAACAGGTAGAGGGTCAGACAGAAGTGTTTAGTCCTGAAAGGCTAAGGGACGTGCAACAGCAAGACAAGATGATAAAAGATATATATGTGGATGCGTACTCCAGAAAGGAGGCAGAGAATATTCCGGAGGGTTAATATCTGAAAGATAGATTCCTCAGACGGAAAAGGGAGACCACGGCAGGTTAGTGCAGAGGAGAACTGGGCCGAAGTGCATCAGATTGTGTTGCTGGTAGCATACAGACGGGGGGGGGGGGGTTATGGGTAGCACATGAGCTACCTGTAGGAGGTCACCTAGGGGTATGAAAGATCCAGGCTGAGGTACAAAAACATTTTTATTGGCCTGGAATGCACAAGGATGTGGTTAAACTTTTGCCGTACGTGTCATACATGCCAAATGGTAGGTAGGCCACAGGCGGTAATAAAACTTTGTTACCAATTCCCACATTTGAAGTACCTTTCACGCGGGTTATAATTCATTGGGCAGGTCCCTTCCCGAGAACTAAAAGTGGGAACCAGTACATGTTAACCATAATGGATGTGTCTCCCAGATTTCCGGAAGCAATTCCATTACGGAGTATCAAGGCAAAAAGGGTGGTAGAGGAGTTAGTAGCTTTCTTCACGCGGTGTGGGCTACCCAGAGAGATTCAGTCCGACCAAGGGTCACATTTTACTGTGAGGCGGTTTAAGGACGTTATGAAGAGGTTAGGTATCCAGCACTTTAAATCAAGTGCATTTCGTCCTGAATCCCAGGGAGCATTAGGAAGGTGGCATCAGACCCTGGAGACCATGTTGACAGCAAACTGTCAGGATTACCCGAATGATTGGGATAAAGGTATCCCATTCGTATTGTTTGCCATTAGAAATTAATCTACTCAGTTCACTCCTTTCGAGTTAATATTCGGTCATGCAGTGAGAGGCCCTTTGAAATTAATTAAAGAAAAATTGACAGGACAAAAGTCGGAGATCTCACATTTAATCAAGTAGGTGAGTTAGCTAAACAGCATCTGAAGAGGGCACAGTGTAGAATGAAGCAGGTGGCAGATAAACGCTCTGAGACTCGGACATTTTCCTGAGGGGATGACGTGTTAGTACTGTTACCAGTGATAGGAGATCCCTTCAAAGCCAGGTTTAGTGGTGAAAATGTTTTGCTGGAAAAGCGCAGCAGGTCAGGCAGCATCCAGGGAACAGGAGAATCGACGTTTCGGGCATAAGCCCTTCTTCAGGAAAGGTCAATTCTCCTGTTCCCTGGATGCTGCCTGACCTGCTGCGCTTCTCCAGCAACACATTTTCACCTCTGATCTCCAGCATCTGCAGACCTCACTTTCTCCCCAGGTTTAGTGGTCCCTATCAAATTAAGAAAAAGTGGAGTCAGGTGAACTATTTAGTGAAGATACCAGATAGGAAAAAGAGATATCAGGTATGTCATGTGAACATACTGAAACCATATTACACTAGAGAGAAAGAACTGGAGAAACAGGTGTTAGTTACTGCCCTGCAGAGTGAGGAATCAAATCCAGATGATATGGATTTTGAGATGTCTCAAAATAGAATAAAAAATAAAGAAGTCCTTTAGGAGTGGAATGGGTTAGGAAGCCTGCTCCTGTCTCAGGAGCATAGAACGGAGTTGAAAGATTTGTTACTGCAGTACGAGGACATATGTAAGAATCAGATGGGGAGGACTAACACTATTGTCCATGAAGTAGATGTCGGGAATACAGCTCTGATAAAACAACACCCCTATCGGCTTAATCCTTTCAAAGCCAGACAGGTGCAGATGGAGGTAGAGGCCATGCTCAACGAGAACATCATTGAACCAAACCAGAGCGAGTGGAGTTCACCGATCGTCTTAGTTCCTAAACCGGACAGAATTCGATGATTCTGCATGGATTATCGGAAGGTTAACACTGTCACAAAATTGGACTCATATCCAATTCCAAGATTGGAGGACTGTATTGAGAAACTGAGACAAACCAGTTACATCGCCAAGTTGAACTTACTGCATGGTTACTGGCGTGTACCTTTATCAGAGAAGGCGAAAGAAATGTCTGCGTTTGTGACCCCAAATGGACGATATCAGCTTAAAGTGTTGCTGTTTGGAAAGAAGAACACACCCACCACATTCCAAAGACACATGAACAGAGTTGAGGCTGGGTTAGCAAACTGTGCAGTCTATTTGGACGATGTAGTGATCTTTAGTAAGTTCTGGAAAGATCACATGGTACAGTTGGCAGAGCTCTTTGAATGACTATGGGAAGCAAAATTGATGATAAACTTAAATAAAACAGCATTTGTGAAAGCAGAGGTGATGTTCTTGGGACATGGAAGGTTGACCCCATGGAAAACAAAGACGAAGGCCATCGAGGAATTTCCACAACCAACCTCAAAGAAAGAGGAGCTTCAATTCTTAGGACTCAACGAATTCTATCAGAAGCTTCTTCCAAATTTCAGTAGTGTAGTGGCACCAGTAACCGATTGGCTGGAGACAAACACAACATTTTGGTGGACAGAACCATTCCAGGAGACATTCGACCATTTAGAATCAATATTAACCACCAAACCAGTTTTAACTACACGTAGCCTTTCAAAACCTTATAAAATGGCCATCAATGCTAGTGACCTAGGAGTTGGAGCTGTACTCCGACAGGAAGGTGAGGATGGGATTCAGCTGCCAGTTGGTTACTTTTTGAAGAGGACCAACATCCACCAGATGGAATACTCCACAATCAGAAAGGAACAATTGGGTTTGGTCCTGGCCTTACAGCGTTTTAATGTGTATGTCACAAACAATGTGTACACTGATTACAATCCGCTTGTATTCTTAGAATGCTTTAAAGACAAGAATACTAGACTATTTCATTGAAGTCTTATGTCACAGAGTTTTAATTTAAAAATTGTAAGATGGAATACTCCACAATCAGAAAGGAACAATTGGGTTTGGTCCTGGCCTTACAGCGTTTTAATGTGTATGTCACAAACAATGTGTACACTGATTACAATCAGCTTGTATTCTTAGAATGCTTTAAAGACAAGAATACTAGACTATTTCATTGAAGTCACAGAGTTTTAATTTAAAAATTGTACATGTTGCAGGTTGTAAGAATGTAATCGCAGATGCATTATTGCAGATTTAACTGATAGAGTTTAGATGAGATTTGTATTTAATGTTTTGGGTATGTGTGTTTAAAAAAATTGAAAAAATGAAGCCATCTTTTCATTATGATGGCTCTTTTTTTTCTTAAGGGGGGGGAGGTTTTATGAAGATGTGTGTGTACTATATCTTCAAGAGAGTTAAAAGCTAGCAGTAACAGCACCAAGTGTTCTCAATAAAATACAATGTAACGTGCTCCAGCTACTGGGGTAGCTAGGGTAGCTGGTTGCCTGGAGACAAAAATAGATTTGAATTAGGCCAATTTAAATTATATCCCCCAAAAAATACCAAACTCCAATCTAATTTGAACTGAATATATTGACAATCTTAAAAGCCAATGACACAATCCGATGCTTGGGGAGTATAAGACCGGGGAAAATTGAACAGTTGAGAGGAGAACTGCCAAGCTCCCAACATGTAAAAACACTGCCTCAAAAATAGCTCTCTTAAAGGTATCTTTATCAATCAGTAACTTGCGAAGCAGAATGTCCAAGAAGAAGAAAAGAAGACAGGAATACAGAGAAAACTGAAAGCTGCCTGGGTTTGAGATAAGATGTTTTGTTTTGTAAATCATAATTGGAGGGTTTTATCAGACTAGTATTGTAGAAGGGGAAGGTAAAAGATAGATTAGAGGAAGGAGTTGTAAATAGTTGTTAGTTAATTCTTCACTGTTCTACTTTAAGAAATAAAGTTGTTAATTTTTGCTTTAAATAGTTTTTGGCCTCTCGAATTTTCACAGATTACTGCACGGGATAAATCTTTTCTGTGTTGCTGGGTTAAATTGAGCAGGAGGGTTTACCCCATGTCATAACCCACCCTATCTATACCTCCCATGACTTTGTACACCTCAATCAGGTGCCCCTTCAACCTTTGTCTTCCTAATGAAAATAATCCTAACCTACTCAATTTCTCTTCATAGCTAGCACCCTCCATACCAGGCAACATCCTGATGAACCTCCTCTGCACCCTCTACAAATGCATCCACATCCTTTTGGTAATGTGGTGACCAGAACTGTATGCAGTATTCCAAATGTGGCCGAACCAAAGTCTTATACAACTGTAACATGACCTGCCAACTCTTGTACTCAATATCTCGTCTGATGAAGGAAAGCATGCTGTATGTCTTCTTGACTGCTCTATTGACCTGTATTGCCACCTTCAGGGTACTATGGACCTGAACACCCATCTGTACATCAATTTTCCCCAGGGCTTTTCCATTTACCGTACAGTTTGCTCTTGAATTGGATCTTCCAAAATACATCACCTCGCATTTGCCCGGATTGACCTCCATCTGCCATTTCTCTGCCCAGTCTATCTATATTCTGCTGTATTCTTTGACAGATCCCTTCACTATCTGCTACTTCACCAATCAGTGTCATCTGCATACTTGCTCATCAGACCACCTATACCTTCCTCCAGATCATTTATGTACATCACAAACAACAGTGGTCCCAGCACGGATCCCTGTGGAACACTGGTCACGGGTCTCCATTTTGAGAAACTCCCTTCCACTACTACTCTGTCTCCTGTTGCCCAGCCAGTTCTCTATCTAATTAGGACACCCTGAACTCCATGTGACTTCACTTTCTCCATCAGCCTACTAGGGGGAACCTTATCAGATGCCAATTTGAAGTCCATTTATATGACATCTACAGCACTTCCCTCATCAAACAACTTTGTCACTTCCTCAAAGAATTCTATTAAGTTGGTAAGACATGACCTGTCCTGCACAAAACTATGTTGCCTGTCACTGATAAGTCCATTTTCTTCCAAATGTAAATAGATCCTATCCCTGTTGAGTGGGCCAACCCTTTCTCCAGCAGCTTCCCTACCAGTGATACCAGGCTCACCAGTCTATAATTACCTAGATCATCCCGGTTACCCTTCTTAAACAAGGGTTAACATAAGCAATACTCCAGTCCTCTGGGACGTCACTCATGTTCAAGGATGCTGCACAGATATCTGTTAAGGACCCAGCTATTTCCTCTCTCACTTCCCTCAGTAACCTGGGACAGATCCCATCCGGACCTGGGGACTTGTCCACCTTGATGCCTTTCAGAATACCCAACACTTCCTCACTCCTTATGTCGCTTTGACCTAGACTAATCAAATATCTATCCCTAACCTTAATATCTGTCATGTCTCTCTCCTCTGTGAATACTGATGCTAAGTACTTATTACGAATCTCCCCCATTCTCTCTGACTCCATGCATAGCTGGAGTGGGCCAACCCTTTCTCTTGTTACCCTCTTGCTCCTTAAATACGAATAAAAGGTTTTGGGATTTTCCTTAACTCTGTTTGCTAAAGATATCTCATGACTCCTTTTAGCCCTCTTAATTCCTCATTTCAGATTGGTCCTACTTTCCCAATATTCGCCCAAAGCTTCGTCTGTCTTCAGTCACCTAGACCTTACGTACGCTTCCTTTTTCCTCTTAGCTAGTCTCACAATTTCACTGGTCATCCATGGTTCCCTAATCTTGCCATTTCTGTCCCTCAATTTCAGAGCAACATGTCTGTCCTGCATTCTAATAAATCTCTCTTTAAAAGCCTCCCACATATCGAATGTAGATTTCCCTTCAAACAGCTGCTCCAATCCACATTCCCCAGCTCCTGCCAAAAGTTGGTATAGTTAGTCTTCTCCAATTTAGCTCTTCCTTTAGGACCACTCTCGTCCTTGTCCATGAATATTCTAAAACTTATGGAATTGTGGTCACTATTCCCGAAGTAATCCCCGACTGAAATTTCAACCACCTGGCTGGGCTCATTCCCTAACACCAGGTCCAGTATGGCCCCTTCCTGAGTTGGACTATTTACATACCGCTCTAGAAAACCCTCCTGGATGCTCCTTATAAATTCTGCTCCATCTCGATCTCTAACATTGAGTCAATATTGGGAAAATTAAAATCTCCTATCACCACCACCCTGCTGTTCCTACATCTTTCCATAATCTGTTTACATATTTGTACCTCTCGCTCATACTCGCTGTTGGGAGGCCTGTAGTACAGCCCCAATATTGTGAGTGCACCCTTCCTATTTCTGAGCTCTGCCCATATTGCCTCAGTGCTCGAGTCCTCCATAGTGCCCTCCTTCAGCACAGCTGTGATAGCCTCTCTGACCAGTAATGCAACTCCTCCACTCCTTTTACCTCCCCCTCTATCCCACCTGAAACATCAATATCCTGGGATATTTAGTTGCCAATCATGCCCTTCCCTCAACCAAGCCACAGTAATAGCAATAACATCATACTCCCAGATACTAATCCAACCCCCATGTTCATCTGCCATACTGACTACACTTCTCACATTAAAACTAATACATCTCAGACCAGCTATCCATTTGCGTTCATCATCGTCTCCCTGCCTACTCTTCCCCTTAGTCACGCTGACTTCATGATCCAGTTCTTTACAGGCTTTAGTTACTGCCTCCTTACTGTCCACTAACCTCCTCATTTGGTTCCCATCCCCCTGCCACATTAGTTTATACCTTCCCCAACAGCATTAGCAAAAGCACCCCCAAGGACATTGGTTCCAGTCAGGCCCAGAAGTAGACTGTCCAATTTGTAATAGTCCTACCTCCCCCAGAACTGATCCAAATGTCTGAACCCCTCTCTTTGCACCATCTCACACTGCACCTTCATCCTGCCTACTGTTTCATTTCTACTCTGACTAGCACATGGCACTGGTAGCTATTCTGAGATTACTACCTCTGAGGTCCTACTTTTTAACTTGGCTCCTAACTCCCTACATTCTGCTTGTAGAACCATATCCCGTTTTTTACCTGTATCATTGGTGCCGATACCATTAGAGCTAGGTTGGAAGCTTAGAGCTAGAACAAATAGATTTGTTATGTCTGGTTTGTTTCCCATGCCACGTGCTAGTGAAGCGAGGAACAGGGAGAGCGCGGAGCTGAACATGTGGCTGCAGGGATGGTGCAGGAGGGAGGGTTTTGGATTCTTGGATAATTCAAGCTCTTTCTGGGGAAGGTGGAACTTCTACAGACAGGATGGTCTTCACCTGAACCAGAGGGGTACCAATATCCTGGGGGGGAGGTTTGCTAATGCTCTTCGGCGGGGTGGCTTAAACTAATGCAGCAGGGGGATGGGAACCTGAATTGCAGTTCCAGTGTACAGGAGGTGGAGGGTAGTGAGGTCAGGGATAGGTTTACATGGTTGCAAGAGGGCACCAGCAATTGGGATGTTGGTTTGAAATGTGTGTACTTCAATGCCAGGAGCATCTGGAATAAGGTGGGTGAACTTGGTCTACTTCAACACCAGGAGCATCTGGAATAAGGTGGGTGAACTTGCAGCATGGGTTGGTACCTGGGACTGCAATGTTGTGGCCATTTCAGAGACATGGATAAACAGGGACAGGAATGGTTGTTGCAAATTCTGGGATTTAGATGTTTCAGTAACAACAGAGAAGGTGGTAAAAGAGGGGGAGGTGTGGCATTGTTAGTCAAGGATAGGGGGTTGTGTGGCCTTGTTACTCGAGGGTAGTATTACAGCAGCTGAGATAATATGTGAGGACTCATCTACTGAGGTAGTTTGGGCTGAGGTTAGAAACAGGAGAGGTCACCCTGTTGGGAGTTTTCTATAGGCCTCCGAATTGTTCCAGGGATGTAGAGGAAAGGATAGCAAAGATGATTCTCGATAGGAACAAGAGTAACAGTAGTAGTTATGGGGGTCTTAATTTCCTCAATATTGACTGGGAATACTATAGTTCAAGTAGTTTAGATGGATCAGGAGAGTTTTCTGACGCAATATGTGTACAGGCCAACAAGGGGCGATGCCATATCGAATTTGGTACTGGGGAATGAACACCGTCAAGTGTTAAGATTTGGAGATAGGTGAGCACTTTGGTGATAGTGATCACAATTCTGTTATGTTTACAATAGCAATGGACAGGGATAGGTATATACCGCAGGGAAAGAGATATAACTGGGGGAAAAGGCAGTTATGATGTGATTAGGCAAGATTTAGGATGCGTAGGCTGGGGAAGGAAACTGCAGAGGATGGACACACTTGAAATGTGGAGCTTATTCAAGGTACAGCTACTGCGGGTCTACCTATCAGGCAGGGAGGTAGTTGTCAAGCGAGGGAGCCATGGTTTACTGAAGAAGTTGAAACTCTTGTCAACAGGAAGAGGAAGAGGAAATGTAAATCCTGGAGCTCAGTTACTACTGGGGTACCACGAGGACCTGTTTTGGAGCCATTGCTGTTTGTCATTTTTAATAAACCATCTGGATGAGGACATAGAAGGATGGGTTAGTAAATTTGCAGATGACACTGAGGTAGACACTGAGTTGTGGATAGTGCCGAAGGATGTTGAAGGTTACAGAAGGACATTGATAAGATGCAGAGCTGAGCTGAGAAGTGGCAAATGGAGTTTAATGCGGAAAAGTGTGCGTAGTTCACTTCAGAAGAAATAACAGGATTGCAGAGTACTGGGCTAATGGTAAAATTCTTTGCAGTTTAGGTGAACAGAGAGATCTCGATGTCCAGGTGCATAAATCCCTGAAAGTTGCCACCCAGGTTGATAGGGTTGTTAAGAAGGCACATGGTATGTTGGCGTTTATTGGTAGGGGGATTGAGTTTCAGATCCATGAGGTCATGCTTCAGCTGTACAGGGCACTGTTGCGGCCTGGAGTATTGCGTGCAGTTCTGGTCACCGCATTATAGGATGTGGAAGCTTTGGAAAGGGTTCAGAGGAGATTTATTGGGATGTTGCCTGGTATGGAGGGAAGGTCTTATGAGGAAAGGCTGAGGGAACTGAGGCTGTTTTCCTTAGATAGAAGAAGGTTGAGAGGTGACTTAATCGAGACGTACAAGATAATCAGAGGGTTGGATAGGGTGGACAGTGAGAGCCCTTTTCCTCGGATGGTGAAGGCTAACATGAGGTGACGTAACCTTAAATTGAGGGTGGTAGATTTAGGACAGACATTAGGGGTAGTTACTTCACTCAGAGTAGGGGACTTAGAATGGCCTGCCTGCATCAGTGGTAGACTCACCAACATTAAGGGCATTTAAATGGGCATTAGGCATACATATGGATAATAATGGAATGGTATAGGTTAGATGGGCATCAGATTATTTTCACATGTTGGTGAAACATCAAGGGTCGAAGGGCCTGTACTGCACTGTAACGTTCTATGTTCTATATGCACCACGTAAACTGGCTTACCACCCTCCACCTTCAGAATGTTCTGCAGCCAATCTGAGACATCCCTGACCCATGGATACCAAGGCAACATACCATTGGGGAGTCTCGTTTTCGACCACAGAACTGCCAATCTACTCCCCTTACAACTGAATCCCCAATGACTATATAAAGTTACATGATTATTCTTAATGTTAGAATTCTTTAACCAATGGGTTGCGAGCAGTTTCTGTCCTACTTGACCTTGGAGGGTCTGGCCCCTCTATCTTGCAGCTGCAACTATGACTCCTTCTATTCACATGCTGTCTGGAAGTGTATTTTAAACAGGAGATTGCTTCTTAGATCAAATTTACTGTCCCTACTCTAAATGTTTCCATACTAACTCTTTTACTTATAAAGACACCATCAATTCAAATTCCATTAATAAAATTGAAACTCAATCACTTGTCCGAACTCCTAAGATTTTACAAAATATATTCTTGTTCTCCTTTCAGCTGATCATTTGTCCCTGTCCTTTCTCCTTTGACCCCTGGATGAATGACTTCATTTGAGCTGTCTCGATTGTTATTATTTCAGCTGTGAAGCTGCTATTGTTTATCTTTTGAGGTTGAGCCGGTGTCCTTTCGAGGATCTCTATTTCCCTGTTGGCCGTTCTCCTTCACTTACCGGGTGGGGACTCCTCTCTCCAACCTATAGCTCTTTGTTTAAAGGAATTCAGCCACATTTCTTCATGCTGGGTGTTGATTTCTTTGCTGACTTCCTCAAAACTCCATCACCTATCATTGCAGGATCACACTTTCCCTTTAATTTTGCTCAACTACAAACGTCAGGTTGTCTGCTCTGCTCCCAGACATCTTATCAGACTGTCTATTACAAACATCTGCAGCTGTGGGCTGTACAAACCTCCTTAGATTATAATTTGTAAGATTCTTTGTTCTGCCCAGACCTGGTTACCCTGGGTTTATTCTATTCTCAAAGCTACCATTGTCCTAATTTATGATCTCATCCGAATGCTGAACCAAACAAGCCATTGCTTTCGTTACTGCTAAAAATGTTCTTCGCCATATTTGTGCCAACTAAAAATCCACAGGCAGTGATCTTGTGGCAACTCTGACCGTCAGCTGCCCCACAAGGGGTGTGATGTGGTGGGGTGGGGATGAGTAAACAGTTTAGTGGAGGTGGAGCCGAGAGAGAGAGAGAGAGAGAGAGAAAAGGTAGACTAGGGGACTATTGAAAGCAGGTCAGAACAGAAGAGAAACTGAATAAATGGTAATAAGAGCGGAGAGTAGGAGAGAATGGGTTATCTGTGCAAGAATTAACTCATGTCATCACAGGTCTGAGTGTGAGGATGCGTAAAAAAGATGGAATCAGGCTCTAAAGTTAATGAACTCGATTCTGAGTTCCAGAGGCTCCAGGGTTTCCAGCAGAAAAATAAAATGTTGTTATAGAGTCATAGAGACATACAGCATGGAAACCGACCCTGCCAACTATCCTAAATTAATCTTGTCCCATTTGCCAGCATTTGGCCCATATCCCTCTAAACCCTTCCTATTCATATATCCATCCAGATGCGTTTTGAATGTTGTCATTATATCTGCATCTACCACTTCCTCTGGCAGTTTATTCCAAACAAACACCACCCTCTGTGTGAAAAAGTTGCCTCTTAGGCCCCTTTTATATCTTTCCCTTCTCACCTTAAACCAATGCTGTCGAGATTTAGACTCCCCTAAAGAGTAGGGCCGATCAGGGAGAGCATAGGGAATTTGTGTGTGGAGTCTGAGGGGGGAGGGGTAGCCCTAAATGAGTTTTTGCTTCTGTCTTTATGAAAGAAACAAACTTTGTAGTGAATAAAACGTTTGAAGAGCAGGTGTGCATGCTGGAATGGATAGAGATAGAGGAAGCTGATGTGCTGAAAATTTTGTCAAACATTAAGATTGACAAGTCGCCAGGCCCAGACCAGATTTGTCCTCGGCTGCTTTGGGAAACGAGAAATGTAATTGCTTCGCCACTTGCAAAGATCTTTTCATCCTCGCTCTCCACTGGAGTTGTACC
>NC_057713.1:2391571-2398055 GCF_004010195.1 Chiloscyllium plagiosum
GGACCTAATTGAGGTATACAAGATAATGAGAGGCATAGATAGAGTCGATAGCCAGAGACTATTTCCCAGGGCAGAAATGACTAACACAAGAGTTCATAGTTTTAAGCTGGTTGGAGGAAAGTATAGAGGGGTTGTCAGAGGCGGGTTCTTTACACAGAGTTGAGAGAGCATGGAATGTGTTGCCAGCAGCAGTTGTGGAAGCATTGGGGACATTTAAGAGACTACTGGACATACATATGGTCACAGAAATTTGAGGGTGCATACAGGAGGATCAGTGGTTGGCACAACATCATGGGCTGAAGGGCCTGTTCTGTGCTGTACTGTTCTATGTTCTATGTTTTACCCTGGAAATAAGATCCTGGCTATTCACCCTATCCAAGCCCCTCTTGGGTTTTATAAACTTCTGAAGTTTATATCCATGCCCCTCAGCCTCCAACACTCCAAGGAAAATAGCTTAAATCCTCCAACCCTGGCAATATCCTTGTAAATCTTTTCTGAATCCTTTCCAGTTTCACAATATCTTTCCCATACCAGAATTGAATGCAGTATTCCAATAATGGCCTAACCAATGTTCTGTACAGCCACAACATGACCTTCCAACTCCTGACCAATAAAGGCAAGCATACCAAATGCCTTCTTCATTACGCTGTCTACCTCTGACTCCACTTTTTCAATGAAGTATGAACCTGTACTCCAAGGTCTCTCTGTTCAGCAACACCCCCAGGACCTTCCCATTAAGTGTATAAGTCCTGTCCTGATTTGCCTTCCCAAAATACAGCACCTCACATTTATCTAAATTGAACTCATTCTGCCACAACTCAGCCCATTGGCCCATTTGATCAAGGTCCAGTTGTAGTCTGAGGTAACCTTCTTTGCTATCCACTACACTTCCAATTTTAGTGTCATCTGCAAATTTACTAACTATACCTTCTTTAATCACATCCAAATCATTTATATAAATGACAAAAAGCAGCGCACCCAGCACTGATCCTTGTGGCACACCATTGATCACAGGCCTCCAGTCTGAAAAGCAACCCTCCACCACCACTGTCTGTCTCCTACCTTCGAGCCAGTTTTGTTTCCAAATGGCTACCTCTCCCTGTATTCCACATCATCTAACCTTGTTAACTAGTCTACCATGTGGAACCTTGTTGAGTGCCTTACGGACATCCATAGAGACAATGTTCACTGCTCTGCTTTCACCAATCTTCTTCGTTACTTCTCCAAGCTAGTGCTGGGGCTTGCTGGATTATTGCACAGCCCTGAGGCAGAAATGCTGGCGTGGGAATACATTGGTGTGTTGAAGTGACGGGCAACTGGAAGTTCTGGGTTATTTATACAGACAGAGTGTGGGTGTTCTGCAAAGTGGTCACCTAGTCTGTGTTTTGTCTCACCCTTCCTCCCCCACCAACCTCATCTTCACCATAAATGCCAGCCTTAGCTGCTTTCCGTTCTGGTGAAGAGTCACCGGCCTTGAAACTGTAACTCTGTTTTCTTCCCACAAATGCTGCCAGACCTGCTGAGTTTCTCTAGCAATTTCTTTTTTAGTCAGAAGCTAGATTGTGTTCAGGAGACCTTCCAATGTGTCCAGTTGATCATGAGAGGAGGCACTGCTTCTGGCCTGGTTCTTGGGAATGAGGTGTCAGTAGGAACGCATTTAAGACTATAAGATATAAGAGCAGAAATTAGGCCATTCAGCCCATCGAGTCTGCTCTGCCACTCAATTACAGCTGATAAGCTTCTGAACACCATTCTCCCTGTAACCCTTGATACTCAAGAACCGATCTATCTATTCCTGTTTTAAATATACTCAATGACCTGGCCTCTGCAGCCTTCTGTGGCAGTGAATTCCATAGATTCCCCACTCCCTGGCTGAAGATGTTTCTCCTTATCTCGGTTCTAAAAGGTCTTCCCTTTACTCTAAGGGTGTGCATTCGGGTCCTAGTCTTTCCTACCAATGGAAACATCTTCCGAACATCCACTCTATCCAGGCCATTCAGTATGTTTCAATTAGATCTCCCCATATCCTTTGAAACTCAATCAAGGATTGACCCAGTGTCCTCAATTGTTCCTCAAATGGTAGGCTTTTCATTCCTGGGACCATTCTCATGAACCTCCTCCAGGGCCAGTACATCCTTCCTGAGATATGCTGTCCAAAACAGCATACGATACTCCAAATGTGGTCTGACCAGAACCTTATAGAGCCTCAGAAATACATCCCTGTTTTTATATTCAAGTCCTCTCAAAATAAATACCATCATTGTATCTGCCTTCCTAACGACTGACTCAATTTGCAAGTTAACCCTGAGAAAATCCTGGACTAGAACTCCCAGGTTTCTCTGCACTTCAGAGTTCTGAATTTTCTCCCCATTTAGAAAATAGTTCATGCCTCTATTCTTCCTACCTCACACTTTCCCACATTGTACTCCATCTGCCATTTCTTTGCCCACTTTCCTAAACTGTCCAAATCCTTCCGCAGCCTCCCTGCTTCCTCAGGGACAATAATCATTCAATCAGGAGATTTCACATGACAGACCAGTTAGTTTAGCATTGGTAGTGGGGAAAATGACAGAATCTGTTACAAAAGACAGGATAAAACTGAGATGAGGAGGAATTTCTTCTCTCAGAGGGTTTGATCCTTAGGAACTCATTGCCACAGATGCCTGTGTGAGCGGAACAGTTGAGTAAAGTTAAGGTACATGGGGTGGGGTAATGTACTGGCATTGATTGAGAACTGGTTGACTGGGATCACTAGGAATAAATCAGTCTTTTTCTAAATGGCAGGCAATGAACGTATTCAGGTAGGTGCAGTGAGCAATTCGGAAAGCAAATGAAAGCAAGAGGATTTGAGTTCAGAAATTGAAAAGTCTTACTGTACAGGGCTTTAGTGAGACCACATCTGGAACATTCTGTGCAGATTTGGTCTCCTAACCTAAGAAAGGATATACGTACCATAGATGGGGTGCAGCAGAGGTTCACTAGATTGATAGCACAGATGGTAGGAGTGTTGTTATAAGGAGAGATTGGTTTGACTGGGCCTGTATTTTCTCATATTTACCTTAACTTCCACAGTGCATGTTTACCTTCACTGGCTGGTGTGCAAGGAATTTTGAAAGATGACCACCAATACATCTACTATTTCTTGGGCCTTACCAATACATTTACTATATCTGGCAAGGCCTTGTGGATTTATTGGCCTTCAATCCCATCAATTTCTCCAAATCCATTTCCCTATTTATACTGATTTCCTTCAGTACCTTCCTCTCACTAGATCTTGTGATCCCTAATATTTCTGCACCGTAAGACCATTGTGTTCATCCACCTTCTGAAGATGGAACCAAAGTATCTATTTAATCAGTTCTCCCTGTCTTTGCTACTTACTGTAATTTAGTAAATTCTAATCACAAGCGAACAGCTATGAACTATCAGCATCTGGTGCTAGGTTAAAACTCCAATGCTCTTTTAAAACCTTTATGCACAGGTACAGATATAAAAACAAATAAAAAAAAAAATGAAGGGAAGAAATCTGGGAACCGCAGTTCAATAGCACCAGACTGAGATGTTCCTTTTGCATTGTCAGGATTTTCTGTTCCCAAGTCCCATCATTTCTTTGCAGGAGGAATGAGCAATTAGTGCACTAACTGCAAAGTCTCTTAATCATTGGTCAAAGGCAACAGCTTATAGCAACAGAAAGAAGAAGATAAATGACATTCTTCAAGCTTTTTTTTAACGATAGAAATGAAGACATACAATCTGTCCCTTCAAGCAGTCTGAAAACCTCTCACGCTATATTTCATGCTATCAAACTGATCAGCCAACCAGCATCCAATCAGAGAGTGGTCATCAGGCAGATGACTTCTGGTATCACTGATGGTTCAAAACTGCACAAATTGATCAGCTACTTGTTGCCAGGTGAATCTCACTCTGCACGAATCCCCCGGGGCTGGGCTATCTACAGACAACTTTCCCCTCTGCTTGAACAAAACAGCAACATCTATAAACACACAAAATGCATTTCAGTATGTTACAACATGGGGTAAACGTTTCTGCTTACTGTAAATCATCAACATAGAAAAGAATTATCTCGTGCAGTAATCTGTGAAAATTCTAAAGGCCAAGAACTATTTGAAATAAACATTAACCACTTTATTTCTTAAAGTAGAACAGAGAATAATTAACTAATGACTATTTACAACTCCTCTCTAGCCTATCTTTTACCTGTCCTTTATAATACTAGTCAATAAAACTCCCAATTATGATTTGCAAAACAACACTTCTTATCTCAAAACTAGGCAGCTTTTGGTTTTCTCTGTATCGCTGTCTTCTTTTCTTCTACTTGGGGATTCTGCTTCACAGGTTACTGATTGATAAAGACAGTCTTTGCCTGCTGGTAGATGGCAGTTCTCCTCTCAATTGTTCAATTTCCCCTGGTCTTATAACCCCAAAACATTGAATTGTGTCATTGGCTTTTAAGGATTGTCAGTATACTCAATTCAAACTTGATTGGAATTTTGTATTTTCAAGGTGTAACTTAAACTGATTGGCTGAGTTCAATTCTGTTTTTTTTTGTCTCATAGCAACACAGCCAGTGGTATCTGTTCTGAACCAAAGGTTACATTGTTTCTTATTGGGAACACACGGTGCTATCACTGCTAGCTTTTAACTCTCTTAAAGGTACAGTACACCCACACTTTCATAGATTAGATTCCCTGCAGTGTGGAAACAGGCCCTTCAGCCCAACCAGTCCACACCGACCCTCCGAAAAGTAACCCACCCAGACCCAATTCCCTCTGACTATGCACCTAACACTGTGGGCAATTTAGCACAGCCAATTCACCTGACCTGCACATCTTTGGACTGTGGGAGGAAACCGGAGGAAACCTACACAGGCACAGTGAGAACGTGCAAACTCCACACAGACAGTTGCCCAAGCCTGGAATCGAACATGGGACCCTGGTGCTGTGAGGCAGCAGTGCTAACCACTGAGCCACTGTGCTGCCCCAGCAAGTAACTTAATTTAAAAATTATTTTCCATGTTAGTCTACAATCTAAAACACAGAAAATAAAAACAAAATATTTACAGAACGATGTGAAAGTCCTGGAGTCAGTTTGCTGGAATGGTTCCAGGAATGAAAAACAGTGAGGAAAGGAGAGAAATTTAGACTATTTTCCTCTTTGGACAGAGATGAGAGGACATAACATAGGGGTGTGCAGAGGTTTCTGGAGTCTGGACAGAGTAGGTAAGGAGAAATGATCTTACTCTTCAAAGAATCACGAACAGTGGGCATAGATTTAAAACAGTTGATAAAAGAATGAAACACTACACAAGGAAAAGACTTCAGTGTGCAGTTAGGGTCTGGATTTCAGTACCTGAGAGTTCGGAGTGGGGTCGGGGAGTGGTTCAATTGAAGAATTCAAGATTGTTTGAGAAGGAAAAAAAGCATGTAGAGTTACGGGTAGATGAGAAGGCAACAGCATCAAATGGGATGATAATTGGCAAAGACATTGCAGATATGATGGGCTGAATGGCCTCGTAATGCACCAAATCCCAGTCACAGAGTCATAAGGGTCTACAGTACAAAAATAGACCCTTCAGCATAACTATTCAAATCCCATTTTTCAGCACTGGGTTCACTGCTTTGTACAAGTTGGTGTCACAAGTGCGCATCTAAAGTCAAAGTGCACGGAAACAGACCCTTTGGTCCAACCAGTCCATGCTGAACAAAATCTCAAACTAAACTATTCCCACCTTCTTAATTGCCATGACAGTTTCCTACCTCTTCCAACCTTTCAGGCAGTGAGCTCCAGACTTTCATCACCCTTTGGGTGATAAGTTTTTTTTCCTTAAATACTATTTGCCATTGATCAGACTATTTGACTGGCTTCTGTAATCTAAGATTATACAGCTGGTCAGATGGGCAAATGGCAATCAATCAGGTAAACATGAGCTGATGTATTTGGTTAGATTAAACCAGGCAAGGCAATATCAGGATACTGTCAAAACTCCGAAATCCTGCTTTTCAAATCTCGGTTATACTCTTCCTGTCCCTGACAGACTGAGGGAAAACGAGGTGACAATGGCGGACCTTTGCACCACCCTCTGACGTCATGAGAAAGTCCCCTATGCGGATGACGGGATCGTTTAACCTCTGACCCCGGGCCCGCCCCGGTTTCCGGTTCCGGCCGCCGCCATTTGCATCGGGAGCGGTGGCTCCGCTCGGAGTGAAGTTCCTGATTCTCCCGGACACTCGGCCCCAGCCCCGGCCGCAGCCTGAGCCCGAGGCCGAGGCCCCCATCTCCTCCGTCAACCGGGAGGATGGAGCCGGTAGCGGCCCCGAATCCGGCCGCGGGACCCCAGCCCTGGAGGAACCAGGTACCGGAGGCGGCTCACGGGACCCGACATATTATCTCAACAGACCCCGCCCCTAACCCCATGTCACACCATACGTCATTTCCCCCCCTCCCCCCCTCCTCCCCCCCTCCC
>NC_057713.1:2398208-2401588 GCF_004010195.1 Chiloscyllium plagiosum
ACCCCCCCTACACCCCCACTCCACCCCCCCTACTGGAGAAGATACTGAGGGATAGGATCTATTTACATTTGGAAGAAAATGGGCTTATCAGTGATATGTAACATGATTTTGTGCAGGAAAGGGTGTGTTTTACCAACTTGGTAGAATTCTTTGAGGAAGTAACAAAGTTGATTGCTGGATGGTTTGTCAATGTCATATACATGGACTTCAGTAAAGCATTTGATAAGGTTTCCCATAGTAGGCTGTTGGAGAAAGTGAAGTCAGATGGGGTCTAGTGGGTATTAGCTAGAAAGTTAGCGGCATGGTGGCACAGTGGTTAGCACTGCTGCCTCACAGCGCCAGAGACCCGGGTTCAATTCCCGACTCAGGCGACTAACTGTGTGGAGTTTGCACGGGTCGGTGTGGACTTGTTGGGCCGAAGGGCTGTTTCCACACTGTAAGTAATCTAATCTAAAAGTTAGAGACCTAGCTGGGCAGCAGGAGACAGAGTAGAAGTTGAAGGGAGTTCCTCAAAATGGAGAACTGTGACCAGTGGTGTTCCGTGTTTGGACCACTGTTGTTTGTGATATACATAAATGATCTGAACGAAGGTATAGGTGGTCTGATTAGCAAGTTTACAGATAACATTAAGATTGGTGGTGTAGCAGATAGTGAACGGGACTGTCAGATAATGCAGCAGAATATAGACAGATTGGAGAGTTGGACAGAGAAATGGCAGATGGAGTTCGATCTGGGCAACTGTGAGGTCATGCATTTTGGAAGATCCAATTGTAGAGTGAACTATATGGTAAATGGAAAAGCCGTGGGGAAAATTAATGTACAGGGTGACCTGGGTGTTCATGTCCCTTGTATCCTGAAGGTGACAACGCAGGTTGAAGGAAGTGGTCCCGGTGCTACGAGCTAGTGAGGGTAGGAACAGGAGGATTGAACAGATTAATGCATGGCTGAGGAGCTGGTGTATGGGAGAAGGATTCATATTTTTGGGTCATTGGAATCTCTTCTGGGGTAGAAATGACCTGTACAAGAAGGATGGATTGCACCTGAATTGGAAGGGGTCTAATATACTGGCAGGGAGATTTGCTAGAGCTGCTCAGGAAGAGTTAAACTAGTAAGGTGGGGGTGTGGGACCCAGGGAGATGTCCTGATAAATTAAGCTGCATTTATTTCAATGCAAGAGGCCGAACAGGGAAGGCAGATGAACTCAGGGCATGGTTAGGAACATGGGGCTGGGATATCATAGCACTTACAGAAACATCGCTCAGGGATGGGCAGGACTGGCAGCTTAATGTTCCAGGATGCAAATGCTATAGGAATGATATAAAGGGAGGCAAGAGAGGAGGGGGAGTGGTGTTTTTGATAAGGGATAGCATTACAGCTGTGCTGAAGGAGGATATTCACGGAAATACATCCAGGGAAGTTATTTGGGTGGAACTGAGAAATAAGAAAGGGATGATCATCTTATTGGGATTGTATTATAGACCCTCTAATAGTCAGCAGGAAATTGAGAAAAACACTTGCAAGGAGATCTCAGCTATCTGTAAGAATAATAGGGTGGTTATGGTAGGGGGTTTTAACTTTCCAAACATTGACTGGGACTGCCATAGTGTTAAAGGTTTAGATGGGGAAGAATTTGTTAAATGTGTGCAAGAAAATTTTCTGATTCAGTATGTGGATGTACCTACTAGAGAAAGTGTAAAACTTGACCTACTCTTGGGAAATAAGGCAGGGCAGGTGACTGAGGTGTCAGTGGGGGAGCACTTTGGGGTCAGCGACCATAATTCTATTAGATTTAAAATAGTGATGGAAAAGGATAGACCAGATCTAAAAGTTGAAGTTCTAAATTGGAGAAAGGCTAATTTTGACAGTGAGGCAAGAACTTTCAAAAGCTGATTGTGATGTTCACAAGTAAAGGGATATCTGGAAAATGGGAAGCCTTCAGATAACAAGGGTCCAGAGGCAATATATTCCTGTCAGGGTGAAAGGAAAGGCTGGTACGTATAGGGAATGCTGCTTGACTAGAGAAATTGAGGGTTTGGTTAAGAAAAAGAAGGAAGCATACGTAAGGTATAGACAGGATAGATCGAGTGAATCCTTAGGGTATAAAGACAGGAGGAGTATACTTAAGAGGGAAATCGAGGGCAAAATGGGGACATGAGATCCTTTGGCAAGTAGGGTTAAGGAGAATCCAAAGGGTTTTTACAAATGCATTAAGGACAAAAGGGTCACTAGGGAGAGAATAGGGCCCCTCAAAGATCAGCAAAGGCGGCCTTTGTGTGGAGATGCAGGGGAGATACTAAATGAGTATTTTGCATCAATGTTTACTGTGGAGAAGGACATGGAAGAGATAGAATGTAGGGAAATAGATGGTAACATCTTGCAAAATGTCCAGAGGAGGAAGTGCGAGATATTTTGAAACACCTAAAAGTGGATAAATCCCCAGGACTTGATCAAGTGTATCTAAGACCTCTGTGAAGCTAGGGAGGTGATCGCTGAGTCCCTTACTGAGATATTTGTATCATTGATAGTCACAGGTGAGGTGCTGGAAGACTGGAGGTTGGCTAATGTGGTTCCACTATTTTTAAAAAGTGGTAAGGACAAGCCAGGGAACTATAGACTGGTGATCTTGATGTTGGTGGGCAAGTTGTTGGAGGGAGTCGTGAGGGATAGGATTTACATGTATTTGGAAAGGCAAGGACTGATTAGGAATAGTCAATATGGCTTTGTGTGTGGGAAACATGTCTCACAAACTTGATTGAGGTTTTTGAAGAAGTAACAAAGAGGATTGTTGAAGGCAGAGCGGTAGATGTGATCTATATGGACTTCAGTAAGGTGTTCAACAGGGTTCACCATGAGAGACTGGTTAGCAAGATTAGATCTCATGGAATACAGGGAGAACTAGCCATTTGGATACAAAACTGGCTCAAAGGTAGAAGACAGAGGGTGGTGGAGGGTTGATTTTCAGACTGGAGGCCTATGACCAGTGGAGTGCAACAAGAATCAGTGCTGGGTCCACTACGTTTCGTCATTTATATAAAGGATTTGGATGTGAACATAGGAGATATAGTTAGTAAGTTTGCAGATGACACCAAAATTGGAGGTGCAGTGGGCAGTGAAGAAGGTTACCTCAGATTACAACGGGATCCTGATCAGATGAGGAGTGGCAGATGGAGTTTAACTTAGATAAATGCGTGGTGTTATTGTGGGAAAGCAAATCTTAGTAGGACTTATACATTTAATGGTAAGGTCTTAGGGAGTGTTGCTGAACAAAGAGACCTTGAAGTGCAGGTTCATAGCTCCTTGAAAGTGGAGTCGCAGGTAGATAGGATAGTGAAGAAAGCGTTTGGTATGCTTTCCTTTATTGATCAGAGCATTGACAATTG
>NC_057713.1:2402088-2438046 GCF_004010195.1 Chiloscyllium plagiosum
ACATCTCCACTGTTGTGGAACAATTAATTTTTGTGTCACCCTGAGAACTGGAAAACCAGAGAATTTTCAGAAAAGTCTTTCTGTTTAAAGAGGGCAGCTTCAGGACATTAAACTCATACAATGTCTGATCTGTGCAATGCTCCTGAAGCCACCAGTGCATTCAGGAAGAAGGTTATCTGCAAATTGTTACAAACCTGAGAGTCCAACGTACATTGCACTTGGAGCTTCTTTCCCAAAATCTCAATCAATATGGCTATTTAGTAGAATTTTGTCGCAATTGCAGCAAATAAACAGGATCATAACAGCGTGTGGTGCATTAAAAGAATCATGCCTAACTGTGTAATGGGTCACAATAAATGTCATGAGGAGGAGGAGTGCTCCCTTTGTGTCATTGGTTGTGATTGAGATGTCATTCCTCTCTCTGTAACGTTCTTTTGATGTTGTTCACAGTGTCCTTGGGTGTCAGTACCTTCCACCATTACTCCCTGTTCCCTTTCTGACGTAATGAGTGAGGAGCTTGCCAAAGAACTGCAGCAACAAGAGGAGAGTGCGGCATTCCCTCATGCCATTAGGTATGTGACAGTTTTTTTAAATGCTAGCGTTGGGAGCTGGGTGGAGAAAGGGAGAATGTAATTTGGTTAGGGGCTCCATTACTCTCTGCCACACATGAGATCCTGTGCAACTGTGATCATAGTGAGCTTGAAAATACTTGACCTCATCCTTACCAATCTGTAGGATGCAGATGCATTTGTCCATTTGGATTTAATTTATTGTGTGTACTGGGGCACAGTGAAAAGTTTTGTCTTGCGAGCAATACAGGCAGATCACATAGCTAAATAGTATAGATAAGAAAATAATAGAAACCAGCGGCAAAAACAAAAGTACAGGCGAATGCTAAGAGTTTGAGAGTCCATTCAGTATTCTAACAACATTAGGGTAGAAACTGTTTCGAAACCGGCTGGTGCGTGTGTTCAGGTTTCGGTACCTTCTCCCTGATGGTAGAGGTTGTAGAAAAACATTGCCAGGGTGGGATGGATCTTTGAGAATGCTGGTGGCCTTCCTAGATACGGGCCTGGTAGGTGGATTCTATAGATTGGAGGTTGGCCTTTTTCAATGGTCTGGGCTGAGTTCACCACTCTCTGTAACCATCTCCGATCTTGAATGGTACAGTTGTCATACCAGGTAGTGATACATCCAGACAGAATGCTCTTGATGGCACACCTATAAAAGTTGGCGAGGGTATTCGCCGTCATGCCAAATTTCCTCAGCTGCCTGAGGAAGAAGAGACGTTGTTGGGCCTTTGTAACCAGTGCGTCCACATGAAGAGTCCAAGAAAGCTTGTTGTGGATGACCACTCCCAGGAGCTTGACACTCTACACTTGTTCCATCTCTGTGCTGTTAATGTGTAGGGGGGCATGAGTAACATCCCGCTGAAAATCAATAATAAGTTCCTTGGTTTTGCTGGCATTGAGAGCTAGGTTGTTCTCAGTGCACTATTTTTCCAGGTCTTCCACCTCCCATCTGTATCTGTTTCGTTGCCATCTGAGATTCAACCAACTATGGTGGTGTCGTCAGTGAATTTGTAAATGGCATTAGTCTGGTATTTGGCGATGCAGTCATGGGTATACAGTGAGTACAGTAGGGGGCTGAGTACGTACCCCTGGGGGATCCAGTGTTGAGTGTTAGTGATAATGAAATATTGTCCCCAATCTTCACTGATTGTGGCTTGTGGGTCAGGAAACTGAGGATCCAGTTGCAGAGAGTGGGGCTTAGTCAGCGATCACTAAGTTAGTAATCAGTCTTGAGGAGATAATAGTGTTGAAGGCTGAACTGTAGGCAATGAGGATTCTTACGTAGCTGTTCTTGGTGTCAAGATGTTCTAGGGAGGAGTGAAGGGCAAGGGGTATGGCATCTGATGTGGATCTGTTGGTCCGATAGGCAAATTGGAGTTGGTCAAGAGTAGTGGGGAGGTTGGAGTTGATTAATGCCATGACCAGCCTTTCAAAGCACTTCATGACCACTGAAGTTAGAGCCAGTGGGCGGTCGGCATTGAGACATGCTGCATGAGTCTTCTTAGGCACAGGGATGATGTTGACCCTCTTGAAACAGGCAGGAACAGTGGCCTGCTGCAGGGAGAGGTTGAAGATGTCTGAGAAGACCTCTGCCAGTTGATCGTTGCGTGCTCTGAGTGCACGGTCTGGTACTCCGTCTGGTCCCATCGCTTTCCTTGGATTCACACGAAGGAAACCTGATCTGACCCCTGACTGTTGGTTCATCAGGACTTGTCGGAATAGGTGTTACCTCTCTGCTGAAATTCTGCTCAAAGCGAGCATAGAAGGCTTTGAGACGATCTGGGAGGGATTTGTCATCCATGAGAGTATGTGTAACCTCATGGTCTGGCATATCCTCCACTCAACAATTCCCATCAAGCCAGGGGATCAATCCTGGTTCAGTGAAGGGAATGCCAGGAGCAGCCCCAGGAAACCTAAAACTGCTCCCTTTGCTGCATTGTTGCTGGTACCTGATTCAGACAATGTTACAATCCTAAAACTTCTGTTTGGCTCACTATCTGGATTTGTCTAATTATGTTCCTGTTTCAGCACATTGAACATTTCCATATAGGAAAATTTTTAAGTTTTCATTTCAATTTTCATAATTTGTGGGCAAAAAATTAATTCCTTCTCTTGTGTTCAGTCTTGATACAACAGCTCTGCTCGGAGAGGGGGCTGAAACCGACAGTGACCTCCTGCTAGCACAGATGTTGCAGATGGAGTTTGATCGGGAATATGATGCTCAACTTCGCCGTGAAGAAAATAAATTTAACGGTGACAGCAAAGGTGACCGCAAAATCTGCCATTTTTAGACCGTGAACTGCCCCAATTCAGGTTTCAATATCTTTGGTTTACTGGAGGAATGTGATTTATTATAACTCAGTATTAATATTGTTTTAGGAAGTTTCAGTTTGTACTGTCCAAGGCTCCTGTGACAACACCTTCCAAATCTACAGCCTTCGCTATCTGGATACAAAACAGTGGCAGATACATGGGAACACTACCACCAGCAAGTTCCCCTCCAGGCCACACAGCGTCCAGATTTGGAAATATATTACTGTTCCTTTAGTGTCACTGGGTTAATCACCTGGAATTCTCTCCCTAATGGTATTGTCGCTGACCCTACACCTTCCAGTTGTTTCCAGGAAGTGGCTAACCGTCTATAAATGTGTAACACTATGAATACTAAATAATTCAATGTATCTTTTCTAAAACATCACTGCCTGACAGGCATCAATACTCAGCGTTGGAGTGGATGCACCGAACAGCAGGAATCATAAGCAAGAGTTTATTTAAACACATTCTCTAAACTACAGCAAACTGAACTCCTCTTTACAATCACAGCATAGTCTCTTAATTGATTAGGCTTATTTCCTTAGCCTCAATAATGAAACATCGTAATAGATTAGATTAGATTAGATTAGATTAGATTACTTACAGTGTGGAAACAGGCCCTTCGGCCCAACAAGTCCACACTGCCCCGCCGAAGCGCAACCCACCCATACCCCTACATTTACCCCTTACCTAACACTATGGGCAATTTAGCATGGCCAATTCACCTGACCTGCACATCTTTGGACTGTGGGAGGAAACCGGAGCACCCGGAGGAAACCCACGCAGACACGGGGAGAACGTGCAAACTCCACACAGTCAGTCGCCTGAGACGGGAATTGAACCCGGGTCTCTGGCACTGTGAGGCAGCAGTGCTAACTACTGTGCCACCGTGCTGCCCAAAATGTATAGAAGTGACTTGTAAACTTAATTCCATTTACAGTATTGTGTCGGTAGTGTGATCAATGTAAGGGATTATGGTGTTTGTGTAGAAAATCTAAGGTTTATTGCTCTCTCTTGTTCAGTATCTATTTCATTTGAGAATTATCGAATGGTTCATCCTTATGAAGACAGTGAAAGCTCAGACGATGAAGTTGATTGGCAGGATACACGGCATGATCCCTACAGACCTGGTAATGTCTCACTTAATGTGATAGAGCTTTCTTGATGTTTCCAACTAGATTAACTGGTCCTGAACCTCTGCGCTTTTTATGTGGCGCATGATATTGATTCCGAGAGATTTCCTGAAGTCATTTCTCCTTTGCTATTTGAGAAATCCTGTGAGAAATCATAATTGTCTGATGTTGCCCACATAGTGAGAGAAAACATTTTGCAGCAGCGCTTTTTGAGTTCACCTTTTAATCTTTTCAGTGAAAGCATCTATGCATGTTGTTAAACCAGTTAGTTCACTTGTGTTTGTAGAGAAGGAATCTTGCTGTTACTATGCTGCCTGTGCCTGTACCTATCTCATAGGAACAGGAGTAGGCTATTCAGGCCCTCAAGGCTGGTCCATCATTCAGTAGATTACGGCTAATCTGTACCTTAACTCTATGCACCTGCCTTTGGTCCACATCCCTTAATACCTTTGTTTAACAAACATGTTATCTTTCTCACATCTAAAACTAACAATGGAACGAGTACCCACTGCTGTTTGTGGAAGAGAGTTCCAAGCATCTACCATGCTTTGTGTGTAGAAGTGCTTCCTAACATCTTTCCTGAATGGTCTAGCTGTAATTCTCTGACTATGCCCCCTCATTCTAGAATCCCTAACCTATGGAAATAGGTTATCTTTATTTTCCCTCGTTTTCCTGTTAATCTATTTGATCAGATTACAGTTTAACCTTCTGAACTCTCAGGAAAACAGTGGGGTCTAACCAAGGATTTGCATAGTTGAAGCATAACTTCTACATCCTCATACTCCGGTTCAGTAGATATAAAGGCCAGCATTTCATTAGTCCTGTATTAATATGTGGGGTCAGCTATTAACCGGTCTTAACTGTTCTCTGAAGTGGCCATCGGTCTTAGGGTAAATGTTGGTCGTCTTAGCAATTCCCACATCTCAAGAATGATTTGGTTTTTTAAATTGTGGCTGTGCTTGCTGTTTGAAATGGCTGACTTCTCATTCTTTGTGTTTCAAGTATTCCTTTTACAAAAAAAAAATCATAAATCTATGAATCTAATTCCTTTTCAAAAGACTTCACTGGCTGAGGGGGTCAGCTGTGTCTTAGTGGATAGGTCTGCTGCCTGAGTCTGGGTGAAGTCCTATTCCTTGGTTTGAGTGCAGCAGTCCGGCTGACGCTGCAATACAGAGAAAACATTAAACCTAGGCACCATATGTTGTCATGTTGCTACAACTTAGATGTGTTTCAATTACTTTTTCTATCCTTGAATAATGGATATTGAGAAATGTGCTGTGAAAAATAGTATTAAGGATTAACCACTTGCTTATCCTTTTGGAAAAGGGAAGTTTCCATTTATTAAACTAAAGGAATCAAGATACATCAGTATTGTGCTGAAGGAATGCTCTAGGTAGTGCTGGATAAATATAAGGGTGATTCTTGGTAGCAATAAATACTAACAGAGATGTGTTTCAAGAGCCTAAAATGAGTTTTGTTTTTTACATTTTAATTAAGGCTTTTTCTTGTGTATCTTTATTTTCTTAAATAACATAAGTGAGGTCTCAAAATGTGTATGTTGGCAGATAAACCTTCACCAAATGCAAAGCGAGGATTTGTGGGAAAGGGCAAAGAGATTACTACCAAGCACGATGAGGTGACATGTGGCAGAAGAAATACTGCACGAATGGAAAATGTAAGTATTTCCCTATAGAATTCCTGACAGCAGGCCATTTGGCCCATCGAGTCCACACTGATTCTCCAAAGAACATTCCACCCAGACCCACCCCCCTGCCCTAGTCCTGTAACCTTGCAGTTCCATGGTTAATGCCCCTCGCCTACATATGCCCAGACACAATGGCCAATCCATCTAATCTGCACATCTTTGGACCTCCTCCCTCACCACCACCCAAGGCCCCAAAGGGGTCTTCCACATCCATCAGAGTTTCACCTGCACATCCACCAATGTCACTTATTGTATCTGCTGCTCTCGATGCGGTCTCCTCTACATTGGGGAGACTGGATGCCACCTCGCAGAGCGCTTCAGGGGAACATCTCCGGGACACTGCACCAATCAACCCCACCGCCTTGTGGCCCAACATTTTAACTCCCCCTCTCACTCTGCCGAGGACATGCAGGTCCCGGGCCGCCGCCTCCATCGCTCCCTCACCAACCAATGCCTGGAGGAAGAACGCCTCATCTTCTGCCTCGGAACATTTCAACCCCAGGGCATCAATGTCGACTTCACCAGTTTCCTCATTTTCCCCTCCTCCCACCTTACCCCAGTTTCAACCTTCCAGCTCAGCACCGTCCCCATGACCTGTCCTACTTGCCTATCTTCCTTTCCACCTATCCACTCCACTCTCCTCTCTGACCTGTCACCTTCATCCCCATCCCCATTCACCTATTGTACTCTTTGCAATCTTCTCCCCACCCCCCCCTCTCATTTATTTCTCTGCCCTGGAGGCTTCCTGCCTCTATTCCTGATGAAGGACTTTTGCCCGAAACATTGATTTTCCTGCTCCTCGGATGCTGCCTGACCTGCTGTACTTTTCAGCACCACTCTAATCTAAACTGTGAGGTAGCAGTGCTAACCATTGAGCCACCGTACTGCCCCATCTGAAGTGTCATAAATTTATATTAGGGATTGAGTAGGAGTGGTGGTGTCTACCTTTGTTTAATTACTTTTTCTATCCTTGAATAATGGATATTGAGAAATGTGCTGTGAAAAATAGTATTAAGGATTAACCACTTGCTTATCCTTTTGGAAAAGGGAAGTTTCCATTTATTAAACTAAAGGAATCAAGATACATCAGTATTGTGCTGAAGGAATGCTCTAGGTAGTGCTGGATAAATATAAGGGTGATTCTTGGTAGCAATAAATACTAACAGAGATACTCATCTCACAGGAACAAATGATAAAATGTGTTTGTGTTCACAGTTTGCTCCAGGGTTCCAAGTGGGCGATGGGATCGGGATGGACTTGAAGCTATCTAATCGTGTCTTCAATGAACTGAAGCAATATTCTTATTCCGAACAGCGGCGCAGTGCTAGAATTCATGAAAAAAAAGAGCATTCTACTTCTGTACGTCGCACTTTGTTAACTCTGCCCTTACACTTAGTGATATAATGTAGCAGGAGGCCACAGTTCATCACAACCATGCAAGGTTGTGAAAAGAGCCTTCCAGTTTGTTCTACCACCCTCCTCCTTCCTCTATAACCTTGAGAGTTTTTCCTCTTCCAGTATTTACCCAATTCAACCTTTTGAAAGTTACTGTTGAATCTGCTTCTCGTCCCTATCACTGGAGTGATGACCCGCCAGTTTTGCATCCTCCTGTCTCTGGGAATAGAGTAATGGAGGAGTAGCTATTAGGAAATCAAAATGACCAGTGTGGATACGATGGAAATGTTGATATTCTCTCGCTCATACCTGGTGTTTGTTGAAACGACTAGTTCTTGAAATTCATTTAAAATCAGCAGCTGGTAATTTATAATAAAAACAAAGTACTGTGGTTGCTGGAGATCTGAAATAAAACCAGCGCTGGACAGTTTCAGCAGATCTGGCAGCATCCAAGAAGCAGGAAAATTGACGTTTCGTGCAAAAGCCCTTCATCAGGAATGAGGCCTCATTCCTGATGAAGGGCTTTTGCCTGAAATGTTGATTTTCCTGCTCCTCGGATGCTGCCTGACCTGCTGTGCTTTTCTAGCACCACTCTAATCTTGACTCTGATCTCCAGCATCAGCTGTACCCACTTCTGCTTAGTTGATTTTGACTTCACTGCGAATCCTCTTCCAAGGATACCTACCTCAAAGAAGTTCTCCTCCTCTCTCTACAAGGATCTCAGTGAGACTCTCTCTCACTGCAACCTGCAAGTCATCCCGTCTGCCCTGAAGCTCTTCAAGACCTCATTCCTGATGAAGGTCTTTTGCCCGAAACGTCGATTTTCCTGCTTCTCGGATGCTGCCTGACCTGCATTGCTTTCCCAGTACCGTAATCTCCATCATCTGGAGTACCCACTTCTGCCTAGTTTCAGCAGGTCTGGAAGCATCTGTGAGAGACAGTTAATGTTTTAAGTCTGGTATGACTCCTCTTCGGAACTGAAAGGATTGGAAACTTATGGTTTTTATGCTTGTGATAGAGGGGTAGGAGCAAGTAGAACAAATGTTAAAAACATCCAGAGATAATGGTGGGAAAGGACTGAGAGTAAATGAAGGAACATGATGGGTCGACTCTGGAGGTGGGGTCTGATGGATTCAGTGTTTAAGAAGACAACTTCGAAGCCAGAGCCCATGATGTTTATTGTCTCCTTCCATTTCCTCCCCATACCCAAACCCAGACTAGACTTATATGTACCTTGTTCAATTTGCTTTCAGCTGAGAAATTTTGTTTTTACCCTTTCATACCTTAACTTATGAATTTACTTATTCATATTTACTCTATTTGCTTTCAACATAATTGGCCACTGACATTTGCACTCAGCACCATCTCCTCCCATGACTCATCATCTGCCTCTGTCAAAAGTATCAAAACCACCATTTCCCAACCTGTTCCAGTTCTGAAAAAGTCATCCCAGACTCAAAGCATTAACTCCATTTCTCTCTGCACAAATGCTGCTAGTCCAAGCTGAGTTTCTACAGCATTCTGTTTGTGACAAACATAAATATCTTTATTTTTGCTTGCCAGTGACTGGATAAATTCTTTCTTCTTTCTTACTGTTTCAGGATCAAGCCATAGATTCGAAAACTCGCTTGCTTCTGTACAAAATGGTGAATGCTGGGGTGTTGGAAAGCATCAATGGTTGCATCAGCACAGGCAAAGAATCTGTGATCTTCCATGCTAATGGCGGAAGGTATGTATCCATCCATCCAAAGATAAAGCTTCTCCCATCCCTGACCAGCACCCCACTGGCAATTGCACCTATCAGAAATTGAATTAGAAAAGGGAAGACTGAGAGCGGGTGAGCGGGTCAAGATCTTTAAAATTATGGAGGTGTACGATAGGGCAGTATTGTAGAGTTCAGACCATTATCAGATCAGTCTTGGTTTCATCGAATGAAAGAAAAGGCTTGAGGGCAAGTGGGCAGCTCCTACTAATAAATAGTAATTTCTGATTATGTTGGGAGTCTAAAACTTGGCTATAAATGTAAAATGATCTGTAATAAATTCCAATAGAAATCCCTTTAAACAGAGAGCAGTGAGACTATGGAACTAACTGATTGATTTTATCCTTTTGTGGGATGTGGAAATCCCTGGCGAAGCCAGCATTTTTTTGCCCATTCATTATTGCTGTTGAACTGAATGCCTCGCTCGGCCATTTTAGACGACAATTAAGAATCAACCACGTGGCTGTGGGTCTGGAATCACGTGTAGGCCAGGCAGGGTAAGGCTGGCAGATTTCCTTCCCTAGAGGACACTCCTGAATTGGGTGGATTCACCTGACAGTTGATCATCATTTGGACTAAATACCATCTGCTGCCATGTCCTCGAAGAATTAGGGACTCGGGATTACCATCTAGTGACATCACCACTACACCATTGCCTCCTCTTGTTTAGTTCCTTAGGTGGAAGTACACGTGAGTTCCCTCCGATCTGCTGAAGGTCTGTAAATTTGGCAAGTGTATGTTGACCACTGGTTATTTTGTTAACAATAAATAGAATTACTTAACTACTTCAGTTCTTTCTATTACATTCCAAACGATCAAGTTGATTCATGCTAACTAAATCGGGAAGCTGGAATTAATATTTGAACAAATTTGTTGTGGTTTCTCTGTCTCTCTTTCTGAAGCATGGATGATAAAATGGTCCCTGCAGAGTGTGCCCTTAAAGTTTTTAAGACGACGCTTAATGAATTCAGAAACCGGGATAAATACATCAAGGATGATTACAGATTCAAAGACCGCTTTAGCCATTTGAATCCTCGAAAAATCATTCGCATGTGGGCTGAGAAAGAAATGCACAATTTGATCAGGTATCATCTCTTTCCTTTGAATTGAAATATTAAATTAATTTTGAGATGCCAGAATGTCTTGTGTATTTTCATTTTGTATCATGCTGTTGCATATTTATTTTAAAATTCTGTTTGTTTATTACGGGAGAAAATTGCAGTGGTATAGAGTAGTGGCCACGGTTTGAGAGATGAATCAATAAGTGCGTCCACAGTTAGCTCAGTGGACTGGCTGGATGTAGATCTGGCTCATGTCTGGGATACCCAGACTGATTGTAGTCTGGTTCTAACATACACCTGCACCATAATATTATATAGGAGACTCCTTATTTTTAAACTATGCCTCCACAGTTTAGGCTCCTGCGTAAGGTGAAACATCTTTTCAATATTCAATCTGTTAAGTCCTGTCAGAATTGTATATTTCAAAAGGCTACCCCTCGATATTCTAAACTCCAGTGAAGTGAGCATTGGTCCTACCTGCTTGTCACCTTCTCATCAGATGACGTTTTTAACCCAGGAATCGGCTGAGTTTTTATTATTTAGTGTGTGGTCATGTAATAGCCTTGTTAGTGGCTTCATGTTATACTTTAAGAAATAAAGTTGTTAATTTTTACTTTTGGGATAGTTCTTAGCCTTTTGAATGTTTACAGATTATCACACAGGGTAAATCTTTTCTGTGTTACAGGTTTAAGTTAGTAGGAGGGTGTACTCTATGTTGTAACCCCCCCTCCCATATATCTCTCCACCCTGGAGGCTCCCTGCCTTCATTCCTAATGAAGGGCTTTTGCCCGAAATGTCGATTTTCCTGCTCCTCGGATGCTGCCTGACCTGCTGTGCTTTTCCAGCACCACTCTAATCTAGCTTCATGGTGGTGTTTGTTAAGCTTGAAGGCAGGCTTACTCAGTGAATATTGCTTGACAATGTGAGTCATTGTTCATATTTAACTGCAGATGCAATTGGATGGTTTTTGGCCACATTAGTGATGTTGGCAAGTCCAGAATCAGTGGGGTCATCGATGAGAAACATGGTTTTGGGTGGATGTTGCCTTGCCAGTCTTCCTACCGCTGGTCTGCAGCTGTTACTCCTTGATATGGTGGCTTTAACCATGCAGGTGGCATGAGGGAAGGTGCACTGCTGTTTGACTGAGGAGATTATCAAGGGCAAGCTTAGACTGGAAAAATCTTTCTCCAGAAGCTTGCTTGTTGTAGTACCTTCCTGAAAGGGAGGACTTGGGGTGTGGGTCCCGGCCTGGGAGCTGGGGGAAATGAGTAGCTGTGATGATGAGCATTGCCTTGTGCAGATGTTAAGACCATGAGATCTAAGATTTGGCCATTCAGCCCATCGAGTCTGCTCTGCCATTCAATGAGATCATGGCTAATCTGATAATCCTCACTTCACCGTGCTGCCTTTTGTCCATGACCCATAATTTCCTTCCTGATTAAAACTCTTATCTCAGCCTCGAATACATTTAACAGCCCAGCTCTGACAGCCCTTTGTGGTAAAGAATTCAACATTACCCACTGAGAGAAGAAATTCCTGCTTCTCTGTCTTACCACATTCTCATTCTAAACGACAGTCATACTGGATTTGATATGTTAACTGTTTCTCTCTCCATAGATGCTGCCAGACCTGCTGAGTTTCTTCAGCATTTTCTGTGCTTGTTTCAGATTTCCGGCATCTGCAGTAATTAGCTTTTACTGGACGTTGGATATTTGAAAGTTTTGAGACAGTGAACGAATTGAGCGGTATGGTGCTGAGGTCATAAATGTACGTGTGGCTCTGTTTTGCTCTTGCGAAACTCTTTTTGGGGGTATTTCCTTTGCTAAAGGTGCTATATGAATGTCAGTTGTTGAAATGGCAGTTATGAATTCTACTGATTTGTTTTTCTGCAGAATGCAAGAAGCTGGAATTTGTTGTCCAGAGGTCATTGTGCTCAAGAAGCACATTCTGGTGATGTCCTTCATTGGCCAGGACCACGTGCCAGCTCCTAAATTAAAGGATGCTATACTCAGCTCTGAAGATATGAAACAGGCTTACTACCAGGTTTTAGATGTAAGTGATTTTTTTTTTGCACAGGTATTGGGAGGGTTCTTGTCTGTTTACAACACAAACACATTTCCATTGTCTCTACATCAACTCTGCCTTTCATTATTTCCAGAACCTTCATCAGATCACCTCCTCTTGGTTAATGTTTTTTGGCAAAAAGGTTTCTATGTGTGATGTGTTATGGTCTGTCTTCTCTTGCAGATGATGCAGCAGCTGTACACAGAATGTAAGCTTGTTCATGCTGATCTAAGTGCATACAACATGTTGTGGCACATGGGAAAGGTGAGAATATTTTTGCATTTGCAGGAGGCAAGAAAGTTTGGAAATGTTGCTGAGGATGGAAAAGAAACAGACAACTAGATAACCAGACATTAGTGAGAGTAGTGGGTGACACGGTGGCACAGTGGTTAGCACTGCTGCCTCACAGCGTCAGAGACCTGGGTTGAATTCTCACCTCAGGCGACTGACTGTGTGGAGTTTGCACATTTTCCCCGTGTCTGCGTGGGTTTCCTCTGGGTGCTCCGGTTTCCTCCCACGATCCAAAAATGTGCAGATTAGGTGAATTGGCCATGCTAAATTGCCCATAGTGTTAGGTGAAGGGGTAAATGTAGGGGAATGGGTCTGGGTGGATTGCGCTTCGGCGGGTCGGTGTGGACTTGTTGGGCTGAAGGGCCTGTTTCCACACTGTAAGTAATCTAATCTAAAAAGTACTCTTAATGGGATGGAGTGCAAAGTCCTAGCTTTATTGCACTGGGAGCCAGCATTTATTGCCTGTCCCTAGTTGCCTCTTGAGAAGGTGGGGGTGAGCTGCCTTCTTGAACAGCTGCATTCCATGTGCTGTAGGTTGACCCACAATGTACTTAGGAAGGGAATTCCAGTATTTTGACCCAGCGACAGTGAAGGAACAGCGATATATTTCCAAGTCAGGATAGTGAGTGGCTTGGAGGGGAACTTGCAGGGGTGGGGTTCCTATGTATTTGCTGTCCTTGTCCTTCCACATGGAAGAAGTCATAGATTGTCTCTCAGAAGGCTGCAGGTAGGTTCAACTATTTTTTTAAACTCAAAATAAGTATGATTTTAAATTAATTTCCTTTAAACGACAATCATCATTTATATCTTATTAGGAATGTGGGAGATGAAGCCATTCAGCCTCTTGAGCCCATTCTGTCATTCAGTTAGTTCATGGCTGGTCTGTATTTCAACTCCATTTTGGGGTGGCAAGATGGCTCAGTGGTTAGCACTGCTGCATCACAGTGCCAGGGACCCGGGTTCGATTCCAACCTCAGGCAACTGTCTGTGTGGAGATTGCACATTCTCCCTCTGTCTGCGTGGGTTTCCTCTCGGTGCTCCAGTTTCCTCCCACAATCCAAAGATGTGCAGGTTAGGTGAACTGGCCATGCTAAATTACCCCATAGTGTCTAGGGATTGTAGGTTGGGTGCATTAGTCAGGGAAAATGTAGGGTAATAGGGTAGTGGAATGGGTCAGGATGGGATACTCTTCAGAGGGTTGGTGTGGACTTGTTGGGCCAAATGGCCTGTTTCCATACTGTAGGGATTATCCACCTTGTTTCAAATTATGATGTCCAACAAAGATTTGTGATTACAGTTTTAACATTTTTATTTGACCCAGATTCATTTTCATCACTACTGAGCCTAAGTTTAAATTCCCAATTTCTTTCGATTAATTGAATTTAATTCCGCATGTTATCAGAGCATTAATCTGGGCCCCTTGAGCTTACTAGATTTTTGTTTTTGGCTGTGTTCCCTTACCTTGAAAGGTTCATATTGCTCATGAAGAATGTTCTCCGAAGGCAGATTTTATGACATGCTCTAACAGTATAAAACATGGTGGTGTCCAAATATTCATCATAAATAAGAGTGAATGGAATGGACTGACGTCACTAGCAGCACTGGTGTGTTTTGTACACGTGAACTGTGTGCGCTTTGGGGTTGTCAGCAGACATCCTCTCTCTCTTTGTTCTTTGGATGTAGGTATTGCTGGCTGGACCAGCAAATATTACTGATCACTAGTTACCAGAGGACAGCGAAAAGCCAACCATATTGCTGTGGTTCTGGAGTCACATATAGGCCAGACTGGGTAAGGAAGGCAGATTTCCTTTCCTGAAGGACATCACTCAACCAGATGGCTTTAGTGACAGTCAACAGTGGTTACATTGGGGCCAGTTAGCTCAGTTAGCTGGCTGGCTAGTTTGCATTGCCGATAGCATGAGTTCAATTCCCTTACAGCTGAGGTTACCAGGAAGAACTGTTCTTCGTGGTGGTGACCCTCAGTTTAAACCATCACTGTTATCTCTCTGTAATAGGAGAGCAGCCCAGTGGTATGGTAGGATTATGGTGACCTTACCTTTTTACATGGCCACAATTAGACTATTTCTTTGATTCCAGATTTTTAATTCAAATTTAACTACCTGCCATAGTGGGATTTGAACCATTAGCCTGTGGCTCTGAATTACCAGTTCAATGTCATTATCACTATGCCACTGTAAGCCCATACAGTGTAGATGATAGCATGAATTATGAAATCAATGTTCAAAGACATGTTGGTGACCCTTCCCACCACACCAACTGGAATTCTGATAGGATAGAGAGCAGACCTGCTATTTTTTCCCACGTTGTTATGATTACAACCTTCCCTTTTTATTGTTTCTTTACAGGTTTGGTTGATTGACGTCAGTCAGTCTGTGGAACCTACTCACCCTCATGGGCTCAAGTTTCTCTTCAGGGATTGTAAAAATGTTTCTCAGGTATCAGAGCTATGTTATTCAGTGGTTTAGCTATAATGAATTTGTGTATTTTTATGTATAATATTAATTTATAACCCCAACACAGGCTATTTGGTCCTAAGGGTCCAACAGTTTTAGGCTAGTGCTGATGTTCTCTACCATACACCTATTTTAATCTTTTCCCATTTCATCATCTCCATTCTTTTTTCCCGTATGTAATTACTGTAGATGTCAACACGTAAGTTGACATTTTGAAGCCTCAAAATCCCTCTAAAAACAGTCACCTTATAAACTGAGAATAAAAGTGTGGCTTGCCATTTTGCAATGTCTCAGGCATCCCAAAGTAGAGTGGCCATGTCTTAAATTTCCATCTCCATTTGCAACACAGCCCATATTGACTGCGTTATCCCTTGTGTCTCGTTAGAAGATACCGGGAAATAAAACATAAATTTGTGGCAGAAAAATTGAGTCTGACAGCTAATGCAAGGGGTATGCTGGTGATGTTGACTTTTACACTAGGTATTTACAAACACGTGACATTTTGAGCTGGTAAATTGGGGTTGTTCTATTGACAGAGTTGATGTCTCCACTGTAACTTATGGTGTTTAACTTCCCTCTGATTATGAATTAGTACAATTTACGTTAATCACTCCTGATGATTGTGAGTTCCACATTTGAGCCAGTGTCTTGGATAAACATTTCTGCTGATTTCTCTGATTTATAAATGTCTTTTCTACATCTGCCCTACCAAACCTCTTTCTAATTTTAAAGACCTTTATCATAACGTTCCTCAGCCTTCTCTTTTCTACAGAAATTCTCTGGCCTTCCCAGTATTTATAATTTGTTCCTGTTCTAAAATTATCCTAATGAGTCTCTTCTCCATTTGCAGTATCTTTACATCTTTTGAGTTCTTTGGGAACTAGAACAATTCACAGTATTCAAAGTGTGGTATAATCAAAGTTCTGTGAAAGTTTAAAATAACTTCAGTTTGAATTCAAGTTCTTTAAAATAAAAGTAATAAAACCAAGGTTCTGTCAGTCCCCTTATTTACATGCTCATAGCTCTGCTCAAAATGCAGTGTGTCTTGATGCTCAATATTTATCCTTCAACAACATCACTAAAACAGATTGTCTGGTCATTAACACAGCACTGTCTGTAGGAACTTGGTGTGTGGAAACTGGCTGTTGTGTTTTTCTATATTAGAATATCAAAGTGAATGTATCACATTTTGAAATTAATTCTATTAGAATTGTTATGTGGTTAAATTTATGGTTTTCTAATATTACGTACAGTCATCTTAATACTGCTTCCCTTCTTGCAGTTCTTCCAGAAGTCAGGAGTTTCTGATGCAATGGGCGAAAGGGAGCTTTTCAATGCTGTCTCTGGTTTAAATATTAACGCAGATAATGAAGTGGACTTCCTTGTTGAGGTAAAGTCTTTTCATGGAATAAAGTGTGGCTTTTCAGTGTTTTAAGCTGTGTTTCTGTGTTAAAGGAATTGTGAACACTCAATAAAACTGCAAGTGCTGGATGAACTCAGCAGGTCTGGCAACATCTGTACAGAGAGAGAAATCAGTTTATGTTTCAAGTATGGTTTAACTTCTTCAGAATGTAAAGGACTCTAGAAAATGAAATTTTTATACTGTTGATAATGAGGGATTGGAAGTGAGTGGAACTGATGGTGAAAATGCTGAGAACAAAAAGCAAAGAATATTAATGGTTACAGAGGAGAGGAGATTTAGATGAAGAATAATTGTTAATAACAGAAAATTAGGTCTGCTGTGCTGAGTACAAACAAAATGATGGGGGAGAGGAGGGATGGAATCAAAATGGAGCAGTGTTCATGGTCTGAAGTTGTTGAATACAATGTTGAGTCCAGAAGGCTCTGAAGTGCTTATGCAGAAAGAGTGTTGTTTCTCCAGCTTATGCTGGGCTTTGTTGAAACACTGTGACAGGCCTAGCATGAGAACAAGGTTTATTGAAATGGCAAGCGACTGGAAGATTGGGGGCATTCTTATGGATTGGGCAAAGGTGTTCCAAAAAGCAGTCACCCAGGCTGCATTTGGTCTTGCCAATTCAGAGGAGACTGCAATGTGAGTAGCAAATACAGTGAACTCAATTTGCCTGGAATGTGTGTTCTGGGCCTTGGACATTATGGAGGACTGAGCTGACAGGGCAAGTGTTGCACCTCTGCAGTTGCATGTGTGTGTGTGTGTCAGAATGGCAGGAAAGGAGTATTCGCGAAGAGGTGACTGAGGAGTGGATCAGGGTGTCATAGATGGAATGGCAATTGTGGGATGTTGGGACGGGAAGATGTGTTTGGTCAACTTATTCTTTATCTACATCTCAGCTGTATAGCATTAGCATTTCCTGTGTCTTTTGCTGTGGGTGCCATCACCACCTGTTCCACTCACTCCTCCTCTCCCTTTGTTAACAATACAAAAACCATTGCTTTTCCAGCCCCTCTTTATTTCAGAGGAAGTCAGATTGATTGTGAAACATTAATTCTATATCTCTTTTCAGATGTTTCCAGGCCTCCTGAGTTTCACCAGCATCCACAGTACTTTGCTTTTATATATAAAAATAAATTCTTTTTGATGGCTAACCTTTGTAAATATCCCACTGTATAAACCAATAACTTGCAGTATTCTCCAAAAGTGGGGAATATAATTAAGTTACTTAACCATTTTTCCCCAGTTTTGTCAAATCCTGATTAGTTGAGAAATATCCCACTGTATAAACCAATAACTTGCAGTATTCTCCAAAAGTGGGGAATATAATTAAGTTACTTAACCATTTTTCCCCAGTTTTGTCAAATCCTGATTAGTTGAGAAATTATTTCACTTAATATTTACTTGAGTGAATATATTCTAGCTGTTGTACTGGAGACAGAGATTCTGGCTTTAGAGACATTTGAAATTTTTAGTTGAGAAAGCTAATGTGCAATTCTTCAAAATATACAATTTAAAATCAGATTAGCAGAACCATTGAGTTTAATATATCTTGTGCTAAAAACGTATTTGCCTTTCTCAAACAAAAACATCTAGATTGAAGCTTTGGAAAAAATCAATGAAGACCATGTCCGACAGATGGGGAAGCGTGTGCAGATGACCTATGAATCTGATGTTCCAGAAGAGAATTGAAGAAGGAATGGTTTTTAAATGTTTTTTCAAGCTGTAATTTGACACCAATGGAAATTTGTGCAATTTAATTTGATTTAAAATTAGAGTATCAATAGATTTGTATCATTGATATTTGTGACAGGAATGAGACTGGTGTGACAATGTTGAAGATGCTGCTGCAGTTCCTTCTCCCTACACTGTCTGTGTTGAGTTGGGAGCTGTGACTGATTCTCTTGTGTTAGCAAAGTTTCTAATCAAATAAATAACACACCAACTTTAAACTTTATTTTGAGTAAAATCTGTAATATGTCATTTAGTGTAACTACAAAATGTTGCATGTTTTAAATTTCACATTGAAATGGAGTGAGTGTAATGCACACATTTAGTGGTGCTGGAAGAGTACAGCAGTTCAGGCAGCATCCAAGGAGCAGTGAAATCGACATTTCGGGCTGTGCTCTTCCAGCACCACTAATTCAGAATCTGGTTTCCAGCATCTGCAGTCTTGTTTTTACCTCACACACATTTACTGTTTGTTTTTTTTTAACTCGCCACTTTGGGTTGTGAAAGGGGCAACTAGCAATATAACACCTGGTACAACTTGTTTCAACCAGATTCACTGAGACTTTACAAACTGAGGGCAATATAAGGTCATCTGAAGCAAAGCTGACAGGCCTTTTAATTCAGTTTAAAATGAGTTTGAAACTACATATTTTGTGCCATTAATTATAATACAACAAGACCATATGACTTAAGAACAGAAGTAGGCCAGTCAGCCTTTATCCTAGAATCCATACAGTGTGGGAACAAGCCATTTGGCCCAACTAGTTCACACCAACCCTCCGAAGAATAACCCACCCAGACTCATTCCCCTACATTTCCCCTCAACCTACACATCCCTGAACACTATGGACAATTTAGCCAATTCACCTAACCTGCACATCTTTGGATTGTGTGAGGAAACGAAGAATAACCCACCCAGACTCATTCCCCTACATTTCCCCTCACCTACACATCCCTGAACACTATGGACAATTTAGCCAATTCACCTAACCTGCACATCTTTGGATTGTGTGAGGAAACCGGAGCACCCGGAGGAAACCACGCAGACACTGGGAGAACATGCAGACAGTTGTCCGAGGCTGGAATCGAACCTGGGTCCCTGGTGCTGAGAGGCAGCAGTCCTAACCACTGAGCCACCATGCCACCTCCTATTCAATGAGACTATGTCTGATCTGATAATCTTCAAAACCACTTTCCTGCTTTGGTACATGGCACAAGGAATAATCCATAGATTACAACCTTGGAGGTCCAGCTTGTCAATCTGCAACTAAACTCCCTGAGTTGGTTGTCCTTGTTACAGGCCATTTGCAGATGACACTAAGCTGGGTGGCAGTGTGTGCTGTGAGGAGGATGCTAAGAGGCTGCAGGATGACTTGAACAGATTGGCTGAGTGTTCACATACTTGGCAGATGAAATATGATGGGATAAATGTGAGGTTATCCAGTTTGGTCAGAAAAACAAGAAGGCAGATTATTATATGAATGGTGGCAGTTTAGGAAAAGGTGAAGTGCAACAGTTGCTGAAGGTAGGCATGCAGTTGCAGAAGGCAATGAGGAAACCTTCATAGCAAGAGGATGTAAGTATCTAAGTAAGGATGTTTTACTGCAGTTAAACAGGACCTAGGTGAGGCCACACTTGAGTGTTGTGTGTGGTTTTGGTCTCCCAGTCTGAGGAGGGACAGTCTTGTTATTGAAGGAGTCCAGCAAAGGTTCACTAGACTGATTCTCAGGATGGCAGAACTGATGTGAGGAAAGACAGGATTGACTGGACTTGTACTTGCTGGAGTTTAGAAGAATGAGGGGGTTTCTCATAGAAACATATACAATTCTGAGGGGACTGGATAGGCTAGATTGAGAAGAATGTTCCTGATGTTGAAGTCCAGAACTAGGGGTCGCAATTTAAGAAGAAGGGGTAGGCCATTCAGGACTGAGATAAAGGAAAATTCCTTCACTCAGAGTTGTGAACCTGTGGAATTCTCTCCAAAGGAAGCTGTTCGGGCCAGTTCATTAGACATTCAAGAGGGAGCTGGACATGGCCTTTGCAGCTAATGGGATCAAAGGGTAAGGAGCGAAAGTGGGATGCTGAGATTGCACGATCAGCCATCATCATACGGAATGGTGTTGCAGCCTTGAAGGTAAATGGGTCTACTCCTGCAGCTATTTTCTTTGTTTCTATGATTCCATTTTTCTGCTTATGTCATTGGTACTAAAGTGAACCAGGAATGCTTACCTTCCCCCTTCAGCTGCAGCTATTCACTGACATCCTGGCCCCAGGGAGGCAACATATTGTCTTGGAGTCACATCTGCAGCCTCAAACTCCTATCTGAACCTCTCACTTTGCAGTCTTCTATCACTGTATGTCTTTTTTCTGTGCTCCCACCGTGTGCAGTTGGGCTCTGATTATACCCCCCCCCCCCCCCCCAGTGTAATGGTCATCTCGCTGTCCTTTCCCTGTAACACTGGAAAGAATTTATAAATTTACAAAATATGCAAAATGCTGCAGACACTAGAAATCTGAAATAAAATACTGACCAAGTCTAGCAGTGTCTGTTGAGACAAAAACTAAGTGTTTCAGATTGATCACCCTGCATCAACGCCTGAACCAATATGCAACAGATTTTGATTGGTGATTTAGGACAAGGACAAAAGAAAGCTCTGTGATAGTGATGTAGGAGTAGGCCATTCAGTCCAACAAGCTTGTCATTTAATTGCTGGTCATCCATTTGAGTGCTTTTTTTCCCCAAACTATCCCATGTGTCTTTATATTGTTGTATATACAAACCAGCAAATCTCCAAACGTATCCAAAAACTGTGCTTCCAAGCACTGGAGTTGAGAATTCTAAATAATTGCCACAATAAGTAAAAAGAGTCTCATACCTAAATGGCATCCCCCTTATTTTTATGTTGTATCATCAGTTCTAAAGTCCTCAACCATTGAAAACACCACAACTGCATCTACTGTGTCTTTAAATATTTTGTAAATTTCAATGAGATCACCAAGCGTTCTTCAAAATTTTCAAGAACATAGGAGACCAGGATTCTTTGTGTTCCATAATTTCCAGTTTTCTGGTTCTAGGCACCTTCACTTTGGATGTACAATCTGTCTACACATCAATCCTCTTGGTTGTAAGTTTGCTCACTGAGCTGGAAGGTTTGTTTTGAGACAATTCATCACCATACTAGGTGACATCTTCAGTGAGCCTCTGGTGAAGCGCTAGTGTTATGTCCTGCTTTCTATTTATGTGTCTTGGTTTCCTAAGGTGGGTGATATCATGTCTGGTTCTTTTTCTCAGAGGATGGTAGACGGGGACCAAATCGAAGTGTTTGTTGATGGAGTTCTGGTTTGAATGCCAGTCTTAAGGTGGGTGATATCATTTCCGGTTCTTTTTCTACACTCCACTGGAGGCTACTGATGGTATTACCTAGTATGGTGTCGAAATGTCTGAAAACAAAACTTCCAGCTCAGTGAGCAAACTTACAACCAGAAGCTCAACCTGCACTACAAATCTTCTCAAAAATCACATCAATCCTCCATTAGGATTGACTGAATCTCTCCACGTCCTTGAAAAGAGGTCTGCACATGCCCCATCCATCACCAACCTCCACCTGGTTGAGTTTGTTCTCACTGAAAAGTTATCCTTTAACTTAACTCATTTCCCCAAATCAAATGTGTGGTCATGGGTAACCCTAACCTCAGCAGGGGTTAAGTTATGAGATATTCAAATTAAGTCTGTTTTTCTTAGAATTTAGAAGATAAAGGGATGATTGATCAAATATATTACCAGGAGAAAGTGAGGTCTGCAGATGCTGGAGATCAGAGCTGGAAATGTGTTGCTGGAACAGCACAGCAGGTCAGGCAGCATCCAGGGAACAGGAGAATCGACGTTTCGGGCATAAGCCCTTCTTCAGGAAGGGCTTATGCTCCTGAAGAAGGGCTTATGCCCGAAACGTCGATTCTCCTGTTCCCTGGATGCTGCCTGACCTGCTGCACTTTTCCAGCAACATATTTCCAGCAAATATATTACCAGGCAAAGGTACGTATTTTCACTTGTTGAAGATTCTAGAACTGCGTGTATAGTCTGAAAATTAGGACCAGATCACTCAGAAGGGACGTTAGGAAGCACTTCTACACAAAAAGGGTGATAGAGGTTTGGAACTCCCTTCCTTCCACAAATGTCCTCTTATTCAGTCATTAGCTTTAGATATGAGTTTTTTTTATTAAGCAAATATTTTAAGGATTATGGACCAAAAGCAGGTATATGCAATTAAGCTTTGGATCCAGCATAATCTCATCGAAGGGTGGAAGAGGCTCAAGGGGCTGAATGGCCTACTGCTGCTCCTGTCACCATTTACTACGAGCTAGTGAGGGCAGGAATAGGAGGATAGAGCAGATGAATGCATGGCTGAGGAGCTGGTGTATGAGAGAAGGATTCACATTTTGGGGTAGAAGTGACCTGTACAAGAAGAACGGATTGCACCTAAATTGGAAGGGGACTAATATACTGGCAGGGAGATTTGCTAGAGCTGCTTGGGAGGATTTTAACTAGTAAGGTAGGGGGGTGGGACCCAGGGAAATAGTGAGGAAAGAGATCGATCTGAGACGGGTACAGCTGAGAACCGATGTGAGTCAAACAGTCAGGGCAGGCAGGGACAAGGTAGGACTAATAAACTGCATTTATTTCAATGCAAGGGGCCTAACAGGGAAGGCAGATGAACTCAGGGCATGGTTAGGAACATGGGACTGGGATATCATAGCAATTATAGAAACATCGCTCAGGGATGGGCAGGACTGGCAACTTAATGTTCCAGGATACAAATGATACAAAAGGAAGGATAGAAAGGGAGGCAAGAGAAGAGGGGGAGTGGCATTTTGATAAGGGATAGCATTACAGCTGTGCTGAGGGAAGATATTCCTGGAAATACATCCAGGGAAGTTATTTGGGTGGAACTGAGAAATAAGAAAGGGATGATCACCTTATTGGGATTGTATTATAGATCCCCCAATAGTCAGAGAGAAATCGAGAAACAAACTTGCAAGGAGATCTCAGCTATCTGTAAGAATAATAGGGTAGTTATGATTAGATTAGATTACTTAGGCCCAACAAGTCCACACCGACCCGCTGAAGTGCAACCCAACCAAACCCATTCCCCTACATTTACCCCTTCGCCTAACACTACGGGCAATTTAGCATGGCCAATTCACCTGACCTGCACATTTTTGGACTGTAGGAGGAAACTGGAGCACTCAGAGGAAACCCACGCAGACATGGGGAGAATGTGTAAACTCCACACAGTCAGTCGTCTGAGGCGGGAATTGAACCCGGGTCTCTAGCACTGTGAGGCAGCAGTGCTAACCACCCTGCTGCCCACAGTAGGAGATTTTAACTTTCCAAACATAGACTGGGACTGCCATAGTGTTAAAGGTTTAGATGGAGAGGAATTTCTTAAGTGTGTACAAGAAAACTTTCTGATTCAGTATGTGGATGTACCTACTAGAGAAGGTGCAAAACTTGACCTACTCTTGGGAAATAAGGCAGGGCAGGTGACTGAGGTGTCAGTGGGGGAGCACTTTGGGGCCAGTGACCATAATTCTATTCGTTTTAAAATAGTGATGGAAAAGGATAGACCAGATCTAAAAGTTGAAGTTCTAAATTGGAGAAGGGCCAATTTTGACGGTATTAGGCAAGAACGTTCGAAAGCTGATTGGGGGCAGATATCGCAGGTAAAGGGATGGCTGGAAAATGGGAAGCCTTCAGAAATGAGATAACAAGTATCCAGAGAAAGTATATTCCTGTCAGGGTAAAAGGGAAGGCTTGTAGGTATAGGAATGCTGGATGACTAAAGAAATGAAGAGTTTGGTTAAGAAAAAGAAGGAAGCATATGTCAGGTATAGACAGGATAGATCGAGTGAATCCTTAGAGTATAAAGGAAGTAGGTGTATACTTAACAGGGAAATCAGGAGGGCAAAACTGGGACATGAGATAGCTTTGGCAAATAGAATGAAGGAGAATCCAATGGGCTTTTACAAATATATTATGGACAAAAGGGTAACTAGGGAGAGAATAGGGCCCCTCAAAGATTAGCAAGGCGGCCTTTGTGTGGAGCCACAGAAAATGTGGAGATACTAAATTAATATTTTGCATCAGTATTTACTGTGGAATAGGATATGGAAGATATAGACTGTAGGGAAATAGATGGTGACATCTTGCAAAATGTCCAGATTACAGAGGAGGAAGTGCTGGATGTCTTGAAATGGTTAAAAGTGGATAAATCCCCAGGACCTGATCAGGTGTACCCGAGAACTCTGTGGAAAGCTAGAGAAGTGATTGCTGGGCCTCTTGCTGAGATATTTGTATCATCGATAGTCACAGGTGAGGTGCCGGAAGACTGAAGGTTGGCTAACGTGGTGCCACTGTAAAAGAAGGGCGGTAAAGACAAGCCAGGGAACTATAGACCGGTGAGCCTGACCTCGGTGGTGGGCAAGTTGTTGGAGGAAATCCTGAGAGACAGGTTGTACATGTATTTGGAAAGGCAAGGACTGATTCAGGATAGTCAACATGGCTTTGTGTTTGGGAAATCATGTGTTTTTTGAAGAAGTAACAAAGAAGATTGATGAGGCAGAGCAGTAGATGTGATCGATATGGACTTCAGTAAGACATTCGTCAAGGTTCCCCATGGGAGACTGATTAGCAAGGTTAGATCTCATGGAATACAGGGAGAACTAGCCATTTGGATACAGAACTGGCTCAGAGGTAGAAGACAGAGGGTGGTGGTGGAAGGTTGTTTTTCAGACTGGAGGCATGTGACCAGTGGAGTGCCACAGGATCGGCGCTGGGCCCTCTACTTTTTGTCATTTGTATAAATGATTTGGATGTGAGCATAAGAGGTCCAATTAGTAAGTTTGCAGATGACACCAAAATTGGAGGTGTAGTGGACAGCGAAGAGGGTTACCTCAGATTACAACAGGATCTGGACCAGATGGGCCAATGGGCTGAGAAGTGGCAGATGGAGTTTAATTCAGATAAATGCGAGGTGCTGCATTTTGGGAAAGCAAATCTTAGCGGGACTTATACACTTAATGGTAAGGTCCTAGAGAGTGTTGCTGAACAAAGAGACCTTGGAGTGGAGGTTCATAGCTCCTTGAAAATGGAGTCGCAGATAGATAGGATAGTGAAGAAGGCGTTTGGAATGCGGCGCTCCCTCAGCTCCGACAGTGCGGCGCTCCCTCAGCTCCGACAGTGCGGCGCTCCCTCAGCTCCGACAGTGCGGCGCTCCCTCAGCTCCGACAGTGCGGCGCTCCCTCAGCTCCGACAGTGCGGCGCTCCCTCAGCTCCGACAGTGCGGCGCTCCCTCAGCTCCGACAGTGCGGCGCTCCCTCAGCTCCGACAGTGCGGCGCTCCCTCAGCTCCGACAGTGCGGCGCTCCCTCAGCTCCGACAGTGCGGCGCTCCCTCAGCTCCGACAGTGCGGCGCTCCCTCAGCTCCGACAGTGCGGCGCTCCCTCAGCTCCGACAGTGCGGCGCTCCCTCAGCTCCGACAGTGCGGCGCTCCCTCAGCTCCGACAGTGCGGCGCTCCCTCAGCTCCGACAGTGCGGCGCTCCCTCAGCTCCGACAGTGCGGCGCTCCCTCAGCTCCGACAGTGCGGCGCTCCCTCAGCTCCGACAGTGCGGCGCTCCCTCAGCTCCGACAGTGCGGCGCTCCCTCAGCTCCGACAGTGCGGCGCTCCCTCAGCTCCGACAGTGCGGCGCTCCCTCAGCTCCGACAGTGCGGCGCTCCCTCAGCTCCGACAGTGCGGCGCTCCCTCAGCTCCGACAGTGCGGCGCTCCCTCAGCTCCGACAGTGCGGCGCTCCCTCAGCTCCGACAGTGCGGCGCTCCCTCAGCTCCGACAGTGCGGCGCTCCCTCAGCTCCGACAGTGCGGCGCTCCCTCAGCTCCGACAGTGCGGCGCTCCCTCAGCTCCGACAGTGCGGCGCTCCCTCAGCTCCGACAGTGCGGCGCTCCCTCAGCTCCGACAGTGCGGCGCTCCCTCAGCTCCGACAGTGCGGCGCTCCCTCAGCTCCGACAGTGCGGCGCTCCCTCAGCTCCGACAGTGCGGCGCTCCCTCAGCTCCGACAGTGCGGCGCTCCCTCAGCTCCGACAGTGCGGCGCTCCCTCAGCTCCGACAGTGCGGCGCTCCCTCAGCTCCGACAGTGCGGCGCTCCCTCAGCTCCGACAGTGCGGCGCTCCCTCAGCTCCGACAGTGCGGCGCTCCCTCAGCTCCGACAGTGCGGCGCTCCCTCAGCTCCGACAGTGCGGCGCTCCCTCAGCTCCGACAGTGCGGCGCTCCCTCAGCTCCGACAGTGCGGCGCTCCCTCAGCTCCGACAGTGCGGCGCTCCCTCAGCTCCGACAGTGCGGCGCTCCCTCAGCTCCGACAGTGCGGCGCTCCCTCAGCTCCGACAGTGCGGCGCTCCCTCAGCTCCGACAGTGCGGCGCTCCCTCAGCTCCGACAGTGCGGCGCTCCCTCAGCTCCGACAGTGCGGCGCTCCCTCAGCTCCGACAGTGCGGCGCTCCCTCAGCTCCGACAGTGCGGCGCTCCCTCAGCTCCGACAGTGCGGCGCTCCCTCAGCTCCGACAGTGCGGCGCTCCCTCAGCTCCGACAGTGCGGCGCTCCCTCAGCTCCGACAGTGCGGCGCTCCCTCAGCTCCGACAGTGCGGCGCTCCCTCAGCTCCGACAGTGCGGCGCTCCCTCAGCTCCGACAGTGCGGCGCTCCCTCAGCTCCGACAGTGCGGCGCTCCCTCAGCTCCGACAGTGCGGCGCTCCCTCAGCTCCGACAGTGCGGCGCTCCCTCAGCTCCGACAGTGCGGCGCTCCCTCAGCTCCGACAGTGCGGCGCTCCCTCAGCTCCGACAGTGCGGCGCTCCCTCAGCTCCGACAGTGCGGCGCTCCCTCAGCTCCGACAGTGCGGCGCTCCCTCAGCTCCGACAGTGCGGCGCTCCCTCAGCTCCGACAGTGCGGCGCTCCCTCAGCTCCGACAGTGCGGCGCTCCCTCAGCTCCGACAGTGCGGCGCTCCCTCAGCTCCGACAGTGCGGCGCTCCCTCAGCTCCGACAGTGCGGCGCTCCCTCAGCTCCGACAGTGCGGCGCTCCCTCAGCTCCGACAGTGCGGCGCTCCCTCAGCTCCGACAGTGCGGCGCTCCCTCAGCTCCGACAGTGCGGCGCTCCCTCAGCTCCGACAGTGCGGCGCTCCCTCAGCTCCGACAGTGCGGCGCTCCCTCAGCTCCGACAGTGCGGCGCTCCCTCAGCTCCGACAGTGCGGCGCTCCCTCAGCTCCGACAGTGCGGCGCTCCCTCAGCTCCGACAGTGCGGCGCTCCCTCAGCTCCGACAGTGCGGCGCTCCCTCAGCTCCGACAGTGCGGCGCTCCCTCAGCTCCGACAGTGCGGCGCTCCCTCAGCTCCGACAGTGCGGCGCTCCCTCAGCTCCGACAGTGCGGCGCTCCCTCAGCTCCGACAGTGCGGCGCTCCCTCAGCTCCGACAGTGCGGCGCTCCCTCAGCTCCGACAGTGCGGCGCTCCCTCAGCTCCGACAGTGCGGCGCTCCCTCAGCTCCGACAGTGCGGCGCTCCCTCAGCTCCGACAGTGCGGCGCTCCCTCAGCTCCGACAGTGCGGCGCTCCCTCAGCTCCGACAGTGCGGCGCTCCCTCAGCTCCGACAGTGCGGCGCTCCCTCAGCTCCGACAGTGCGGCGCTCCCTCAGCTCCGACAGTGCGGCGCTCCCTCAGCTCCGACAGTGCGGCGCTCCCTCAGCTCCGACAGTGCGGCGCTCCCTCAGCTCCGACAGTGCGGCGCTCCCTCAGCTCCGACAGTGCGGCGCTCCCTCAGCTCCGACAGTGCGGCGCTCCCTCAGCTCCGACAGTGCGGCGCTCCCTCAGCTCCGACAGTGCGGCGCTCCCTCAGCTCCGACAGTGCGGCGCTCCCTCAGCTCCGACAGTGCGGCGCTCCCTCAGCTCCGACAGTGCGGCGCTCCCTCAGCTCCGACAGTGCGGCGCTCCCTCAGCTCCGACAGTGCGGCGCTCCCTCAGCTCCGACAGTGCGGCGCTCCCTCAGCTCCGACAGTGCGGCGCTCCCTCAGCTCCGACAGTGCGGCGCTCCCTCAGCTCCGACAGTGCGGCGCTCCCTCAGCTCCGACAGTGCGGCGCTCCCTCAGCTCCGACAGTGCGGCGCTCCCTCAGCTCCGACAGTGCGGCGCTCCCTCAGCTCCGACAGTGCGGCGCTCCCTCAGCTCCGACAGTGCGGCGCTCCCTCAGCTCCGACAGTGCGGCGCTCCCTCAGCTCCGACAGTGCGGCGCTCCCTCAGCTCCGACAGTGCGGCGCTCCCTCAGCTCCGACAGTGCGGCGCTCCCTCAGCTCCGACAGTGCGGCGCTCCCTCAGCTCCGACAGTGCGGCGCTCCCTCAGCTCCGACAGTGCGGCGCTCCCTCAGCTCCGACAGTGCGGCGCTCCCTCAGCTCCGACAGTGCGGCGCTCCCTCAGCTCCGACAGTGCGGCGCTCCCTCAGCTCCGACAGTGCGGCGCTCCCTCAGCTCCGACAGTGCGGCGCTCCCTCAGCTCCGACAGTGCGGCGCTCCCTCAGCTCCGACAGTGCGGCGCTCCCTCAGCTCCGACAGTGCGGCGCTCCCTCAGCTCCGACAGTGCGGCGCTCCCTCAGCACCGACAGTGCGGCGCTCCCTCAGCACCGACCCTCCGACAGTGCGGCGCTCCCTCAGCACCGACCCTCCGACAGTGCAATGCTCCCTATGTTGGCACTGTGGCGGAGCAGCGTTGCCTCAGTAGTGAACCTCCATCTGTGCAGCCGTCAAGAGTGTGTTCAAGTGTCATGCACGATCTTTGTGTCAAAGATTTGGAGTGTTGCTTTTGTTTTCTCCCTGTATTACTGATATGTTGAGAGTCTGGCATATTCGAAGAAATAATGCTGATAGTGTTTAAGCTGGACAATGCTCATGGAAGGAGTGGGAGGAGAGGAAGAGAGAGAAAGAACAAAAAACAATGTTTTTTGTTATTGACCTGATCAAGGAATGCTTGGCATGACAGGATGATTGATTTACCATAGACTCTCTCCAGTGTAGGAACAGGCCATTTGGCCAAACAAGTCCACACTGACCCTCCAAAGGGTAACCCACCCAGACTCCTACCCTTCTGACTAACCTACACATCCCTGCACAATACAGGCAATTGAGCATGGCTGAATCACTTCAGCTGCCCATCTTTGGGCTGTGGGAGGACACCGGATCACTGAGGAAACCCATGCAGACACAGGGAGAATGTGCAAGCTCCACATAGACAGTCACCCGAGGCCGAAATTGAACCGGAATCCTGGTGCTGTGAGGCAGCAGTGCTTACCACTGCGCCACTGTGCTGCCAGGTGCTGTGAATGCACATCTGTTAAAAGTTCACATCATTTGTATGTTCTCCCAGTTGAAGTCTGTGGTTGTAATATGTATTTTTGCAGCACATGAAGACCAATTTGCAGTCCTGAGATGCCAGTTTCTGAAGAACTAACAAACAAAACTCTCAACATCTGAAGAATACCATTAATGCAGTTGTCCCCATCTTTGAGTTCCCTCTTTCAACAATAACCTAATTGGCATAGTTCAGAAAAAGGCCATTTGCCCCACTGGATCTGTCCACCCCTCTGAATGAGCGTTTCACTTTGCGCAGTTCTCCTGTTTGCTCTCCATAACTGGGATAGGATCCATCAGATTGAAAAATAGCAGATGTGATGCCTCTATTCAAGAACTGCACGCAGCAAAAAGCAGGAAACCACAGACCAGTTGGCCCAATATCTACTCTTGGGAAGATGCTCGAATCTACATGGATAGAAGTTAGAGCTGGACACTTGGAAAATTTCAACAAGATCAATGTGGTTTTATGAAAGGGAAATCCTGTTTGATTATTAGAGTTCTTTTGAGAAAGTAATAAGCAGTGTAGCTAAAGGGATACCTCTGAATGTATTGTGCATAGATTTCCAGAAGGAAGTTAACAAGGTTTGACATCATGGTTTCTGCATAAATTAGGGGCCTATGGTCTTTGGACTAACATATTGCACAAATTGGTTGGCTGATTGGAAGCAAAAGGTGTACATAAATGGGTTGTGTTTCTGTTAGCAGGATGTGATGTGTAGTCTGCCACATGCTTTCAGTATTGGTGCCTCAATTATTTACAGTCTATGTTAATGATTGGAGGGAGGGACCAAATGAATGGTTGTTATGGATGGCACAAAATTAGGTTGGACAATAACTGTGCAGAAGACATAAGTCTGAAAACGAATGTAGATCCTAAAGTGGGTTGGCAAAAAAATTTCAAATGGAATATATTGTGGGGGGAAAAAACATGAACGTGTTGACTTTGCAGGACGAATTTTTGGATGATGTGAATGGTAGTGGTCAATTAAGCAACTCACTGCAGGAGGTGGCTCCACCAATTTCCCCCATCCTCGATAATAGAAGAGCCCAGCACGTCAGTTAGGAGATGAGGCTGAAGCATTCGCAGCCAGTAGTACCGAGTGGATGATCTATCTTGGCATCCTCCAGAGGACCCGGCATCACCGATGCCAATTTCACACAATTTAATTCTCTTCACATGATATAAAGAAAGGGTTGGAGGCACGGATACTGCAAAGGCTACATGGGCCCTGACAACATTGTGGCAATAGTACTGAAGACTTGGGCTCCAGAACCTGCTGCTGTCCTAGCCAAGCTCTTTCAGTACAGTTACAATACAGGCATCCACCTGACAATATTGGGGGAAATGACAGCCTTGTGGCATTATTGCTGGACAGTTCGTCCAGGGACCTAGGTAATGTTCTGGAGACCCAGATTTGAATCCCACCACAACGGGTAGTGGAATTTGAATTCAGTCGGAATTTGGAATGATGGCCATGAATCTATTGCTGATTGTCAGGCAAAATATTCTTTCGGGAAGGAAACTGCCATCCTTACCTGGTCTGGTCTACATGTCACTCCAGACCCACAGCTGACTCTTAACTGCCCTCTGGGCAATTAGAAACACGCAATAAATGTTGGCCTAGCAGGCACACCCTCATCCTTTGAATGCATTCTTAAGAATGTGGAAAATTGCCCAGTTATGTCCTGCATACAATAAATAGGACACATCCGACCCAACCAATTAATGCTTCATCAATCTACTTTTGGTCATCAGTAAAGTGATGGAAGTCATCAACAGTGCTTTAAAGCAGCAGCTTGCTCAGCAATAACCTCCTCACAGATGCTCAGTTTGGCTCTGCTATGACCCCTTGACTCCTAACCTCATTACAGGTTTGGTTGTTGTCAAGAGTTGAATTCCAGAGGTGAGGTAAGAGTGGCAACCCTTGACATCAAGGTGGCTCTTAACCCAGTATGGCATCAAAGAGCTCTACAAAAAATGGAATCAGTGGGTATCGGGGTAAATTCTGTATTGGTTGGAGTCTTACCTGACGAATAGGAAGATGGTTGTGGTTGTTTTCGGTCAGTTACCTCCGCTCTGGGGCATCTCTGCAGGAGTTTCTCAGGTTAGTGTCCTAGGCCCAACCATGTTCAGCTGCTTCAATGACCATTCTTCCAACATAAGGTCAGAAGTGGGGATATTCATTCACGATTACATGATGTTCAGCACCATTTGCAATTCCTCAGATACTAAAGCAGTCCATGTCCAAATACAACAAGGTCTGGACAATATCCAGGCTTGGGATGACAAGTGGCATGTAACATTTGCACCACACACATGCCAGCAATTACTGTGTCTCCAATAAGAGACAACATAAGCACTGCCCTTTTAACATTCAACATCCTGGAGGGGGTTATTGTTGACCAAAAACTAAGTTGGTCTTGCTGTATTAACAATGGCAACAAGAGGAGGTCAGAGGTAGGAATACTGCAGCGAGTAACTCCCCTCCTTACTCCTTAAAGCCTGTCCATCATCTGCAAGGTACAAGTCAGATGTATGGTGGAATACTTCCCACTTACATGAAGGATGCAGCTCCAACAGCACATCCAGCACAAAGTAGCTGCTTGATCAGCAGCGTATCCATTCCCTCCACTACTGATGCTCAGCAGCAGCAGTGTGTACTATCTACAAGATGCGTTATAGAAATTCAGTTTGTCTTCTCTGATAGCACATTTCAAACCAAAGCCTTCGTTTAAAAATACAAGGTCAGTAGATACATGGGAGCGCTTTCAAGTTTTCTTCCAAGTCCCTCACCATTCTGACTTGGAAATATATCGTTGGGTCAAAATCTTGGCACTCACTCCCTTAGGGCATTGTGGGTCTATCTACAGCACATGGACTGCAGCTGTTCAAGAAGGCAGTTTCTTGAGGATAGCTAGGAATGGGCAGTAAATTAATACCTATATCCCATGTTTGAATAAACAGGAAAAACTTCAAACAGTGAGATAAAATGTGATCTGGGTGTCCTGATATTTGGGATAAAAGTGAGGGTCTTTATCTTGAGTGCAAAATTACATACTGGGCCTATATCTGTTGGCAAGGAGAAGAGTGAGAGTCAATCTCATTAAAACATAGTGAGTTTTGAGAAGATTTGTAGCTCAGGTTGTAAGTTTGCTCGCTGAGCTGGAAGGTTTGTTTTCAGATGTTTCATCACCATTCTAGGTAGCATCATCAGTGATCCTTGGGATGAAGCACTAGTGATATGGCTCGCTTTCCATTTATATGTTTGGGTTTCCTTGGATTGATGATGCCATTTCCTGTGGTGATGTCATTTCCGGTTCTTTTTCTCAGGGGGTGGTAAATGGGATCCTAGTCAATATGTTTGTTGATAGAGTTCCGGTTGGAATGCCATGCCCAATGGTACCTAAAAGAATGGGTACTCAATGAACACAGTTGGCCGAGTTCTCAGCAACAAACCCGAACAAGCAGACAAAATATGTCCAGAAACCCTAGCCACTCTCCCCTCCATCAAAGATATCTCGGAAATGACTGCCAGACTACTCAGACCTCTTGGCATCATGGTAGCCCTCAAACCCACCGACACACTAAAACAGCAGCTAATGAACTTGAAAGACCCTATATAGACAACAAACAAAACTAATATCATTTACAAAATACCTTGTAAGAACTGTAACAACACTGCATTGGACAAACAGGCAGAAAACTAGCCACCAGGATACATGAACATCAACTAGCCACAAAAAGACATGACCCACTCTCACTAGTATCCTTACATACAGATGAGGAAGGACACCACTTCGATAGGATGAATGTGTTGTCCCAAAGATAAGCCAAACAGACGTGGACGAGAATTCCTAGAAGCATGGCATTCCAACCGGAACTCTGCCAACAAACACATTGACTTGGATCCCATTTACCAACCCCGAGAAAAAGAACAGGAAATGGCATCACCAATCCAAGGAAACCTAAACACATAAATAGAAAGCGGGCCATACCACAGTGCTTCATCCAGGTGCTCACTGATGATGATACCTAGTTTGGTGACGAAATGTCTGAAAACGAACCTCCCAGCTCAGTGAGTAAACTTACATTCGTTCAAACATGTTGGAACCTGAGTGAATGTGACACTTGACAGTGTGAAGGGTGGAGGAGTGTTTCTTTATGTGGTTGAGACTAGACGTAGATTTAAAAATAAGTGGTCATAGAGTTTAATAGCTCAAGAAGACCTTTTTGGCCTATCATATCTGCACTGATCATCAAGGACCTATCTGTTCTTGTCCTGTTTCTCAGATCTTGGCCCATAGCCTTGGATGCAATGGTATTTCAAGTAAATTTAAACAAAGAACTGTGGGTGCTGGAAATCTGAAGCAAAAATGAAAATTTCTGGACAAACTCAACAGGTCTGGCAGCATCTGTGGAGATAAAGCAGAGATCTATACTTAGTGCCATGTGCTTCCACAAATACACTCTCTCGACTTTTCTCTCCATCAGCACCACCTAAAGCTGGATCAGAGCTGCCCTGCCCCCGTCCCCTATTTCATTTCATTCTTCGGCTTGTTTGCCAATAGCAATTCAAGTGTTCGTTTAAATGCTACATAAATGTTTTGTCTCATTTAGGGATGGAGGTGAACAGAATTTTTTTTCTCTGAAGGATGTTAGTCTTTGGAACTCTCTCCAAAGGAAAAGAGATTGGTCATTTATGGCAAGGATAAATAGATTCTTACCAATAAGGGAGTCAAAGATTATCAGGGCTATGTGATTAATATGCATTTGAGACCATAATCAGATCAGAGGGGCAGAGTAGCCTGTTATTTCTTTTAATTTGCGTGTTCATAAATGCCTATCTTCATTTTCAGACAAAAATCTAAATTCATGTTACGTGAATGAATTTAACAAAAAAAAATTCTCAATTCTGTCCAGTTCCTTCATGATTTTGAACCTCTCTGTTTCAGTGTTTATTTCTAGGTATTCTCAGGGTATGGGCTTCACTGGCTGGGCCAACATTCGCTGCTCATCCCCAATTGCCCTTGTGAAAGTGGTGGTGAGCTACTTCCTTGAATCGCTAAAGCCCATACGATGTCAGACTACTCATGATGCTGTTATGGGGAAGTTCCAGAATTTTAACCTAGGTGATGCTGAAAGAACATTTCTCCAGGTCAGAATGGTGGGTGGGTTGAAGAGAATCTTTGAGGTGGTGGTGTATTGAGGACTCTGACCGTTTTCCCAGCTGACAGGAAAGTAAGTTGTGCTGTTTGTGCATTAGGTGAGGTGCCCACTTTTGACCCACTCAGCCACATTCTGATGTTGCTGCTGTCTCTGAATTGTGCATTGGATTGACCACCATTTGTGCCACTGTAAGGTACAAAAGAAAGACAAAACAAATGCACAAGAAAGCTTTTATTTATAAAAGTAAAAGAGTAGAAATAAAGTTGAACTGATCGTGAAGGAGGGGATAATGTAGAGAAATAATGAAAGAGCTTTTTGCAGCAGAGAGTGGCGGGAGCTGGGCGGAAGTGAAGTCGGAGCGCAAAGCCGGTCGGGAAGGTAAGTGATTGTTATTTGAGTGGAGAAGGAACCCGAGACACTACACATGTAGTGTCTCCCACCCTCCCTCCTCCTCTAACCTACAAAAAAATGGTTAGCTACTTAGTGTTCTTGTTTTGGAGACTAAGTGTAGAGTAATGGCAGCGCAGACAGTGGAATGTTCCTACTGCAGGATGTTTGATGTAGGGGTGACCACCGATGCTCCTGCCGACTTCATCTGTAGGAAGTACAGCCAGCTCCAGCTCCTCACAGACCGCGTTAGGGAACTGGAGCTGGAGTTGGATGAACTGAGGATTATTCGAGAGGCTGAGAGGGTGATAGATAGAAGCTACAGGGACATAGTTATGCAAGAGAACAGAGGTAGCTGGGTAACAGTTAGAGGTGGGAAGGGGAGGAAGCAGGCAGTGCAGGGATCCCCTGTGGTCGTTCCCCTCAACAATAAGTATACCACTTTGGATACTGTTGGGGACGGCCTAGCAGGGATAAGCTGCAGTGACCGGGTCTCTGGCATGAGGTCCGGCTCGGAAGGGAAAGGAGGAGAGCACGAGTTATTGGAGACTCTATAGTTAGAGGGACAGACAGGCGGTTCTGTGGACATGGGCGAGACTCTCGGTTGGTTTGTCGCCTCCCGGGTGCCAGGGTCCAAGACTCCTCGGACCGTGTCTTCAGAATCCTTAAGGGGGAGGGTGTGCAGCCAGAAGTCGTGGTGCACATTGGCACCAACAACATAGGTAGGAAGAGGGGTGCGGAGGTCATTCAGGAGCTCAGGGAGTTAGGCTGGAAGCTAAAAGCTAGGACGGACAGAGTCGTCATCTCTGGGTTGTTGCCGGTGCCACGTGACAGTGAGGCAAGGAATAGGGAGAGAGTGCAATTGAACACGTGGCTGTAAGGATGGTGTAGGAGAGAGGGCTTTAGGTATTTGGACAATCGGACTGCATTCTGGGGAAGGTGGGACCTGTACAAGCAGGACGGGTTGCACCTGAACCAGAAGGGAATCAATATCCTGGGGGGTAGGTTTGCTAGCACTCTTCGGGGAGGTTTAAACTAATTTGGCAGGGGGATGGGATC
>NC_057713.1:2440394-2441504 GCF_004010195.1 Chiloscyllium plagiosum
GGTCGAAGTCGGAGAGTGGTGGTAGATGGTAAATATTCAGCCTGGGGCCCAGTTACAAGTGGAGTTCCGCAGGGATCAGTTCTGGGTCCTCTGCTGTTTGTAATTTTTATTAATGACTTGGAAAAGGGAGTCAAAGGGTGGGTCAGTAAGTTTGCAGATGATACGAAGATTGGTGGAGTTATGGATAGTGAGGAGGGCTGTTGTCGGCTGCAAAGGGACTTAGATATGACACAGAGCTGGGCTGAGGAGTGGCAGATGGGGTTCAACCCCACAACATCGTGGGCCGAAGGGCCTGTTCTGTACTGTATTGTTCTATGTTCTAGTGAATCAAGATTTGATTATTTAGTGCCGTGCTGACCACCCTCCGACTTAAAATTTGAGACTTGGGCTGGAAACAACTATGCTGAGCTTAGATGACAATTGGTAATTACAAAAGATTGGGGGCAGAACTAGCTGGGAAAGGGGTTTGGCAGGGTGAGGATCAATAACAGATGTTTAATCTAAGGACACAATCTCAGAATAAGGATTTGCCTATTTAAGACAAATGAGACATTTCTTCCGAGGGGATTGAATCTGTGCAATTCTTGTTGAGACTGTGATGGAATGATTTTTAATTAGTAAGGGAATTGAGGTTCATGAGGTTGTGGGGGGGGATGGGGGTGGGAGTCAGGAGAGTGGAGTTGAGGATTATCAGTTTGGCCATGATCTCATTGAATGATAGAGTAGATTTGTTGGGCTGAATAGCCTATTTCTGCTACTATGTCTGGGGTCTCAGCCTTGTTTTCAAATTTCTCATTGGCTTAATACAACTCTCTTCCATCTCTGTAATCTCCAAACCCACAATCCTTCAATTCAGGAGTTGCTCCTCCTGGAGTTTTAATGATTGTGTCATTGGCTGCTGTACCTTGAGATGCCATGGCCTTGAACTCTAGAATTTCTTGCCTAATTGTCTCCATTTCTCTGCTGCCCTCTCCTCTTTTTTATGACAGTCATAGAGATGTACAGCATGGAAACAGACCCTTTGGTCCAACCCGTCCATGCCGACCAGATATCCCAACCCAATCTAGTCCCACCTGCCAGCACCTGGGCCATATCCCTCCAAATCCTTCC
>NC_057713.1:2441728-2474074 GCF_004010195.1 Chiloscyllium plagiosum
AACAGGAGAATCGACGTTTCGGGCATTAGCCCTTCTTCATTCTCCAGACATTCCTGAAGAAGGGCTAATGCCCGAAACGTCGATTCTCCTGTTCCCTAGATGCTGCCTGACCTGCTGCGCTTTTCCAGCAACACATTTCCATCTCTGATCTTCAGCATCTGCAGACCTCACTTTCTCCTCAAAGATTTCAACCTACTGCGAATCCTCTTACAAGGATGCCTTCGTTGAAGAAGCTCTCTTTCTCCCTCTACAAAGGTTTCAGTGAGTCCCTCTCTCACTGCACCTCCCAGGTCATCTCCTCTGCACAGAAGCTCTTCAGCCACATTCTCAAACAGACTCGCTACCACAGCGATATCTCCTTCCTCAGCACCTGCCTAAGGAACCGACTTATCCCGCACGGACTCCGGACTACGTTCCGACCAACAAAACTTGGACCCAACCAGGACAACCAGTACGTACAACAAATCCGAAGCCTCCAGCAACAGACGTCCCTCTGGATCCTCCGCTCCACGCTTGCAGCCATGCGCCGCTACCTACATTCCCTGCAACTCGACCTACCCCAGCTCAGGACAACACTCTCACAGACATTCCTGAAGAAGGGCTAATGCCCGAAACGTCGATTCTCCTGTTCCCTAGATGCTGCCTGACCTGCTGCGCTTTTCCAGCAACACATTTCCATCTCCAGACTTTGGTTGCCTATCTTCTTTTGAGCTCAGTATCAAAGTTTCTTTCTGTGGAATGTCTTCAAGCAGTTGACTCCATCTATGAGTAGTTTATAATAAGAAGTTGTGAAATGAGAGAAGGATTGCGATAAAGACAGAATGAGTCGAGCGGGGTATAGTTTTTATTTCTCAGAAAAGGAATTCTGTAGTAATTCTCACTTTGCTGTATGTAAACTGACTGCCAGCTGTCAGTAAAAATGGTGTCTACACATTGAAAGTTTCTAGATGGCTGTGAATTGTTTGGGATGTTGTGAGCTAGTGAAAGGTGCTATGTAAATGCAAGTATATCTTGGTACAACACAAGTAAACTTTGTTTTGTAGTACAGAGCCTGAGTTTTGGTAATAAAGCTCTTAACAAATAGTTTTTTATGTATTGCACAGATCAGGATATTTTGCAAGAACACAAAATCAAAGTCCATCCTAATTTAGTTATCAGTTTATGTCAGAATGCAAGATGCAAAGCTTTGACAAGGTATCATTTTTTCAGTAACAAAATTCAGTTTTAGGCTTACGTGTTAGGCAAAGTTAGTTTTCTATGGATGCAGTAGAGGTTGGCTGATAAACTTCCAATACTAAGCCCCAAAATTTGATGATACTGGTCGTTCTGCTTAACGCATGTTTTGTCAGCCTGAGTTGGTTATAACACAAATGACGAATTGTGGATGTTGTTTGGATAACACAAACTTTCTGCTGAATGGCTATAGTGATTTTCTATTAGTGATCTGCAGCACGATTTTCTACAGTGGTTTTTCTATAATGTGAGGTTGCAGAGGAACACTACTGCCATGTTATAGCATAACAACCTGTAGTGCAGAGATATGCTTTTATTCTTATTCATTCATGGGTATGGGCATTGCTAATTGGATTGGAATTTATTTCTCAGCCCATGTTACCCTTGACAAGATGCCCCTGAAGTACTTTACTGCTGCAGTCTTTGGGGTGTAGGAACACCATATGGTGGGTTTAGGAACTGAGTTCCAGGATTTTGACTCCGTGCCAATGAAGGAACGCTTCTATAGTACCATGTCAGGGTGGTATGCGATTTGAAGTGGAATTTGCCAATGCTGGTGTTCCCACGCCGTTCTTGATGATAGGGTTGTGGATCTGTAAGATGTGAGGACTCCAGATGAGTGACTGTGGTGCATCTTGCGGATTGTGTGCTCTGCAGCCATTGTGTATCAGCTATAAAGGAAGTAAACATGGACTTTGTTAGATGAATGCCAATCAAATGTACTGCTTTGTCCTGGATAGTGTCAAGCTTCTTGATGTTTGGAGCTGCACTTCTTCAGGCAGGTGTGCATTATTCCATAACACTGTTGACCGGTGCCTGTAGCCAATGTTCTGATATCAGGGGTGGCATGGTGGCTCAGTGGTTAGCACTGCTGCCTCACAGCAACAAGGTCCTGGGTTTGATTCCAGCCTTGGGCATCTGTCTGTGTGGAACTTGCACATTCTCCCCTTGTCTGCCTGGGTTTCCTCTGGGTGCTCTGGTTTCCTCCCACAGGTCAGGTGAATTGGCTATGCTAAATTGCCCGTAGTGCTAGGTGCATTAGTCAGGGGGAAATGGGTCTGGGTGGGTTACTCTTTGGAGGGTCGGTGTGGACTAATTGGGCTGAAAGGCCTGTTTCCACACTGTCGGGGATCTAATCAAATCAGGGAGACAGATATTCATCCCTGTTTTGTTTTATTCCATTGTTGGCATGTAAGTATCACTGAGCCAACGTTTATTGCCAACCCTAGTTGTCCTTGAGGAGTTGGTCATAAGCTGTCTACTCAAACTACTGATGTCCTTTTTTTATATAGTAACACCCACAATGTTCTGGAGGGGGTTCCAAGATTTTGATCCAGCAATACTGAAGGAACAGCAGTTATTTTCCTAGCCTCTGGCCTGCACTATGGTCACAATATTTATATGTCTAGCCCAGTTTAGTTTCTGGCCAGTCGTAATTCTTGTATTTTGATAGTGGGAGATTTTTTGGAATAAATCCTCCAAGGAAAGTACATTTTCTGTTTGCTGTCCATAGGTGTTTGCTGTTCGATCTGGGGGTGCTACTGGTGTGGTGGTTAAAGGGCCTGATGACAAGACCTGCGTCTCTTTCAGGTAAGGCATGGTGTAAAACCACAGGATAGGCATTTCAAACCATTTGGTGGAGACATTAAGTAGAAATTGGAAGGAGGTTTTTATAAACACATTCTTCAATCCTCTTGCCAAATAGCTGTCAACTACTTGACATGGCAGTATTTAAAACAAACCTTTTTAAGAAAGCTCTGAGATTTGCAGATTAATGTTGATATGCTGAGGCGAGGTAAAAACACATTTATGGTTCACTAGAGATAGTGCACCTCAATCTTACATGTGTTCTTGTGTTTAATGGGTTTTTCTGCGTACAGCTAAGTCATCAGAATTTCACTGATTATGACTCACCATCTTCATTGGCTGGGAGCAGGGGTGTAGTGGCGGTGTCACTAGACTAGTTATTGCAGAGGCCCAGTCTAATGAGGACCTAACTGCAAAGTGGTGAAATATAAATTTAATTTAATAGGAGATCTAGAATTGTGACCTAATCATGGTGGCCATCGCAGCTAGCCCAATGAGAACCATGTAATTATTGTAAAAAGCCATCTTGTTTAGGAAAGGAAATCTGTCATCCTTGCCTTGTATGGTCTACATGTGACTGCAGAGCCACAGCAATGTGGTTGGTTCTTAAATGTCTCTGGGCAGTTGGAGATTGGCAACAAATGGCAGCCTAACAAAATGCTGGTCTTGCCAGCAATGCCCACATCCCATGGAAAAAATAAACATAAGTGGCAGAGAATTCATTCAGACTTTCTTCCAGCTGGAAACCAAAAATTAGGAAATGAAATTTTGAGTCAGTCAGTCTCTTTCCTAATAATTATCTACAACTGACTCTGTCAATTCAGTTGGAACACAAAACTGCTGGGAGTTTTTGTGGACGGAGAAATCATTAACACTAGGATGGATGGATGGACTTTTTGAGCTGGGAAGGTTTGAGATGTAACAGATTAAAAGCAAGTACAGAACCGGGACGGAATTTGGGAATGAACAAAAGGAAGGCCTGTTGTGTGCTGGAAGGCAGGAAAAATTAAACGGGAGAAAGCACAAGATGATGGGACAGGTATCAAAACAATAGCTGGGACTGTAGATGACAACAGCAGAATCCATTGTCGGTCTGAACTAAATTGGAACAATGGTCTATTTCAAGATGAAACTCGTGCCTTTGAGCGAGGTAGAACAGTTTCCTGAAGTGGCCATGAATACTTTCATCCTCCCCAGTAACACTTGCACATCCAAAGACAGGAGCTAAGAAACTGACTGGTTCCTAATTGTGGTGGTGCACTGTGGCAGGGCTGTAAGATAATCATGGTTTTGGTACCTTTCTTAGGAACCTTCATTTCCACTTTCTGACTTGAATTATTTAAAAAACAGGAAATGGTTTTGTCTCGACAGAAAAGAATTTACCATTTCTTTTTATTAATTTATTGACAATATGATAAAAGTTAAAATGATCTCTTACTGTGAACAAAACATGCACATCACAAAACCAGGTTTGCATAGCTGTTCATTCTAAAGCCAGTGGCGTTTTAAAAACTGTCTGCAACTTTTGCCAGTTATTAAACCACAGAATTAAGTTATTATGCTTTTTAATCAATCTGATTTTAAAAAAATAACAGCATTTTATTCTGTATACAGCTTAAAAATTTTGCCTATCACAACTTGCAATATTATAGCACCTGCTCTGGACTTTGTAAGAGGGTTATCAAATAAAATTTGACACCAGTCCGCATCATGAGATATTAGAACATGTGCTCAAAAACTTGGTCAAAGGCAAAGGTTTTCAGAAGCAGCTGAAGGGAGAGGAGGGAAATGGGGAGATTTGAGAAGGAAATTACAAAATTTGGATCTAGATAGCTGCCAGCTCAGTTGCGATGCGTCTTGCAATTATAATGAAAAATGTATAAGAGACCAGAATATGGGAACAGGAGAAGGCCATTCAGCTCCTTGAGCCTGTTCTGCCATTCAGTGAGATTGTGGCTGATCTGTGGCCTAACTCCATATGCCTGCCTTTGGCCCATCTCCCTTAATACTTTTGCTTGAGAAAAATGCACCAGTTTTTGATTTTAAAACTAACAACTATCTAACGTCAACTGCCAAAGATGGAAGAATGTTCCAAAGAGTATGTACAAGTCCTTCTTAATGTCTCTCGTAAATCATTTGTCACTAATTTTTAAACTATGTATCCTAGTTCTAGAATTGCCAACCAGTGAAAATAGTTTACTTTTCTCAAGTCTTTTTTTCTGTCGAAGAAAAGGCAGAGTGCCTGTAATTAGATTTGTGAAAAGGCCTAATAAAAATATTTCCACTTTATATAGGCATCTGAAATTAGGCACAAGTCCATCAATCCAAGACAATCACTAGTATTTACAACTTGAAATGTAGAGAGCAGTGAATACATGCATCTCACTGCCCCAGGGGATTTGTGTGGTGGCTAGGTCAATATTTTATTGCCCCTCCCTAGTAGGTCCTACAATCCATGTGCTGTAGCTGCAGCCAAACAGTTGTGAGGGAGAGAGTTCCAGTTTTTTAACCCAGTGATACTGAAGGAATGGTGATATGTTTCCAAGTCAGGATGGTGGGTGGCTTGGAGGGGAACTTGCATGTGGTGGTTCATCATATATGTGCTCCCTTGTCCTTCTAGGTAGAAGTGGTCAGGTTTAGAAGATTTGAAATGAGACTTGGTTAATTATTGACAGGCATCTATATTTTTTACTGTATTGCCACTGTATGTCTGTGGTGAATGGAGTAAGGATGAAGATGGTGATAACTGGTGTTAAACAAGTCATAAAGTCATAGAGATTTGCTGAGCTGAAAAAGGCCCTTTGACCCATTGCATCCACACTGATCAAAATCGACACCAAATGATCTTTCTCATTTGTAGCTTTTGGCCTATAGCTTTGTATGCCTTCATGTCACAAATGCACATCCAAATACACTACAATGTGCTGAGGGTTTTTGTCTCTCCCTCCCTTACAGGCAGCGCATTCCAGATTCCCCACCACCCTATGGGGGAAAAGGGTTTCCTCACACCCCTCTAAACATCTTGCCCCTTATCTTAAATTTATGCCACTTGGTCATTGATCTCCCCATCAGAGGGATAGGTTTCTTCCTGTCTACCTTATCTTTGCCCTTCATAATTTATACATGTCGCCTCACAATTCCTCTGCTCCAAGAGAAACAAACCCAGTCTGTCCAATCTCCTGTTCACATCTGAAACTTTCCAGCCCAGGTGACATCCTGGTAAATCTCTTCTGTACCCTGTCCAGTGCAATTACATCCATCCTATAGTGTGGTTTCCAAAAGCCCCTTCAATACTTTTTTGCTGTGGCCTAACCAATATTTTGTACAGTTCTGGCACAACCTTTCTGCTCTATGCCTTGGCTCATAAAGCCAAGTATCCCATATGCTGCCATCATCACTTTATCCACCTGTCCTGATATGTTAATGTACCTGCGGACATGCACATCAAGGTCAGAGTCAGAGATTTGTACAGCATGGAAACACACCCTTCGGTCCAACTTGTCCATGCCGACCAGATATCCCAACCTAATCTAGTCCCACCTGCTAGCACCCGGCTCATATTCCTCTAAACCCTTCCTATTCACATAACCATCCGGATGCCTTTTAAAAGCAATTGCAATTGTACCAGCCTCCACCACTTCCTCTGGCAGCTCCTTCCACACACGCACCACCCTCTGCGTGAAAAAGTTGCCCCTGAGGTCCCTTTTAAATCTCTCCCCTCTCACCCTAAACCTATGCCCTCTAGTTCTGGACTCCCCCACTCTAGGGAAAAGATTTTGTCTATTTAACCTATCCTTGCCCCTCATGATTTTATAAACCTCTATAAGGTCACCCCTCAGCCTCTTGACGCTCCAGGGAAAACAGCGCCAGCCTATTCAGCCTCTCCCTATGGCTCAAATCCTCCAACCCTGCTAACATCCTTGTAAATCTTTTCTGAACCCTTTCAAGTTTCACAACTTTCTTCCATTAGGAAGGAGACCAGAACCCATCTGATCCTTGGTGCTTCCCAGGGTCCTACTGTTCATCATGTATTCCCTTGCTGTGTTCATCCTGTCCAAATGCATCACTTCACGTTTATCTGGATTGACTTCCATTTGCCATTGCTTAGCTCATCTCTATCCTTCTGTAATCTAATGCTATCCTCCTCACTATTTACCATCTAATCTTATTGTCTGCAAACTTACTAATCACCTTTCTACATTCAAGTCTAAGTTATTTATATAAGCTATAAACAGAAAGGTCCCCATCACTGACCGTGCAGAACTCCAGTGGAGGCAGACTTTCAATTGAAAAAATGTCCCTATTATGGATCCAATTTGCCAAATTTCCTTGGATCCCATGAGCTGTTACCTTTGCTATTCATTTCCAATACTGGGACCTTATCAAGAGCCTTGCTGAAGTCCAAGTAGACTATGTGTAAAGCATTGCCCTCATTTCCACATTGGGCTGCTAGTAATGGTCCCGGATGGTGTCATGCCTTTTTGTTGTTGTTAGAACAGCACCAGGCAAGTGGGGAATATTCTATACTCCTGACTTGTGCCTTGTAGACGATGATTTGGTTTGGCCATTCAGAAGGTGAGTTACTTGCTGCAGGATTCCTAACCACTGTCCTGCTTTTATAACTACTATATTTATATGGCTAGTACAGCTCAGTTTCTGGTCACTGCTAACCTCCAGGATGTTGACAGCGGTGCATTTGGTGATGGTAACGTAATTGAATATCAAGGGGCAACGGCGAGATTCTCTTTGTTGGAAATGGTCATTGCCTGGTTCATACATGATTCAAGTTATACTTCAGTATTCTATATATTTCTGGGGCAGCAAGGTGGCTCAGTGGGTTAGCACAGCTGCCTCACAGCGCCAGGGATTCGGGTTTGATTCCAGCCTCGGGAAAGTGTCTGTGTGGAATTTGCACATTCTCAGTGTCTGTGTGGTTTCCTCCGGGTGCTCCAGTTTCCTTCCACAGTCCAAAGAAGTGCAGGTTATGTGAATTGGCCATGCTCAATTGCCCATAGTGTTCAGGGATGTATAAATTAGGTGCATTAGGTAGGGGTAAATGTAGAGTAATAGTTTCAGGGAATGGGTCTTGGATGGGTTATTCTTCGAGGGGGTGGTGTGGACTTGTTGGACCAAAGGGCCTGTTTCCACACTGTAGAGATTCTATCTGAGGAGTTGTGAGATTTGACTTTAACATATGTTGGATTTGTTTCTATTTATTAAATGTTCAGAGCTCAGTAATAAAAATAGAAACACATGACTATTTGGCCTTGAGTGTCTTGAAGAGGGTTCAGTGCTGAAAGTGGAAGTGGTGTGAAGAAAGGAACTGACTCCTGATTCAGTTACCAATGTGTTTCTGTAGCTGGTGAGCTTCCTTTTAATAGGTAACTATTTAACTGACAAAATCTTGTTGGAAAATTGATGGTGTGTCAATCATAATTTATACCATTGTTAAAGTGGAAAACAGTTAGCAATTTCAGACAGATCTTGCTGCCCTTTGGTTCACAAACAACATATTGCTCTTAGCTCCCTGTATTTGAGAACTTGTTGGATGTGTCTATTTATAATCCATTAAGGTCAGCACAGAAAATTGGGCTGGTGACATGCATGCAGTATACCCATGCTGATTGTTGATGCAAACTGATAACCTCTCTGACCTCCAAAAGAGAATAATTTACACAGTTTCCTTTTCATTGCAGCAGGTAGGGGACAGTCACTTGGAAGGGTGAGATAGTCACATTGTGATTCGCGTCACTGTCCGGTAATCCAGAGGGCCAGGCGAATGCTCTGGGGCGTGGGTTCAAATGTTACCCCAGTAGCTGGTGGAATTTAAATTCAATCAGTTAATCTGGAGTTGAAAGTGAGTCTCCATGATCATGATCTTACAGATACCATGACTTGTTGTGAAAGCTGATCTGGTTCACATGTCATTTATCATGTGACTCCACAGCATTGTGGTTAGGAACATACAAATTAGGAGCCGAGTACGTCATCTTTGATCTGTTCGTGTTTCAAGTTCCATATTTTCATCTACCCCCAATGACCTTAGAGTTTTGTTAGTCAAGACAACACAGTCTATCTTTTTAAAAAATATTCAATGACCACACCTCTACCGGAGAAGCTCTGGGAAAGCCTAGGACTAGAGGAGAATAATCTCACAGCAAAGGTTGCCCATTTAAGACCAAGATGAGGATTTTTTTTTCTCTGTGGAATGCTTTACTGTAGAAGGCTGTAGAGGTTGGGTTGGTGAATGTATTCAAGGCTGGGATTTTTTTTTTTAATTAGCAAGGCAATCAAAGGTTGTGGGGATAAGGTAGGAAAATGGAGTTAGGATTGGCAGATCACTTATGATTTTATTGAATGGCAGAGCAGACTTGATGGGCCAAATGGCCTACTTCTGCTTCTACATTTTATAATTTGAGACAAATATTTCCATACTTGCACAATCCTCAGAGAGGGAAAAAAATGCTTATCTTTGTCCTGAAAGGGCAAGCCCTAATTCTAAAACAGCACAAGGCAAATTGTGGAACATAAGTCTTCAGTACTGTTGCAGGAATATTGTCAGGGCTCATATTTTTGGATTATCCAGTGTCTCCAGCCATTTCTGGTTATAATGTAGAGTGAAATGAGTTGGCTGAAGACTGGTATTTAAGAAGCTGAAACCGCTTCTTCAGCTTCTTCCACTCAGCATTCTGGCTGAATATTGTAACATGTGCTTCAGTGTTATCTTTTGATGGATCTCCCATTATTGAGGATGGGGATATTTGTGCAGCCACCTCCTCCAATGAGTTGTTTAATTATCTGCCACCATTCATGACTCAGTGTGGAACGACTGCTGAGTTTACATCTGATCTGTCCATTCGTTGCTTTCACCTCTTATTGCTGGTGGCTACAAGCTGAGCCTGTTTAGCATTTCCTCATGAGACAACCCGCCCGTTCCAGGTATTAGTGCTGTAAACCTTCTCTGAACTGCTTTCAACATACTTATTTACATTCGTTCTAAAAATTCTTTCATTGATGCATACACTAGGACACTTTGATAACTCTGCACCTTGGAATTCTGGAGTTATACCTGTTTAAGTAGTGCCCTATTTCTTCATCTCTCCTGGTTGACTCTTAACTGCTCTTTGAACTGGTCTAGCAAATAATTCAGTTCAAACTCCATTAGGGATGAGCAACAAATACAGGATTGCAAATACTGCCCACATCCGATGGAAGCATAAGAAAGGAATGTAGAATTTTACAGTTGTTTTCCTTTACTTTTCTCTCTCATAAGACCATAAGAAATAGGATCAAGAGTAGGCTGTTTGGCATCCTTGCCGCAGGTTGGCATGATGGCTCAGTGGTTAGCACTGCTGCCTCGCAGTGCCAGGGACTCCGGTTCGATTCGAACCTTGGGGGGACTGTCTGTGTGGAGTTTGCACATTCTCCCCGTGTCTGCGTGGGTTTCCTCCGGGTGCTCCAGTTTCCTCCCACAGTCCAAAGATGTGCAGGTCAGGTGAATTGGCCATGCTAAATTGCTCATTGTGTTAGGTGCATTAGTCAGAGGGAAATGGGTCTGGGTGAGTTATTCTTCGGAGGGTCGGTATGGACTGGTTGGGCTGAAGGGCCTGTTTCCACACTGTAGGTAATCTCATCTCAAGCCTGCTCTGTCGTTCAAGAGGATCATGGCTGATCCAACTTCCTCACGTCCACTTTGTTGCCCTTTCCCTGTAACCCTTGATTCCTCGACTGATCAAGAATTTATCTATCCCAGCCATTAACATACAACAATGACTCTCCCCTCATAGCTTTCTGTGGCAAGGTTTTGCAAAGACACTCAACCCTATCAATATAATCTTGCTCTCTCTTCTCGCTTTCTGGGCCTGATTTTTGACTACAATGTACCGAATTTCCTTTTCCATCGTTCTTCTGTGTTTTTCTCAATTGTTGAATCCCGTTGGTTTAGGAGACAGACGTTTTCCAGCTCCTTATCAGGACACTATATTCCAGCTAGATGTGGCCTTTTGTTTTTTTTAGTCTGGGATTTCGGTGATAGTGATAGTCTGGGATTTAGGTGATTATTTCCCTAACTCCATTAGGTATTGATGACACCGTCAATATTTGGAGAAAGTCTACACAGTTCTAAATGGATGTTGTATCTTTCTACAAGCTGTGTTACACATTAATGAAAATCATTTATTGGGTTTGTTTCTGAACTGAAAATGCAACAGTGATTTTTTTTTTGTATTGTTTGGTGATTCACCTGTGATCTTTTTAGAAAAGAGTATATTCCCATAACCGAGACAAAGGAATGTCTAGTGGATGACACAAATGGTAATTCTAGAGTTCTGAAATGGCGCCTCAGTTTTTCACTCCCAACATAAATGGTTTCAATGTAAGAATAGAGTTATTTATCCAAATTACCTGATGACTGTAATTTTATTTATATTCATAGAGAAGATGTGGATATTACTGATGGGCCAGCACTTATTATCCATCCCTAGTTGCCCCTTGAGAAGGTGGGGGTGAGCTGCCTTCTTGAACCACTGCAGTCCATGTGCTGTAGGTAGACCCACAATGCCCTTGGGGAGGGAATTCCAGGATTTTGAGCCAGTGACACTGAAGGAACAGCAATATATTTCCAAGTCAGAATGATGAGGGCTTGGAAGGGAAGTTGCAGATCATGGTGTTCTCATGTATCTGCTGCTCTTGTCCTTCTATGTGGTATTGTCATGATTTTGGAAGGTTCTGTCTTGGCACTCTTACTGAATTCCTGCAGTGCATCTTATTGATGGTACACATTGCTGTTACTGAGAGTTGATGGTGGAGGGAGTGGATATTTGTGGATGTGGTGCCAACCATGCAGGTTCCTTAACCATCCAGGCAAGTGGGGAAGTATTCCATCACACTCCTGATTTGTGTCTTTGTATTTGGTGGACAGCCTTTGTGGAGTCAGGAGGTGCAGGATTCCTAGTCTCTGACCTACTTTTGTAGACACTATTTATATGGCCAGTGCAATTCAGTTTCTCATCATTGGTAACCCCAGAATGATGTCAGTGCGGTATTCAGTGATGATAATATCATTGAATGTCAAGGGTTGCTGGTTAGATTCTCTCATTGGAGATAGTCAATCATTGCCTTGTTCTGTGTGGCATGAATGTTGCTTTCCACTTTTCAACCCAAGCTACGATATTGTCTGGATCTTGCTAAATTTGGACATCGGCTGCTTTTGCATCTGAGAAGTCTCAAATAATGCTGAACATCAGCAGACATCCCACTTCTAACCATATAGTAGACCAAATGTGCAAGTAATAAGGTATATGGAGTTAAAGATGGATTAAATGCACAGAACTGTGGCAAATAGAGGAGGTCAGTATGGATTGGATTAGATGGTAACATAGAACATAGAAGAATACAGCGCAGTACAGGCCCTTTGGCCCTCGATGTTGCGCCAATCCAAGCCCACCTAACCTACACTAGCCCACTATCCTCCATATGCCTATCCAATGCCCGCTTAAATGCCCATAATGAGGGAGAGTCCACCACTGCTACTGCCAGGGCATTCCATGAACTCACGACTCACGGAGTAAAGAATCTACCCCTAACATCTGTCCAAAACCTACCACCCCTTAATTTAAAGCTATGCCCACTCGTGACCAAAACTGCGCACAATATTCCAGATGCGGCCGCACCAGAGTCTTATACAACTGCATCATGACCTCAGGACTCCGGAACTCAATTCCTCTATCAATAAAAGCCAGTACGCCATATGCCTTCCTCACCGCACTATTTACCTGGGTGGCAACTTTCAAAGATCCCTCTGCTCATCCACACTACCAAGTATCCGACCATTAGTCCAGTACCCCATAATTGGAACATTTTCTTTCAAGTGAGATACTGGAAGCTGTGGAGGAGGAAAGGAATTTAGGAGTGTTGCATGACAAAGTACTGAAATCCAGTGGAAAGCTCCAAAAAGCTGTTTTAAAACAGAATGCTGGTCTTTATCGGGAGAAGGCAGGGAAATGGGATAAAATGAATTGCTCATTTGGAGAAGCAGGCAGACATGATAGGGCCTAATGGAGTCTCAACGTTGTAACAGCTCTGCCAATCCATGATCTTAAGGATGGTAAAATACTGTCGGGTGCAAGTCTTGCTTCAGTAGCTGACAGCATTAGTCATATCCCATCTGGAGTAACTGCATTTCTGCACACTGTTTACAGAAGATGGAAACGTCTTTGTGGAGGTGAGGTACAGTGTAGACTTCATCGATACCACAGTTCAAAAGGTTAGATTGTGAAGAACCTAGACTAGCAGTTCTGAAGAATAGTCCATGTTTGAATTGACCTTAACTTTATTTCTCTATCAGCAGATGTGACCAGTTTTGCTGAGTTTCTCCAGCATTTTCTTTCAGGTTGCCAGCATCTGGAGTACTTTGCCTTTATTTGGTTTGTGTTTGCTTTATTTTGAGAATTAATTTAATTGAAGCGTTAAATAATGTTTCACAGAGTCAATAAGGAAATGGGTCCGGATCAGGGGTCCTTTAAAGTTGGGGCCTGGCCATTCAGGTGTGGTGTCAACAGTATTTCTCCACAAAAAGGAGAGGAAATCTGAAAGCTTTTGCCCCCCAAAAATATTGAAGCTGGGGATCCATTAGAAGATTTAAAAGTTAATTTATTAGTTACTTTTTCATTGGGCAAGTTAAGGGTTTTAAAAAAGGTGGATAAATGGAATTCAGATATATGATCTTTTTGGTGATATAGACCTGAGGTTGAATGGCCTCTTGCTTTCATTTGTCCAGCTGGTGTCCTGCCATTGCCCTTGTGACGTTACTCAGGAGTGAGTGAACTTTTATTTGGTCATGTCAGCAGGTAATTTAAATAGAGGCTTATCTACTCCTCGCCAGATATCCAAAGATATTGATTATCAGCAAGGGTTTTGGTTAGCAATTAAGTGAGAATACTGGTTAATTATTCCCTCTGACCATGTCATTTGTAGCCTGACAGCAAACTCAGCTTCAAACCACAGCTGTGGGAATTTATATTTTATTGGGGGGGGGGGGTAGAGAGGTGGCATTAAACAGGAAATTAGATGTGAGCAATAAAGGTCCACCTGTAATTATGGTCAAATTCAATTTACATGTAGATTCAGCAAATCAAATCAGTAACATATACCAGAGGGAATGAACTTCTGGAGTATGTTCAGGATAGTTTGAGATAAATATGTTGAGGAACTGATGAAAACATGCCCTCTTAGACTGTGTATTGTGTAATGAGAAAGGAATAGTCAGCTATCTAGCTATGTGAAGTCCCTTGGAGAAGAGGGACCATAGTGTTCTAGAATCCATCATTAAGATGGAGAGTGACATAGTGGATTTTGAGAATCCACTAGCTTTACAGGAGCATATAAACTGATTTGTAAAAGCTTCTATAGGTATGTGAAGACAAATGAAGGTCCTTACAATCAGAAACAGTAAAGTTTTATAATGGGAAATAAAGAGATGACAGACTAATTAAATGCATATGTTGATTCCGTCTTCACAAAGGAGGACACAGTAATGTTTGGACTGCAGGATCTTGTGAGGGAGGAGCTGAAGGAAATTAGTACTACCAGTGAAATGGAGTTGGGGCACTTATTGGGATTGAAGTAAGATAAGTCCCCAGTGCTCATCTGCATCTCACTGCATTTATGAAAGTGGTCCAAGAAATAGTGGATGCATTGGTGGTCATATTCCAACATTCTATAGTCTCTTTCTAAGCTAACATAACCCCTCTATTTATAAAAGGTGAAGACAAAGCAATTATAGGCTGGTTAGCCTGACGTTGAGCCATAGAGTCATAGAGATGTACAGCATAGGAACAGACTCTTCGGTCCAACACATCCATGCTGACCAGATATCCCAACCCAATCTCGCCCCACTTGCCAGCACTTGGCCCATATCCCTCCAAACCCTTCCTATTTATATACCCATCCAGATGCCTCTAACAGCTCATTCCATACACGTACCATCCTCTGCGTGAAAAGGTTGCCCCTTCGGTCCCTTTTTATATCTTACCCCTCTCACCCTAAACCTATGATCTCTAGTTCTGGACTCCCCCCACCCCAGGGAAAACTACTTTGTCTATTTACCCTATCCATGCCCCTCATTATTTTAAAAACCTCTATAAGGTCACCCCTCAGCCTCCGACACTCCAGGGAAAACAGCCCTAACCTATTAAGCCTCTCCCTAAACCTCAAATCCTCCAACCCAGGCAACATCCTTTTAAATCTTTTCTGAACCCTTTCAAGTTTCACCTTCTCCTTCCGAAAGGAAGGAGACCAGAATTTCAGGGTTTGGAGGGATATGGGCCGGGTTCTGACAGCTGGGACTAGATTGGGTTGGGATATCTGGTCGGCATGGAAGGGTCTCTTTCCGTGCTGTACATTTCTGTGACTCTATGACTCTATAACCGGTCTCCCATGCTGAACTTTGTTGAACGCCTCATTGAAGTCCAGAGATCATGTCCACCATTCTGCCCTCATCAATCCTGTTTGTTACTTCTTCAAAAAACAATCAAGTTTGTGAGACATGATTTCCCATGCACAAAGCCAAGATGACTATCCACAATCAGTTCTTGCCTTTCCAAATACATGAGGAGAAAGTGAGGTCTGCAGATGCTGGAGATCAGAGCTGAAAATGTGTTGCTGGAAAAGCGCAGCAGGTCAGGCAGCATCCAGGGAACAGGAGAATCGACGTTTCGGGCATAAGCCCTTCTTCAGGAAGGGCTTCCAAATACATGTACATCTTGTCCCTCAGGATTCCCTCCAACAACTTGCCCACTACCGACGTCAGGCTCACTGGTCTATAGTTCCCTGGCTTGTCCTCACCACCTTTCTTAAATAATGGTACTACATAAGCCAACCCTCCAGTCTTCTGGCACCTTACCTGTGACTATCAATGATACAAATATCTCAGCAAGGGACCCAGCAATCACTTCCCTAGCCTCCCACAGAGTTCTGGTGTACACCTGATCAGGTCCTGGGGATGTATCCACTTTTACGCTTTACAAGACATCCAGCACTTCTTCCTCTGTAATATGGACATTTTTCAAGATGTCACCATCTATTTCCCTACAGTCTATATCTTCCATTGATGCAAAATACTCATTTAGTATCTCCTCCATCTCCTGCAGCTCCACACAAAAGCCACCTTGCTGATCTTTGAGGGGCCTTATTCTCTCCCTAGTTACCCTTTTGACTTAATGTATTTCTAAAAACCCTTTGGATTATCCTTAACCCTATTTGCCAAAGCTATCTCATGTCCCCTTTTTGCCCTCCTGATTTCTCTCTCAAGTATACTCCTCCTGCCTTTATACTCTTCTAAGGATTCACTCGATCTATCCTGTCTATACCTGACAGATGCTTCCATCTTTTTCTTAACCAAACCCTCAATTTCTTTAGTCATCCAGCATTCTCTATATCTGCCAGCCTTCCCTTTCACCCTAACAGGAATATATTATCTCTGCACTCTCGTTATCTCATTTCTGAGGTCTTCCCATTTTCCAGCTGTCCCTTTACCTGCGAACATCTGCCCCCAATCAGCTTTTGAAAGTTCTTGCCTAGTACCGTCAAAATTAGCCTTCCTCAAATTTAGAACTTCAACTGTTAGATCTGGTCTATCCTTTTCCATCACTGTTTTAAAACTCTTAGAATTATGATCGCTGGCCCCAAAGTGCTCCCTCACTGACACCTCAGACACCTGCCCTGCCTTATTTCCCAAGAGTAAGTCAAGTTTTGCACTTTCTCTATTAGGTACATCCACATACACATTCAACATTTTCTTGTACACTCTTAATAATTTCCTCTCCACCTAAACTCTTAATTCTGTGGCAGTCCAAGTATATGTTTGGAAAGTTAAAATCACCTACCATAACTACCTATTATTATTATTATATTTAGCTGAAATCTCCTTACAAATTTGTTTCTCGCTAACTATTTGGGGATCTATAATACAATCCCAATAAGGTGATCCCTTTCTTATTTCTCAGTTCCACCCAAATAACTTCCCTGGATGTATTTCCAGGAATATCCTCCCTCAGTACAGCTGTAATACTGTCCCTTATCAAAAAGGCCACTCACCCTCCCCTCTTGCCTCTCTTTCTATCCTTCCTATATTGCATTTGTATCCTGAAACATTAAGTTGCCAGTCCTGCCCATCCCTGAGCCACGTTTCTGTAATTGCTATGATATCCCAGTCCCATGTTCCTAACTATGCCGAGTCCATCTACCTTCCTTGTTAGACCTCTTCCATTGAAATAAAGGCAGTTTAATTTATCAGTCCTACCTTGTTCTCTGCGTTGCCTGTCCTGGCTGTTTGACTCGCTTCTTTTCTGAACTCTACCAGTCTCGGATTGATCTCTTTCTTCTCACTATTGCCCTGTGTCATTCCCCGCCCCCTCCCCCAAGCCTTACTCGTTTACATCCTCCTGATCAGCTCTAGCAAATCTCCCTGCCAGTATATTAGACCCCTTCCAATTCAGTTGCAATCCACCCTTCTTGTACAGGTCATTTCTACCCCAGAAGAGATTCCAATGAATCAAAAATGTGAATCCTTCTCCCATACACCAGCTCCTCAGCCACAAATCATCTGCTCCAGTCTCCTAATCCTACCCTCACTTGCTCTAGCACCGGGAGTAATCCAGAAATTACTCCCTTGCTGGACCTCCTTTTTAAATTCCTGCCTAACTTTCTATAATCTCCCTCAGAATCTCCTCCTTTTCCCTTCCTCTGTCATTGGTACCAATGTGTACAATGACCTCTTGCTGGTCCCTCTCCCCTTTTGAGAATATTCTGCACCCTCTCGTGAGACATCCTTGTTTCTGGCACCAGGGAGGCAACACACCATTCAGATTTTTTGCTGTTGGCCGCAGCAATGTCTGTCTGTGCCTCTGACTTGGGAATCCCCTAACATAATCGAACGCTTACAACCCGACGTACCCCTCATTACATTATAGCCTGTCTTGATTCCAGAAACTTGGCTGTTTACGCTACATTCCCCTGAGAGTCCATCATTCCCTACATTTTCCAAAACAGAATACTTGTTTGAAATGGGAATAGCCACAGAAGATTCTTGTACTACTTGCCTACCTCTTGTACCTTTCTTGGAGTTAACACATCTACCTGACTCTATCTGTGGCTTTTCTCCCTTCCTATAACTGCCACCTCCTACACTCTCTTGTAAATTCCTCATTGCCTCTAACTGTCGCTCCAACCAATCTATTCGATATGACAGGATTCGCGACCAATGACATTTATTGCAGATATAATCCTCAGTCACCCTTAAACTCTCCCAAACCTCCCGCATCTGACAAGGAGAGCATATCACTCTACTAAAGGCCATTTTGCTCCTTCCAATCTACAGACCCAGAAAATAGCACCGTCTTATTCCTCTTTTAAAAAACACTACTCCAGTGTAATGTAACGCCTATATGTAAAAGATTTAATCAAGAGACAGAACCCAATAAAAACATATACTCAAGAAAGAACTCACTCTATGCATTATTGTAGATTTACAGCAAGGCTATACTTAAAACTATTCACTTATCTGTTTCTGTGATGTGACCTCTCCCAAACAGGTTCCTCTAACATCAGTTGTAAATTTCACTGTTTGTTAATTTTCCTGGACACACTCTAACGTCCAGTAATCCATGAATTCAAATAGCAAAGGCAGTAACTGTGCAGATTCACTGCTGAGTCAGTTGGCAAAACAATGCAACAGCATATAAAACAGTAATTGCTGCTCCTGGAATTTGAAATTTTTTCTGTCCTCCATCTTGAATTACCCAGACGCTAGAGTCCATTATTAAAAACTTAATAGCTGAGCCCTTGGAAAATAGTCACAGGATCAGACACAGTCAACATGGATTCACAAAAAGGGAATTGTGATTGACAAATCTATTGGATTTGTTTGACTGTCACTTGTAAAGTTGATAAGGTGGAGCCAGTGGATGTAGTTTACTTGGACTTTAAGAAGGCTTTTGATGAGGTCCCACATGCGATTAGCTTGTAAAATTGAAGTGCATGGGATTAGGGAGTAGTGTATTGACATAGATAAATAAATGGCTGGCAGACTGGAAACAGAATAGGAATAAGCAGGTCTTTGTCCAAGTGGCAGTCAGTGACTTGTAGAGTACTGCAGATATCAGTGCTTGAACCCCCGCTATTCACAATATAAATTACTGATGTAAATGTGCAGATGACAAAGCTGGATGGGAGAGTGAACTGTGAGGAGGATGCAGAGATGCTTCAGTGTGATTTTGACAAGCTGAGTGAGAGGCAAGCTACAGTGTAAGGTGGATAAATGTGAGATTATCCACTTTAGTAAAAACAGGAATGGTGATAGATTGGAGAAGGGGAAGGTACTGCAAGACCTGGGGGTCCTCGCACAGCAGTCGCTGAAAGGAAGCACGCAGCTGCAGCAGGTGGTGAGGAAGGCACATGGTATGTTGGCCTTCAGAATGAGAGGATCTGAGTCCAGGAGCAGGGATGTCTTGCTGAAATGATCAGTGCCTTGGTGAGACCACATCTTAGTAATTGTGTGCAGTTTGCTCTCCTTATCTGAGAAAGGATGCCCTGGCTATGGAGAGATTTACCAGACTGATTCCTGGTGACAGCACTGATGTATGAGGAGGGATTGGGTTGGTTGAGACAATATTCACAGGAGTTTAGAAGAATAAGGGGAGATCACATAAAGACACATACAATTCTAGACAGAGTAAGCTCAGCAATAATGTTCCTAATGACCATGGAGTTCAGAGCCTGGCGTCACAGTTTAAGGTTAATGGGTGGGTCATTTTGGACTGAGTTAAGGAGATGTGTCTTCACCCAGAGAGTGGTGAGCCTGTGGAATTCACTGCTACAGAAAGTGATTGAAGCCAAAGCAATGGATCTTTTCAAAAGAAGGAGTTGCATAGATTCTTACAGCTAAACAGATCAAAGGATATGGGGACAAAGTGGGAAAGAGGACTGAGTTGAATGATCAGCTGTAATTATGTTGAATGATGGAGCAGGCTGGAAGGGCCGAATGGCCGACCATGGCCCTATTTTCTATATTTCTGCATGAAGATGAACCTTAGCTCACTGACCCATTAAGCCCTTTTCTTAAAAAAAAGATGCACTGGATTTTAAACTACTTGCGTGTTTTTGTTGAAAAAGCTATTTTTGTCTTTTTTGCTTTCCTGCTGACAAATTTTGTATTCTAGTCTTGTTCACTTTGCTCTAAAAGTATCTTTATTATTCCTCTCAAAGAATGGAAGATAAAGGAGAAGTGAAATGCATCAAATTTTCACTTGGGAACAAGATTCTAGCTGTGCAGAGGACACTAAAGGCTGTGGTAAGGAAAGATTTTAACTTTTTTCATGTCACGGCTAAAGACTGAAAGGAAGTAGACTTGTGTCAGTGTATGATAACATTGTCAAGTTCTTTTTCAGGATTTCATTAACTTCATTCCTGACCTACCCCAAACAGAATACTCTCAAGAATGCAAGGTAATGATTGGAATTGGAATTAAATTTTGTGTACTTTGAATCTAAAGTATAATTGTCTGCTGATGTAAACAGTATCTTTTTTAATTTGTTTCCTCTGTAGACTAAAAATGCCAACATCCTGAGTTTCTGTTGGATCACTGCTAATGAAATAGTATTTATTACTGACCAGGGCATTGAATTTTATCAGGTAAGTACTGTACATATGAATCTATACCCAGAGTAAAGACTAAACCGTTTGGGACTCAACTCAGTGGGGGTTAGAAGAATGAGAGGCGATCTTATTGAAACATGAAGAATTCTTTAAGGGGTTTGACTGGGGTAAATGCTGAGAGGATGTTTCTCGTCATAGAGTCTAGGACCAGAAGGCATAATCTCAGAATCAATTTAAGACTGATTCGAGGAGCAGTTTCTTCTCCCAGAATGTTGAGAGTCTTTGGAACCCCTTGCCATAGAGAGCTGTGGGGACAGATTCCTTGTGTATATTTAAGGCTGGTCTAGATTCTTGATCAGTCAGGGAATCAAGGATTACAGGGAAAATACAGACAAGTTGATGTGTGGGGTGTTGCATCAGCCATAATCACATTGAATGGCAGAGCAGGCTGGAGGGGTTGCACGGTCTAGTTCTGTTCCTGTTTCCTATAGTCTTGATATTGAATTAACTGCCCTCTGAAATGGGTTAAGTAAGCACTTAATGGCCATTAAGGATGTGCAGTAAATGCTGACCTTACTGGTGAAACCCATGTCCCAAAAAAATATAAAGATAAAGAACATTGCAAGTCTAAGAGCACAATACTGCAAGTGCTGAAAGTCTGAAATAAATCCACAAGATGCTGGAAATGCCCTGCAGTTCTTCATAGAATCATGGGAGGCACGGTAACTCAGTGGTTAGCGCTGCTGCCTCACAGCATCAGGGTCCCTGGTTTGATCCTAGCCTCAGGTGACTGTTGGTGTGGAGTTTGCACATTCTCCCTGTGTCTACGTGAGATTTCTCCGGGTGCTCTGGTTTCCTCCCACAGTCCAAAGATCTGCAGGTCGGGTGAATTGGCCATGCTAAATTGCCCATGGTGTGAGGTGTGTTAGTCAGAAGGAAATGGGTCTGGGCGGGTTACTCTTCAGAGGGTCAGTGTGGACTTGTTGGGCCGAAGGGCCTGTTTCCACACTGTCGGTAATCTAATCTAATCCCTACACTATAGAAACAGGCATTTCGGCCCAACAAATCCACACGCTGAAGAGCATCCCGTCCAGACTCTCCCCCCATGTATCCTATCCCTGTAACCCTGCATTTCCTATGGTTAATCCACCTTTGAACAGTGGGAGGAAACTGGAGCACCAAGAGGTAACCCACACAAACTCCACACGAGCTGGAATTTGAACCCAGATCCCTGGCAGCAGTGCTAACCACTGAGCTTCCATGTACCCTGTGTGGCAGCCTGTGTGGAGAAGCAGAGACCAAGTTAACATGGATATTGAGGGATGAGGAGTTGAAAGATTAGATGTCAAGTATTAAATATTAAGAGCATTTGTGCAGAAAGCAAATTTGAATTTGAAAAATAGTCCATGGTAAATGAGTGGGTTGTAAATGGTTTTGGAGATCAAGTGAGGATGACCTCTACCAACAACAGTTGTGTATTGAATGGTAGATAGGCCCGAAGGGTGAAAATGGCCTATTGCTGCCCCTATGACCCCATGTGGCCTCATTCATCTACTAACTAGCTTCTGAATGCAGTTCAGAGTCAGGTCTAACTGCTTTGTAACATTGGTGACCAATTTTCTCTTGGTTGTTTGAATATATCCAAAGATATAAGTAATTTACAAAGGCTTTAATTCTGCATTAATTATGTGGAAAGATTCCTCTTTTAATTACAAAGGAGTAAATCCTTCTACTTCTCTAGTGAGAACAGGAACACCCTCTGAATCTTTAACACTTTCTTCTCCTTGTATCATTAAGTCTTTTATTTCTGTTAGGCTAGTCCTCACAGGCCGAGTGTTGTGAGTGAAAAGAGCGTAAAGCTCCTTCTGCCATCACTAATATATGGGGTCCTGATTTACAAAGGTCCCAGTTAGGAATGCTCATAAAGACTGACATGCAATCATTTCCTGAGCTTATGAATATCTCCTTTATGTTGTCCTGTCTTAGGTTCTGACTCATGTACAAATTGATTTGCGAACCGACTCGAGAATGGGACCTGTTCGCAAATCAGGGACGGTAACGAGGAAATTGCATTTTGATCTAAATCTCTAGTCCAAGATCAGCAAACTGAATATAAAATGCTGAAATTCACTGTTACACCTTCTGGAATATGGCCTGAGCTGCTGTTGTTTTTATTATTCTATAGGTATTACCTGACAAACGTAGTTTAAAGCTGCTGAAAAATCAGAGCATTAATGTTAACTGGTGTATGTACTCACCAGAAACTGCTGTTCTCCTCCTGTCTACCACAGTACATGGGAATGTTCTTCAACCATTTTATTTCAGGGTAAGTTCGACTTCTTTCTTTGTCACCACCTGCAAGCCGTGCATATTTCTTTTGTTATGAATATGTGAGTGTACTGTATCAGATGGGGAGGACTAATGCTATTGTATATGAAGTTGATGCAAGGTATACTGCTCTGATAAAACAACACCCCTATCGGCTTAATCCTTTCAAAGCCAGACAGGTGCAGATGGAGGTGGAGGCAATGCTCGACAAGATCATCATTGAACCAAGCCAGAGCGAGTAGAGTTCGCCGATCGTCTTAGTTCCCAAACTGGACAGGACTCAACGATTCTGCATGGATTATTGCAACGTCAACGCCATTAATACCTAGTTACTGGCAGGTACCTTTATCAGAGTTGACGAAAGAAATTTCTGCATTTGTAACCCCAAATGAGCTATATCAGTTTAAAGTGATAGCTTTTGGAATGAAGACCACAGCCACCACATTCCAAAGACTCATGAACAGAGTTGTGGCTGGGTTAGCAAGCTGTGCAGTCTATTTGGACGATGTAATGATCTTTACTATGTCCTGGAAAGATCACATGGTACAGTTGGCAGAGCTCTTTGAATGACTATGGGAAGCAAAGCTCGTGATAAACTTAAATAAAACGGAATTTGTGAAAGCAGAGGTGACGTTCTTGGGACATTGGTCATGGAAGGTTGACCCCACGGAACACAAAGACGAAGGCCGTTGAGGAATTTCCACGACCAATCTCGAAGAAAGAGGTGCATCGATTCTTAGGACTCAGTGGATTCTATTGGAAAGTTGTTCCAAACTTCAGCAGTGTAGTGGCACCGTTAACCAATTTGCTGGAGAAAAACACAACGTTTCGGTGGACAGAACCATGCCAGGAGGCATTCAACCATTTGAAATCAATATTAACCACCAAACCAAGTTTTAGCTACACCAAACCTTTCAAAATGTTTTAAAGTTGCCATCGATGCTAGTGACATAGGAGTTGGAGCTGTACTCCTACAGGAAGGTGAGGATGGGATTGAACTGCCAGTTGGTTACTTTTTGAAGACGACCAACATCCACCAGAGGAAATACTCCACAATCAGAAAGGAACTATTGAGTTTGGTACTGGCCTTACAACATTTTGATGTGTATGTCCCGAATAATGTGTCAGTGACAGTTGTGTATACCGATCACAATTTCCTACATTCTTAGAATGCTTTAAAGATAAGAATATGAGACTGTGACATAAGACTCCAATGAAATAGAGTTTTAATTTAAAAATTGTACATGTTGCAGGTCATAAGTAATAATAACTATAGATCAAAAGTTTAGATGAGATTTGTCTTTATTTAATGTTATATACATATATACAGTTATATATGTTAAGGTAAAGTTAGATTAAAGTTATCTGTATGTTAGGGTAATATGTTAAAAGAATGGAGGAAAAAAAATTGAAGCCATCTTTTCATTATGATGGTTCATTTTTTTCTTAAGTGGGGGGATGTGTTATGAAGATGTGAGTGTCCTGTAGGAGTACAGCTCCAACTGCTATGTCACTAGCATCGATGGCAACTTTAAAACATTTTAAGAGAGTTAAAAGCTAGCAAAAACTACTTGACACTGCACTGAAAAAGATATATAATGTAATATTTGGACGAACCACAGTCGATTAGCTGGTTGCCTGGAAACGACAAACAGATTTGAATTAGGCCAATCAGTTTAAGTTATACCCCAAACTCCAAACCAGTTTGAATTGAATATATTGACAATCTTAAAAGCCGATGCTTTGGAGGGAAACCTGAACAGTTGGGAGGAGAACTGCCAAGCCACCAGCATGTAGAGACTGCCTGAGGAATAGCTCTCTTAATCAATCTATGACCTGTGAAACAGAAATTCCTAAGAAGGAGAAGAAAAGAGGGAGGAAGAGAAGATTTGACGTCTGGCTGGTTTTAAAAACTTGAATTTTTGGTAAACCTTAATCGGGGGTTTTTATCAGAGTAGTATTGTTTAGATGTTTAGATACCTACAGTGTGGAAACAGGCCCTTTGGCCCAACAAGTCCACGCCGACCCTCCAAAGAGAAACCCACCCCCTTTATTTACCCCTGACTAATCTACCTAACACTGTGCAATTTAGCATGGCCAGTTCACCTAATCTGCACATCTTCGGACTGTGGGAGGAAAACGGAGCATCAGGAGGAAACCCACGCAGACGTGGGGAGAATGTGCAAACTCCATACAGACAGTTGCCCGAGGCTGGAATCGAACCTGGGACCCTGGTGGTGTTATACTTTAAGAAATAAAGTTGTTAACTTCTACTTTAACTAGCTCTTGGCAACTCAAATTTTCACAGACTACTGCATGGGATAACTCTTTTCTATGTTGCTGGTTTAAATTAAGCAGGAGGGTTTACCCTGTGTTGTAACACTTTGATCCAAATTGTAAAAATAAAGTACATAGAAGCCCTAGATAATGTGGAAAAATAAATATAGTAATAACAGAACCTCTGGGTTGGTGGGGTGGGGGGGGATTTGTGACAGTTGTACCTATCAGAAAACATTCACAGACTGTAGCAGTTTTGTCTCAAAGAGAAGGCGGAATGGCAAGATGAAAGAAATCTTAATATTATGAAAGCATTCAGTAGTGTAGAGTCATTGAGTCCTACAACACAGAGACAAGCCCTTTGGCACAAACTGGTGCAAGCTGACTAAAATGCCCATCCATTCTCTGGCAGCCCATTCCATATATGCACCACTCTCTGTGGGAAGAAGTTGCCCCTCAGGTCCTTCTTAAATTTTCTCCTCTCACCTTAAACCGAGGTCCTTTAGTTTTCAATTCCTCACCCCTGGGAAAAAGACTGTGTGCATTCATCCTATCTGTGCCCCTCATGATTTTATACACCTCAATAAGGTCACCCCTCATTCTCCTACATTCCAAGGAATAAAGTCCTATCCTGGCTGACCTCTCCCTATAACTCAGGCCTATTAGTCCTGACCTCATCCTCGTAAATCATCTTTGCACTCTTTCCAGCCTTTCCTATAACAGGGGGACCAAATCTGTACACAATACTCAAGTGTAGCCTCACAAATGACTTGGACAACTAATAACATATTGTCCTAACTCCTATACTCAATGCCTCGACCGACGAAGGCCAGCATGCTAAATGCCGCCTTCACTGCCCTGTCTTCCTGTGATGCAGCTTTCAACAAACTATGTATTTGTACTGCTAGGTGTCTCTGTTCGACAATACTTCCCAGGAACTTACCATTTGCTGTATAAGTCCTACCTTGGTTTGACTTTCCTAAGTGCAACACCTCACACTTACCTGTATTGAATTACATTTGCTAATTCTCTGCCCACTTCCCCATTTGATCAAGATCCTTCTGTTTTTTTTTTGATAAACTTCCTCACTATCAACAATACCTTATAATTTTGTATCATCCACAAACTTATTAATCATGCCTTGTACATTCACATCCAGATCATTTGTGTAAATAACAAATAACAAAGATCCCAGCACCACCCCTGTGGCACAGTATTAATCACATGTTTCCAGTCTGAGAAACAACCTTCAACCATCACCCTCTGCTTCCTACCATTGAGTTAATTTTTAATCCAATTAGCTAGATCTCCCTGGATGCCATGCGATCTAATCTTCATAACCAACCTGCCGTGTGGGATCTTGTCAAAGGCCTTACTAAAGTCCATATAGACAACATCCACTCCCCTATCCTCTTGGTTACCTCTATGGAAAAACCCAAAGATTTATCAGACATAACTTCCTGCACACAAGTCATAGTTAGATTTCTCATGTTGTTTCTTTTGTGGAATAAAGCCAAATCTGCAAAATGCTTACTTATGAGGTGGTATTTCACTAAAACTTTAAATTATCGAGCAAGCCAGATTTTATTCTGGGGTTTTATGTAACCAAGAGTAACTCAATTGGGATCTTAACCACAAAGGTGACAATGGCTGGATGGCCAAAGCTCGGTCGTAGAGTTTTAGGAAATTTCTAAAGGAGGAAAGTGAGGTAAATTGGAGGAATTACCAGAGCTTGGGGCCTAGGCAACTGACAGCATAACCACAAGTGTGGAGTGATTATGATTTGGGATTTGTAAGAGGCCATAAGTAGAGGAGTGTAGATATCTCAGCACTGTGAGGATGGAAGAAGTTATAGTGGTAAGAAGGGGGTGTGAGACCTTGAAGGGATTTGATAACTAAGATGAGAATTTTAAAGTTTGACCAGGAGTTAATGTAGTTCAGCAAATTGTTGTGGTACATTGGTTTACCTGTTTAGAAACCAATCCATATATCTCAATGAGAAGTTGTGGATGTGTTTTTAGTTTTAAGACAATTTGATTTTACCTTTCCAGAGTGGAACAATGTCCAAAATGCCAAAATTTGAAATTGAATTACCAGCCTCTCCCAAATCTACAAACCTCAGCCTTTCTGATATTATAATGGCCACTATGTAAGTAAGAAGCTTCTCTCTAAGTGATAATGTCTAATTCTGTGTTTATTTTTCATGCTTCAGAAGAGCATTTCTAACAGTGCTACCAGGCTCAGATGGTGCTACTCCATGGAATTAATTTAAAAGGACTTTTAGATCTGCTTGGTCCTGACTATTTAGTTATTCCACACTCCAGAGAGATGATAAAACTAACCAATTCCTTCTGCTATTAATTTAATGTTACCCTGATTCCCCAGGATGTCTGTCAAATCCAACCAGAGTTCTCTAGTAAGTGATCTTCCTGCACTCAGACTGCCACACCTGGTCTCTTTGACAATTTGGGGGCATTTCGGGGTTTTTAAATTGAAGCATACCCAAGTTATGTAAAAACGATTTGGATTGCTATTGTTAACTGTATAAAAAATTGAAGTGGTTTTCAAAAATTTTGAGCAGGCCTGATACAGACTGGCTCCCAAAGACTTGCCAAGTGACTAAAAAGGGAATGAGAGAAGGAAGCCCTGTTTGTATCAAGATTGCTGAGCTCTAGTGACTGACCCACTGCTTTAAATTGTGGACTATTTAGGAAGAGGATGGTTAACTGGTAACAATTCAGTTTATAAAAATGTGAAACCTAGTTAAGTAAGAGATTTGTGAAACTTTCTGGAGATCCTGTGGAGCAGCAGATTATTTCTGACTGAAACAGGGTCCCTTTTGTGCATTATTGGTAGGGAAAGAGGTCGAAATATAATTTAAAAGAGCAGCTTGCTTTAGTCTCCACTTATGAGGAAGCTTTTGATTTTCTCTGGACATTTTAGCGTGCTGCAGTGATTGGACAAATCATGATTGAGTGTGTTCAGAGATCCTACCAACTGTTGTCTTTAGTTGGTTGGCACCAACCATTCTTGTCATGTTGATACAGAAATTTTACTGTATCTCCTAATGGTAGGAATAATCTTTCGACTGCAGTAGTAATTTTTAAATCTTTATTTTTACCAAGATATGGACAACTTTACGTGCTTTATCTGAAGCACCAACCAAGGACTCCAAATAACCCAGGGGCAGAAGTGATCTTGTATTATTTACCCAGGTAAGACTTGCTCATTCAGATCCCACTGAGTCTGTGTTATACTTTTTAAGATGAGTTTCCTAAATATTTACTGCATTTTAATTGCAGGGAAGGTCAATGTAAGAAAATGCACATATTAAAATTAAATACCACAGGCAAATTTGCCTTGAATGTTGTTGATAACTTGGTTGTGGTGCATCACCAAAGTTCTCAGGTAAGGAATTTAACTAGTCTCTTTGCCTCATAATAAAAATCTAAAGAACTGTGGATGCTGTAAATCAGAAGTTGCTGGAAAAGCAACTATGAAGTCTGGCAGCAACTATGAAGTGAAATCAGATTTAACATTTCGAGTCTGGTGACTCTTCCTCAGAACAGTTCTGAGGAAGGGTCACTGGACCCGAAACGCTAACTCTGATTTCTCTTCGCATGTACTGTCAGACCTGATGAGCTTTTCCAGCAACTACTGTTTTAGTGTCTCCTTACTCGCTGTTCATTGCTAATCTTAGTGGATCGGTAACCATTTCAAATGATCTCTGTCCCCACAAACACATGGAGTTGTTCAGTAGGCTGTTCAGTTCTTGAGCCTGTTCCTCTATTCAATAAGATCATGGCTGATCTAATTGTAACCTCAAATCCACATTTCTGTCTACTCCTGAAAATCTTTCAACTCCTTGCTTGACAAGAAACGATCAACCTCTGCCTTAAAAATGTTCAAGGATTATGCTTCCACCATCTTTCAGGAAAAAAACTTGCAAAGATTCACAACCCCCCAGAGAGAAAAAAACCCCACCAACTCTCTGCTTTAAATGGACGGACCTGATGTTTAAAGAGGGGCCCCTAGTTCTCGATTCTACCATAAGAGGAAGCAGGCTCTGCACAACTCAGCATCACATTCTCTCTATCTTGTATGTGATCTGACTCCCATAGTCTCTCACCCCATCCTCTCTCTGTCGCTTTCTAATGGCAATTATGTTTCCCAATCAGGATGGCATGGATGTTTTTATCTTTGGAAGTGATGTGGCTGTATGTGTTTTGGGAATCAGTTGTTCTCTTGGTGGGATTCACTGTAGGAGGAAGTGAGAAAAATTGTCTGCACACCGTTTGACCCTGTGATTTCTTTGAATTTCTTCAGACATCAATGATCTTTGATATAAAACAGCGAGCAGAGTTTGATGGAGTTGTCACCATTCATCATCAAGTGCTTCCAGCTTTATCTATTCACCCATGCAAGATTCCTCGGGCAGGTGCGTATGTTCAGAATAACCTTGAGTACAGGTGATTGTTCACATACTTTGGTGCTTTGACATTGAGCTTAGTTTTGATTGTCAATTAAAGTAGATGTAGTATTGAAAATAAATTTTTCCATTTCCTGTTGAAAACCATCCCATGAGATTTCCTGATTTAATGAGGATCGAGAGAAGCAATGGGAATGTTAAAACTATCCTCTGTGCACTTCCCAGTCCTGAGGGGAAGGTTAGCAGGATTCCTGCTTCTCTCTCCAATGACTTGTGTTACATTGTGTACGCATGTTCCTTATACAGGAAATGCAAGCTTTGAGTCAGCTGTGGGACCTTCTGAAAGTAGCTCACCAACATGTACTGCCCACACACACTCATATAACGTGGTCACTTTGGCGAGGTAACAGAGGCTGCAGTTTCCTTTCTCTGTCTGAAGCCTCCTCCAGTTTCGCTTCTTTGCATCTTTCACTACCTCTCCCCTGCCATTGGCAGCCATGCCCTAAGCTCAGGAATTTCCTCCCTAACTCTCTACTTCTCTCTCCTCCTTTTAAGCTGCTGTTTTAAAAACTACCTGTTTTGATCCAGCTTTTGTTCTTCTTTCCTAATATATTGCTCAATATCGAATTCTGTTTGATAACACTCCTGTGCAGTTAAATCCGGACATAGAAACTACATCTCTTTCTGTCTTTGTTGTAGTCATGTAATATTGTATTAATGTCTTAATTCTTTGTCCAGGTCCATCAGCTGTAACAACACAAAGCCCTGTCCCATGTGAACTTTGTATCCTTCAGAGTGAATCGTAAGCTAACATCTAAAATTGCCATGTGAATTTCTGACTAAGCATTAAAATGAGCCAAGTTCCATCAGTGGGACAATTTACTTGAGAGTCGGGCAGCATCTGTGGAAAGGGTAACGGTTAATATTTTCATATCAATTCATCAGAAGAACAATAAAGTTAGACACAACATCTTCTCAGAGCTGGGAGGGTGGGGAAAGAAAAGCCACAAGGGAAGTGGAGAACAGGTGTGATTGGCCAAGTTAAGAGGGTTAGACAGGGAGTGAGAATCTCTGCAAGCTGAGAGGAAGTGTTTTATGAAAGGGTCTGATGGCGTGAAGGATGGAATCAAACTGCAGATCAGGGCAGCTCTTAAAGTGAGGACTGTCCATGTGAGTTGCTTAAATTTGTTCACTCCATCTGGCTAGGCCATCATTCGTTGGTATCCCTGATTAATTAGAGGGCAATTAAGAGTCAGACACACTGTTGTGGATCTGGAGTCCCATTTAGGCCAGAGGTAAGATTTCCCTCCCTAAAGGACGTTGGTGAACCTGATGGGTTTTTTTAATGACAATCGACAGCGGTTTCATGGTCATCTGTAGACTAGCATTAAATTCTAGATTTTATTGAATTTTTTTGGGATTCAAACCAACATCTCCAGAATATTTAGCCTGAGTTCTGGATTAGTAGTTCATTGACATTATCACTATACCATAGACCTGGGTGATTCATGACATTAAGTGTGTGTCTCAGGAAGCTTATGCCTGAAACATCGACTCACCTGCTCCTCGGATGCTGCCTGACCTGCTGTGCTTTTCCAGTGCCACGCTTTTTGACTTGATCTCAGGAAGCAGGAATGGTTATAGGGCCTGGGACAGAATGGGGTTGGAGGCCGGGGCCAGAAGCTGCATTGTGGCCAGTCATTCCTCTTCCTGTCCCTCGATAGTAATACAGTCTCTATATATCTGGACCAGTAATCAAGAGGTCTAGATAGTAATCTGGGGACCAGAGTTCGAATCTTGCCACAGCATCTCAGGGAATTTTAAACTCCATTCTTAAAATGGTTTTAGAAAGTTAGTGCTGTATTGTTGTGGATTCATTAGGGAAGGAATTCTGCTAAACTAAGTGTGATTCCCAGAGCCACAGCAATGTTAAATTTTAACTTCTGTCTGAAATGGCCTAGTAAGTTACTCATTTGTTTCCAAGGAAACAGATCTCCAACAGCACCACAAGAGGCAACTTGGGGTGTGTCACTGCCTGAACCTGTTAACTTAATAAAATGGCTGGATATCATGGACATAATTATGTTCATGGGTGAATCCAAAACATAAAGGGTGGAAAATGAAGTGGCATTCATGTGGAATAATATAGAGCTAGAGATGGTTACTATTAAAGTCAGTTTTAATGGACATGTGGTCAAACACAAGGAGAGGAACCTTTGCGAACTCTTGGGTGAACTGTGAAACTGAGGCTGCCTGCCCCCTCGGAGGGACATAAAAGACCAAGGGCACTATTTGGACAAAGAGCAGGAGAGTTGTTCCTTGTTTCCTGGTCAGTGTTGATCCTTCAGTCAGCATCATTACAGAATATCTAGTCACTGACATGTTGCTCTTTGTGGGAGCTTGCTGTGTACAAATTGGCTGGTGTGCTCCCTACATCACAGCAAGTGATAGGATTTCATTGGTTATAAAGTGCACAGTGACTATGAAAAGTGCAATGTATATTTCACTTTGGTAAAAGTAACAAAAAGATGGGGTACCGGGCTAATGGTCGGATACTTGGTAGTGTGGATGAGCAGAAGGATCTTAGTGTCCATGAACACAGATCTTTGAAAGTTTCCACCAGGTAAATAGTGCGGTGAAGAAGGAATATGGTGTACTGGCTTTTATTGGTAGAGGAATTGAGTTCCGGAGTCCTGAGGTCATGTTGCAGTTTTATAAGACTCTGGCGCGGCCGCATCTGGAGTATTGTGTGCAGTTTTGGTCGCCATACTATAGGAAGGATGTGGAGGCACTGGAACGGGTGCAGAGGAGGTTTACCAGGATGTTGCCTGGTATGGTAG
>NC_057713.1:2474106-2477666 GCF_004010195.1 Chiloscyllium plagiosum
TTATGGGCATTTAAACGAGCATTGGATAGGCATACGGAGGATAGTGGGCTAGTATAGGTTAGGTGGGCTTGGATCGGCGCAACATCGAGGGCCAAAGGGCCTGTACTGCGCTGTATTCTTCTATGTTCTATGTTCTATATTCCAGCTTTCTTTAAAATCAAGTACAAATGAATTCAGTAAAAAAGATCCGTGCTGTGTCAGTGCCTTTTGAGGTTTCTTTAACTTTTAGATTCTTCCTCATGGACTGTGTTTCAACCTGACATTATAATCAATGCCAGTGAAGGTGAGTGAATTCTAGGAATTTCTTCTTATTTGTACTGTGGGCTTTTATAAATTTACAATGCGTCAATAATGTGGTTTGCAACAGTCTCTAACTCAGCCTGAAAATTGTGAAAAACCTCTTGTTTTTGTAGTCAATGTTCATGTGTAAATGTGCAGTGTCTAATTGGAGGGTGTGGTTTACTCCTCCTTCTTTTCTTCCTAATTCCTTGTGCCTTGTGTCCTCCCCTGACCTGCCTGTTGTCTTGCAAGTCTTCCAGAAACAAGGGGATAGAGGAGATGGGGATAATTTTTTTTTAAAGCAGTGTGATATTACTATTTGAAAGGTGCTGCCTGAAAAGTTGATGGCAGATACTAAAGCTTTCAGAAAGAAATTTGATGAGCATCTGAAGGGGAAACATTAACAGAGCGATAGGGAGTTGGCTTAACAGTTCTTTCAAAGAGTTGGCACAGGCATGATGGTCTGAATGGCCTATTGTGTTGTAAGATTCTGTGAAGAATCTCAAGATAGAATTGTTTTTAAACATTGGAGAGAGACTTGACTACTTTTAGAGATAACCTGACCATAATTATTCAACTGTTTCCCTTTTTAATCCTCCTTACATTGACTAGAAAAAGAGTTGTCCCTTTCTCAGTTGCTGCAACCTCATTGGCCAAGTTAAATATTAATTTTGCAATTCACTATTTCCCTATTTCCCAAGCAGATGAATATTTGCTTTGCCCATCCTTTTTTTTTATAGCTATTTTTATTAGAAATTTAACATTTTTACAAGTTTACAAAAATAAACAAAACTCTCAGATATAAACCCATCCTTAAACAAAGGGATTTAAAATAAACTGGAGGTGGGGAGATTTTGTTGGGGTTGGGGCTGGGGTCGCAAAGTAGTCTAACTGATCCATACCAGTGGTCAACCCTCACAGTGTTTAAAAATGAACTCTGAAGGAGTGGGCATCTTTGGTTGGGCCAGTGTTTACTGCCCAGCGCTAATTGTTCTTTGTCTTGGTGAGTTGCCTTCTGGAACTGCAACCAGCTTTGTGTGTGTCCAATATGACTCTAACCAGCAGAGAGTTTTCCTCCTGATTCCTGTTAAATCCAGTTTGGTTAGGGCTCCTTGGTGCTAGAACTCAGTTAAGTCTGGCCTTGATGTCAAGGGCTGTCACTCTCTCCTCCCCTCTGGAATTCAGCTCTTTCGGTCCAAGGCTGTAATGAGGTCAAGAGCTGTGTGGCCCTGGCGGAACCCAAACTGGGCATCACTGAGCAGGTGCTGCTTGATAGCACTGTTGATGACCTCTTCCATCACTTTACTGATGATTGAGAGTAATCTGAGCTGTACTTGGCTGGGTTGGATTTGTCCTGCTTTTTGTGGACAAAATGTAAGTTAACAATTTTTCCCATTGTCGGGTAGACACCAGTGTTGTATCTGTACTGGGACAGCTTGGTTAAGGGAGCAGCATGTTCAGGAGCATGTTGCTGTCCCAAGTTTGGTTTTCTCTCTTGGAAATTCCTCTTTGTTTCTCCTAACAAATTGTTCATGATTTTATTAAACAACCAACAGGAAACCAGAGTTTATCTTTAGAGGAAAGAACTGCGGTCTGTTCAGTCTCTAATGTCTAAATTGTCTTAATTCTGAAAGCATCTTGGAAGTCTTTGTTTTGCTTAATCCCCATTACCTCTCCTTTTTCTCATATGGAAATTGCTACTGACTGGATTGTTCTGTGAGGAGGTAGCATCAACTCGATGGTCCAAATGGCTGCTTTCCTGACTGTAAATGACTCTGACTTCAATGTCTTCATAACTTTGAGCCTCTTAAATCTTCTCTTTATCTTTCCAGTGAATCTCCTGTACACCCTGTTCCATTTTTGACATCCTTCCTAAAGTGTGAAGAACAGAGCCAGTGTTCCAGCTGACACTTGAGCAGTTTTATAGAGGTTTGTTGTAACTTGCTTACTGCAGCTTTTATATTGACTGGGTTCTCTGATTGTGGACAGGTTACCTGTGGTGTCTCCAGATAAAGCTGCAGCCCATTGTCCACATGCTTCAAGACAAAGGACGGCTAATGGACTTCCTTCTACAGAGGAAGGACTGTAAAATGGTCATCTTGTCTGTATGTTGTCAGAGTGAGTACCTTCCTGCACTCGGAATGAATCATAACTATTTGTCTGGTAACCACATGAATAACAAATGAATTTTTAAGTGAGCCTTCAGTATTTTGTTCAGAATGTCCTCCTCCTATTATTTTTTTATTGTGGCCATCGATGTCTTTCTGTTTTGCACGGCAGAGAGCAATATAGCTTTCACAATATGATACAGAAATTCCCCCTGCTGGATGACTGAGTTTTATAGTATTTACTCTGTCTGATTAGACATGGGAAATTGAGGGTTAATTGATGAGCACAGGTTGCATAGGCTTCAATTCCCTGAGTGTTTATGATGTAATTGTTGATCTAATTGAGGTGTTAAAAATAATTGAAATAATTCAATAAGTTCAGTATAGAAAAACTACATCCCCGGTATGGGGGGGACCTGACAAAGAGGGGTTAGTGCTGCAGGAATCTCCCCAAACAAGGGGTCAGAACCTTAAAATTCATGCTTGGCTGTTCGAGAGATTGTCAGAAAGTTCTTTGGTACGACGTCTAGAATTCTTCTCCCGGCAAAAAGAGGCTGGAAGTTGGTTCCCAATTTCAAGATCGAGCTTGGTGAATTTTTATTGGAACCAAGGCAGTTGGATGAGTTGAAATGCAGATCAGCCAAGATCTAAGCAGGTCTCTTATGGTGCAGTGGTAGTGTCACTACCTCTGGACTGGAAGGCTTGGATTCAGGTCACATCTGCTCATCGAGTGGCGGAAAACGCTGCATGATCTTCAGTGCTTCTAGAACATAGAACATAGAACAATCCAGCATAGAACAGGCCCTTCGGCCCACGATGTTGTGCCGAACTTCTAACCTAGATTAAGCACCCATCCATGTACCTATCCAATTGCCGCTTAAAGGTCGCCAATGATTCCGACTCTACCACTCCCACGGGCAGCGCATTCCATGCCCCCACCACTCTCTGGGTAAAGAACCCACCCCTGACATCTCCCCAAAACCTTCCACCCTTCACCTTAAATTTATGTCCCCTTGTAACACTCGGTTGTGCCCGGGGAAAAAGTTTCTGACTGTCTACTCTATCTATTCCTCTGATCATCTTATAAACCTCTATCAAGTCACCCCTCATCCTTCGCCGTTCCAACGAGAAAAGGCCGAGAACTCTCAACCTAGCCTCGTACGACTTCCTCTC
>NC_057713.1:2477989-2548669 GCF_004010195.1 Chiloscyllium plagiosum
CCAGAACTGATCCCTGCGGAACTCCACTTGTAACTGGGCTTGATGGCATCTTAGACTGCAAGATATAGGAGAATTAGATGATTCGGCCCATCGAGTTGGCTCTGCCTTTCAATCATGGCTGATGTGTTTCTCAACCCCATTCTCCTGCCTTCTCCCTGTAACCCTTGATCCCCGTTACTAATCACAAACCTATCTATCTCTGTCTTAAATACATTCAATGATTTGACCTCCACAGCCCTCTGCATCGATGAGTTCCACAGATTCACCATTCTCTGGCTGAACAAGTTCTTCCTCATTTCACTCAGGCCGTACCCTCAGGTCCTCATCTCTCCTGCTTATGGAAACATCTTCTCCACATCCACTTTGTCCAGGTCTCTAAGTATTCTGTAAGTTCTAATCAGATCCACCCTCCTTTCTCTAAACTCCATCAAGTGGAGACCCAAAGTCCTCAACTGCTCCTCATGACAAGCAAATAAAAACTGAAAGAACTGCAGGTGCTGGAAATCAGAAACAAAAATAATTTTTTGGAAAAGCTCAGCAGGTCTGGCAGCATCTATGGAGAGAAATCAGAGATAATATTTTGGGTCCAGTGACCCTTCCTCTAAACATATTCACTGGTCCCGACACATTAATTCTGATTTTTCTCTACTGGTGCTGCCAGACTTGCTGAGATTTATCACCTATTTCAATTTTTGTTCCTCATATGACAAGCCCTTTATCCCCAGGGTCATACCTGTGAACCTCCTCTGGAACCCCTCCAAAGCCACCACAATCCCCCTTCGATATGGGGCCCAAAGCTGCTAACAATATTCCAAATGTGGTCTTACTGAATCCTTATACAGCCTCAGTAGTACATCCTAGCCCCTCTTGAAATGAATTCTAATGTTACATTTGCTTTCCTAACTGTGCCAACTGAACCTGCAAATTAACCTTGAGAATCCTGAACCAGGACTTCCAATTCCCTTCGTGTTTCAGACTTCTGAAGCCTTTTCCTGTTTAGAAAATAGTCGGTACCTCTTTTTCCAAAGTATATAACCCCAAGCTTTCCCACCTGTCAGTTCTTTGCCCACCCTGCTAGCCTGTCCAAGTCCTTCTGCAGTCTCTGTACTTCCTCAATGCTACCTGTTCCTCCACCTATCTTTGTCTTATCTGCAAACTTAAGAACAATGCCCTCAGTTTCTTCATCTGGATCATTAATGTATAATGTGATTAGTAATGGTCCTAACACTCACCCCCATGGAACTCCACTAGTCTCCAGCTGCTATCCTGAAAAAAACATTTTATCTGTATACTCTGCCTTTTGCCAGTCAGCCAATCCTCTATCCATATATTTCCTTGCCGTTAACAACATGGGCTTTTATCTTATTTAGCAGACTCCTACACATCACCTTGTCAAAGGCTTTCTGGAAATCCAAATAGATAGGCTTTCCTTTGTCTAACTTGCTAAGGAATTTGATCATTTTTGTGTATCAATACGTGGAGATTGCAGTAACCCTGTTACATTTCTTTTGTTTCAGTGTTGAGTGCAGCAGAACGTGGTAGCTTGCCAGTGATTGCTACCATATTTGATAAACTGAATCAGGTCTACAAGGAATATCTAGAAGCTGAGCAAAACTACACCTTGGTGAGAACTGTCTAGAGACTGTTCATTGTTGTAATGTTAAGTGTGGTATGTTGACATGTGGTAGGCAGTTTAATCTACAGCTGGATAACACACAGCAAGAACATTGTATTCTGCAGTTTGTTCTGCTACCTTGATGTACTTTGTATTTTTCATTGTATCTCAGTACAAGTGACAACAATAAATCAAACTCAAACTCAGTCTCCCTGCCCTTTCCCTCGATAAGCTGACCCTCCTGTGAAATTCAAAGCACAACAAGCTTGTAATTACTATTTGGAAAACAGAACCAAGAGGGGAAAACAAAAGGATGAAACAGTTTTCATCTTGTACTCACTGGAACAGACTGTGAAGGTTAATCATATTTAACCAATTTGTTGGAGTCCTTTGAGGAAATGTGTGCCATGCTGTGGATAAAGGGGAACTGTGGATTTACTGGATTTAGACCTCCAGATATCATATAATGCCACAATGGAAGGCTATTGTGGAAAATAAAAGCTCATGGTGTAGCGGTTAGCATATTGGCATAGATAGGAGATTGGTTGGCTAACAGGAAGCAGACAGTAGACTCAAATGGGTCTTTTTCCAGTTACCACTGCTTTGACTCTGGTTTACAATTACATAAATGAAGGAAAGATGAAAAAATAGAAGAGATGGTTTCCAAATTTGCTGATGACACAAAGATAAGGAGGTAAAAAATATTGTGAAGAGGACATTAGGAATCTACAGCGAGATATAGATAGTGAGTGGGCACAAATCTGCTGATTGTCAGAAGGTGTGAAATTGTCCATTTTGGTAGGAAGAATAATTATTTTACTTTGGTTAAAGGAGACTTACTAGAATAATACCAGGAATGAAGGATTTTAGATACAAGGAAAAATAGAGAAACTAGGCTTATTCTCGTTGGAACAGAGAAGATTGACCTTATTGAGATGTTCAAAATTATGACCAACTTTAACAGGTTAAGAAAGGATATTGTGTTTCCACCAGTTGGAGACCGGACTAGCCGAATAGCTCTTTCAGAAGCTGCTACAGACATAATTGATCAAATGGCCACCTGTACTGTAAATTTCTATGATGAGAGCTTGCAGCTCTCTAAGATAGACTGGGACATGGGTGTCCTTCGGAATGAATTGTAAAAGGTTAGAATGCAAGTGCAGCAAGTAGTTAGGAAAGCTCATAGAATGTCCCCATTTATCAAAGGGGAATTGCATACTGAAATAGGGCAATTATGCTTCAATTATACAGGGTACTAGTGTGACTATCTTGAGCACAGCAGGCAAGATGTTAAAGCATTGAAAGCAGTTCAGAGAATGTTCACCAGACTAATTCTGGAATGGATAGGTCCTGTTATGAGGAAATATTGAACAGGCTAGGCTTGTATCTGTTGGTATTTAGAAGGGATGATTTGATTGAAACACACACAATCCTGAGAGATCTTGACAGGGTGAGTGCGGAGAGATGTTTCCTCTTATGGGAGAATCGCAAACTAAGAGTCACTGTTTTAGATATAAAGGATTTAAAATAGATCAGGTGAATATTTTTTGAGGGAATTGAGAGTCTTTGGAGCTTCTTTCTTGAAAAGTGATGAAAGCACTTTGAGTCCTTAAATATTTTCAAGACAGTGAGATAGATCCTTAAACAAGAGGGTAGAAGGTTCTCCAAGGTAGGCAGAAATGTGGATTTGAGGATTCAGTCTAATTTGAAGTCAGTTCTAATCTAGTCAGTTTTTCTAAATCGAGATGAGGAATGGTCTACCTCTGTGAAAGATCCTGTACCTCCCCTTTAGAATCCTATCTCTCGCCTTGCATCTCCTCAGCCCATCAACAGAATTTGAGAGTAATTATGTTTCGTGCGATGATTGAAATATTTCTCTTTTGCTTAGGCTGTGGAGTCAGGAACAAGTCGCAGTAGCACGACTCAGAAGAGGCCTGTGCGTACGCAGGCTGTCATTGACCAATCTGACATGTACACTCATGTCCTATCAGTCTTCACTGAGAAGAAGGTTTGTCTCACTGAATGTGATTCAGCTGAACTTATGAAAGGAAAAGTTAACAAAAGCAAAATGGACCAGAACCCATTCTGACTGATTGACATGAAGGGATTGTTGATCCCAAAGAGACAACTAGTATTGTTGGGGTTATGAGAAGCTAACTTGATACCGAAAACTCAAATATTTAAATGCTTGATGTAGAAAGGACAAACTTGTATTTATAATGCACCATTCATGACCTCAGGAATCGCAAATAGTGATGAAGAAGTTACCTAGTAGTGATAAGCTAGTGCAACATCTGTTGGCTTTATCATTTTTCCCTCTTGTAGCTTGCATGGAACTATTTATATATATATATATATTCAGTGAAGTGAATTACTGTAAAATAGGAAAAGGTGCGGCCAATTCATGTATTGCAAGTTCCAACAAAAAGCTCTGAGGAAGAATCAGGCATTTTTTTGTTGAAATGTCAACCAGAAAACTACAGAGAACCTCCCTGCTCTTACTTGAAATAGAGTTGTGGGATTTTTGTGACCACTTGAGAGAGCAGATGGGGCTTTAGCAGTTTGGATCAGACATTGGCTAGCCGAAAGAAGACAGAGTGTGGTGGTTGATGGGAAATGTTCATCCTGGAGTTCAGTTACTAGTGGCGTGCTGCAAGGATCTATTTTGGGACCACTGGTCCTTGGTCATTTTTATAAATAACCTAGATGAGGACATAGAAGGATAGGTTAGTAAATTTGTGGATGACACTAAGGTTGGTGGAGTTGTGGATAGTGCCAAAAGATGTTGCAGGTTACAGAGGGACATATATAAGCTGCAGAGCTGGGCTGAGAGGTGGCAAATGGAGTTTAATGCAGAAAAGTGTGAGGTGATTCACTTAGGAAGGAGCAACAGGAATACAGAGTACTGGGCTAATGGAAAGATTCTTGGTCATGTAGATGAGCAGAGAGATCTCTGTGCCCATGTACATGATCCCTGAAAGTTTCCAACCAGGTTGATAAGGTTGTTCAGAAGGCATATGGTGTGTTAGTAGAGGAATTGAGTGTCAGAGCCAAGAGGTCGTGCTGCAGCTGTACAAAACTCTGGTGCAGCTGCATTTGGAGTATTGTGTACAGTTCTGGTCACTGTATCATAAGAAGATATGGAAGCTTGGGAAAGGGTTCAGAGGAGATTTACTAGGATGTTGCCTTGTGTGGAGGGAAGGTCTTACGAGGAAAGGCTGAGGGACCTTAGGCTATTTTCATTAGAGAGAAGAAGATTGAGCAGTGACTTAATTGAGACATATAAGATAATCAGAGGGTTAGATAGGGTGGACGTTGAGAGCCTTTTTCCTTGGATAGTGATGGCTAGCACAAGGGGACGTAGTTTTAAATTGAGGGGTGATAGATATAGATCAGATGTCAGAGACAGTTTCTTTGATGTTTCCTCCGGTGTTTATAGTGGTCTGTTCCTGCCGCTTCCGGTTGTCAGTTTCAGCTGTCCGCTGTAGTGGTTGGTATATTGGGTCCAGGTCGATGTGTTTGTTGATGGAGTTTGTGGATGAATACCATGCCTCTAGGAATTCCCTGGCTGTTCTCTGTCTGGCTTGCCCTATGATAGTAGTGTTGTCCCAGTCGAATTCATGTTGCTTGTTGTCTGCGTGTGTGGCTACTAAGGATAGCTGGTCGTGTCATTTCGTGGCTAGTTGATGTTCATGTATGCGGATTGTTAGCTGTCTTCCTGTTTGTCCTATATAGTGTTTTGTGCAGTCCTTGCATGGTATTTTGTACACTACATTAGTTTTGCTCATGTTGGGTATCGGGTCCTTCGTTCTGGTGAGTTGTTGTCTGAGCATGGCTGTTGGTTTGTGTGCCGTTATGAGTCCTAGGGGTCGCAGTAGTCTGGCTGTCAGTTCTGGAACAGCCAGGGAGTTCCTAGAGACATGGCATTCATCCACAAACTCCATCAACAAACACATCGACCTGGACCCAAAATACCAACCACTACAGCGGACAGCTGAAACTGACAACCGGAAGCGGCAGGGACAGACCACTATAAACACCGGAGGAAACATCAAAGAAGCGCTTCGCAGGAGGCTCCCAAGCACTGCTGATGTCGCCTAGCCAGGGGACGAAACGTTTGCAACAAAAACTTCCAGCTCGGCGAACAGAACCACAACAACGAGCACCCGAGCTACAAATCTTCGCATAAACTTTGAACAGTTTCTTTACTCAGAGAGTAGTAGAGGACGTGGAACGCACTGCCTGCAACAGTAGCAGACTCGCCAACTTTAAGGGCATTTAAATGGTCATTGGATAAACATATGGATGAAAATGGAACTATGTAGGATAGATGCGCTTCAGATTAGTTTCACAGGTCGGTGCAACATCAATGTAATGTTTTTTTTTAGATTAGATTACATTACAGTGTGGAAACAGGCCCTTCGGCCCAACAAGTCCACACCGACCCGCCGAAGCGCAACCCACCCAGACCCCTACATTTACCCCTTACCTAACACTATGGGCAATTTAGCATGGCCAATTCACCTGACCCTCACATCTTTGGACTATGGGAGGAAACCGGAGCACCCGGAGGAAACCCACGCAGACACGGGGAGAACGTGCAAACTCCACATAGTCAGTCGCCTGAGGCGGGAATTGAACCCGGGTCTCCGGCGCTGTGAGGCAGCAGTGCTAACCACTGTGCCACCGTGCCGCCCACTGTTATATAAAGAGCCTTAGCCTGTGTCGCTGCATTGATGTGCTACATAAATGCAAGTTGTTGTTATTTGAAAAATAATCCCATTGATAATGCAGTGCTCTCTCAGTACTATAATGGAGACTCTGCCAAGATTTTGTGTTCAGAGTATGACATGAACTCAAAATTCTTACTTGGAGAAAACTACTACTATCTGAATCATGTGTAACTGAACTGTACATGGATTTTTCCTCATCTGCTTTTGTAATTCGATTTTTGTTTTGGGAACATAGAAGCTAGGAGCAGGTGATTTGTCCTCTTAAACCTGCTGTTCCATTCATTATGATCATAGCTAATCATTGAGCTCAGTATCCTAATGCTGCTCTCCTTTTTAGATATGCCTTGATCTAGTTAGACACAATCTCTATCTCCTTGAAACTTGAGAAATCAAGCCACATTATTAGATTGTATTCTGCTCACAAAGCAAAACTTAACTGTTGTGAAAAGGAGGGAAGTTGTTGAAACCTTTCATCTCGCCTTCATCAGGATGAGTTCACAAGAAACCAACCTTGAAGAAAGGAATACCAATAGACATATTGGGAGAAGAGAGTGAGATGAGTTTTTCACTTTCTCATAGTAACATCCTAACCAATCAGAGTCCAAGTGAATGAATTGAGGATTAAGATTGATAGCTAACTGTTCTTGCTGCATCTCCATGCCGTGATGACCTAATCTAGTCACCTTCATCTCATACAGTGTGCCAAGAAGCTTGACATAATCTAGGACTAACCAGCTCACTTGATTGGCACCACATTCACAAATATCTATTCTCTCCCCCACCAATCCTCAGCAGCAGCAGGAAGATCCTGTCAGTAGCTTCCAAATCCAGGACCACTTCCATCTAGAAGGACAAGGACAGCAGATACATGGGAACACCTGCAAGTTCCCCTCCAAGCTACTCACCATCCTTACTTGGAAATATATCTCAGCTGCTTCACTTTCATGGAGTTAAAATTCTGGAATTCCCTCCTTAATGGCATTGTGGGCCTACCCGCAGCATGTAGGATGCAGCGGTTTAACAAGGCAAATCATCACCACCTTCTCCAGGATCGCTAGAGATGGGCATTAAATGCTGGCCTAGCCAGTGATGCCGATATCCCATGACTGAATAAAAATACTGTTTATTCCATTACAAGCTGAGTCTATCAGTGATGATCAGCACAAGACAAACACTGACGTTCCAGATCCTAACCACTTGCTGAGTTTAATAACAAACGTTTTGCCTTGTGTTGTCTTTGGTTCATTTACCAATCACCATGAATATGTGTCCTTTGGTTGTTGATCCTTCTGCCAATAGGAGCAGCATCTCCCAATCTCCAGACCATTCATAATTTTGTGCGCCACCATTAAATATCCTCCAGACCTCCTCAGTAAGAGAAACCGGTCACTTGCCTATTCCACTCACAAGACCTTCCTGGAGTTCCTCATCCCTCTGGCTAAGCCTTCACATCCTAAAAGGTCTCCTGTGATGCAGTGGTAGTGTCTCTATGTCTGAGCCAGGAGGTATGGGTTCAAGTTGCACCTACTCCAAAGGTCCATGAATAGGTTGATAAAAGATACTAACCCCCTAAAGTACAACAGGGAGAAAGTGAGGACTGCAGATGCTCACAGCAGGTCAGGCAACATTCGGGAAGTAGGAGAATTGACATTTCGGGCATAAGCCCTTCATCAGGAATGGCTTTCCAGCACCACACTCTCGACCCTAAAGTACAACACCCAGCTTTGGACTCAGTACTCCAGGTGACAATTTTACTGTTATCGTTTAAACTCTGTTAATATTTAGTTTTTTAAAAAAGTAAGATTTGAATTATAGCTTGTAATACTGGATTTTTTAATAGCAGATGTTCTGGAGTGGTGGTTAGCACTGCTGCCTCACAGCATCTGGGACTTAGGTTTGATTCCTGACTGTCTGTGTGGAGTTTGCACATTCTCCCCGTGTCTGTGAGAGTTTTTTCTGGGTGCTCTGGTTTCCTCCCACAACCCAAAGATGAGCCGGTCAAGTGAATTGGCCAATCTAAATTGCCCACAGTGTTAGGTGCATTAGTCGGGGGTTAATATAGGGTTAGGAATGGGTCTGGATGGATCGCTCTTCAGAGGATCAGTGTGGACTTGTTGGGCCAAATGACCTGTTCCCATACTGTAGGGAATCTAATCTATTGTAGTTAATTATGTACAGGTAATGATTAATGTCACCACCTTGCTGGTTTTACATGTACTGCTAGAAATGGAATTGATGGGCTGAATGGTCTTGTGCACACTTGCATATGATATTCTACAACTTCTTTTAGCAGGATCTCCCCCACAAGTTTGTTAGCGCAGTGTTGATGGAATACATCCGGTCCCTTAATCAGTATCAAATTACAGTCCAGGTAAATCCATGCCCTTCAATCAGAAATGTTAATTCTTTTGTATAATTACTTGTGCTTTCTCTAAAACATTGTATTTTATTACAGCATTACCTGTACGAATTGGTGATAAAAACCCTTGTCCAGCACAGCCTATTCTACATGCTTCATCAGTTTCTTCAGTACCATGTGCTTAGTGACTCCAAACCACTGGTGAGATACTAAACTTCTGGAATTATTCACCTGAATTGTTGAATTGAACTTTTAACTGATTTACACACTGACATAATGAACAAAAGTCGGCCCCTCGGGCCTTTGAGCGAGCTTCACTCTTTAATAAGAACATGGCTGAGCTGAACTTAACCTCAACTCTACATTCCTGCACATCCCCGATTAATCTTTCTCCCCATGGTAATCAGAATTCTATCCACCTCTACCTTGGAAAAGTTTATTAATCATGTGTATTTCATACTTTTAATATCATTTGAAGTGGTAATGGCAGGGTGCAGTCTCAAGAGAAAACTGGAGCTGTGTGATAAGCACCTCTGTTTTCAGCCTTTTTAAAAATACGTGAGTGTCGCTGGCTGGGCCCAGCATTTATTGTCCATCCCCAATTGCCCAGAGGGCAGTTAAGAGTCAACCATATTGCAATGGTTCTGGAGTTATATGTAGGTCAGACCAGGTAAGGTTGGCAGTTTCCTACCCTACAGGACATTAATGAACCAGATGAGTTTTTCTGACAATCAACAATGGATTCATGTCCACCATTTGATTCTTAATTCCAGATTTTTTAAAAATTCAAATACCACCACCTGCTACAGTGAGCTTCGAACCGATGTCCCCAGAACATCGGCTATGTCTCTGAATTGACAGTCCAGCAATTATAGTATTAAATTATCATCTCCTCTCTGAATATATCTCAGCAATTTGAGATTGTAATCTGCCCATTCCATTTCTTGTTTGTATATATCCTCTCATTTCTTTGATTAAGTTTGCTTGCTGAGTTGGAAGGTTTGTTTCCAGATGCTTTGTCATCATGCTAGGTAACATCATCCGTGTGCCTCTGGTGAAGTGCTGGTGTTATGTTTTGCTTTCTATTTGTGTCTTGGTCTGTTAAGGTGGGTGATATTTTTTCCAGTTCTTTTTCTGAGGTTGGTAAATGGGGTCCGAATTGATGTGTTTAATGATGGAATTCTAGTTTGAATTCCAGGCCTCTAGGAATTCCTGTACATGTCTCTGTTTAGCCTGTCCCAGGATGGATGTGGTGTCCTTCTTTTGTCTGGATGTCAGAATTCTAGTGAAAGTGGGTCAGGTCTTTTGATGGCTAGTTTTCTGCCAGTTTGTCACAGTCCTAGCATGGTATTTTGTAAATGATGTTCATCTTGCTGGTCATTTGTATAGGGACCTTGAGGTTCATGAGCCACTGTTTAAGTGTGTTGGTAGGTTTGTGGGCTATTGTGGTGCCAAGGGTCTGAGTAGTCTAGAAGTCATTTCAGACATATCTTTATGTAATGTGGGCGTGTTGTGTCTGCTGCTTGTTTGGGTTTATTGTTGAGAAAGCAGCGGATTGAGTTTGAATATCTGTTCTCCCTGAGTATGCTGAGAGTATTTTTCTTATATTGTTGGTAGTTCCTGGGTGTTGCAGTACATTGTGGATTGTTGAAATAATGCCTGATGCAGCTCAATTTGTGGTTGTTGGGATGATTGCTTGTGTAGTTATATATCCCTCTGTATGTTGTTTTCCTGTGGATGCTGGTTTGAAGTTCTCAGTTAACTATTCTTTCTACTTTGACATCTAGGAAGGGGTGTCTATTGTTGTTCTCTTTTGTGAATTTTATGCCAGTAGGAGTTGTAGGTTTCCTCTAATTTGTTCAGTTTAGTGATGATGTCATCCATTTGACAGACCGAGATTGGGGGTTGGATTGTGAGAGCAGTTTGCTGGAGTCTCTGCATTACTGTTTCTGCCCAGAACTCTGGTGATTCTATGGGTGTTCTATTGATTTGTTTGTAAGTCTTGTTATTGATGGTGAAGTGGATAATGAGATATAGGTCCGCTAACTTAAATGTTGTCCTTGCTGCTGAAGTTAGTGCTGGTGGTGTTTGGGTCCTTGGTTTGTCGAGCAGAGTGGTGGTAATTAATGTGAACAGGGCTATTACATCAAAGGAGACCTTTATTTCATCCTCTTGTCTTTGATGTTGAGATTCTTGGATATAATGAATGGAGTGGTACACGTCTCCTAAAAAGTATTTCAATGGAGTTTTTTTTTGCTGGTCTGCTGGGGCGTGAGACTATAGGTCTGAGGGGTGCCCCTGGTTTGTATATACAGAACAATATAGTACAACACAGGCCCTTCAGCTCTCAATGGTTTCATAGGTCAGTGCAATAATCTGAAGCCTCCTCTATCCTACACAATTCCATTTTCATTCATAGGCTATTTAACTGGTTGTTGAATAGATTAGTAGTAGATTCTCCAACAATGAGTAAAGAAACTACCCGACATCTGACCTCCATCATCCCTCAATTTAAAGCTACACCCCCTCGTGCTAGCCATCATCAGAAAAACAAAAGGCTCTCACTGTCTACCCTATCTAACTCTCGGCTTGTCTTGTGTATCTCAGTCAAGTCACCGCTCAACCTTCTAACAAAAACAGCCTCAAGTCCCTCAGCCTATCAATTACCAGGCAACATCCTAATAAATCCCCTCTAAAGCTTCCACATTCTTCCTTTAATGGAGTATCGCATACAGTTCTGGTCACTACAAGTGCAGCCTTACCAGAGTTTTGTATAACTGCAACATGACCTCAGTTCCAAAACTCAATCCCACTACTAATAAAGCTTAACACACTGTATGCCTTAACAACCCTATCAACCTGGGTGGAAACTTTCAGGGATCTCTGTACCTGGACACCGATCTCTCTACTTATCTACACTACCAAGAATCCTACCATTAGCCCAGCACTCTTTATTCCTGTTGCTCCTTCTAAAGTGAATCACCTCACATTTTTCTACATAACTCCATTTGCCACGCCAACCCAACTTTGCAGCTTATCTATGTCCCTCTGTAACCTGCAAAATCCTTCAGCCTTATCCACAACTCCAGTGACCTTAGAGGAGGACAGAGGAGGGTTAGTAAGTTTGTGGATGACACCAAGTCATTTTTATAAATGACCAACAGCAGTGGCCCCAAAACAGATCCTTATGGTACACCACTAGTAACTGAACTCCAGGATGAACATTTATCAACCACCACACTGTCTTTCATTTAACCAATTTCTGATCCAAACTGCTAAAATCACCCTCACTCCCATGCCTCTATTTTGTGCAATAGTCTACCATGGGGAACCTAATCAAATCAAACACTTTTAGAATCTATATACCACATCCACTTTACCCATACCACCTGTTTGGTCACCATCTCAAAAGGGTTGAGGCACAGTCTACCCTTCACAAAACAGTATTGACTATCCCCAAATCAACTTACTCCTTTCTAGATAAATCCTCTTATAGGTAAAGTTTTGGAAAGGGTTATAACTGAAAGGCTCACTGGTCTACAAATTACCAGGGTTATCTCCATTCTCTTTGAGAAAGGGGACAACATTTGCTATCCTCCAGTCATCTGGTGTACTTTAGCTAGTCCATAGAAGCAACTGTCTTTAAGAAAGAAAAAGTCTCGTTTTTGTGCTGATTTCTGAATCCTTTTCAATATGGATGTGATATGGTTTGAGTTGTGGGGTCAGGTCTATTGCCACTTGTTGGTAAAGGTCTGTATCTGCAAGCAGTGGGTTCACTTTTTCAATGTGAATGTACTCAGGTCTGTTTAGAATGAGGAGCATGTGCCCTTTGTCGGCAGTAGGATTACTAGGTTTTTGTCTGAGTCTTCCCTGTGTGTTGGGTTGGTCTACTGGGTTTCTTCAGTGAGTCAGATTTCCTTCAGTATTAACTACTGCTAGGAAGTCTTTTTGTCTGTAGTTTAATGCTCTTACTAGGATGGTTGTGTGTCTATTAGACTGACCATTAAGTTTTTAAAATCCAAGTCTGTTCTTTGATAACCTGTCCAGTTTTTTCTGTAGGGTTAGTTTTTCATTTGATGCTTCTGGCTCATTCTAGTGTCTGTACCACACAAACACGCAGACAATGCACCCAGAAACTAGCCACATTCCAAGATGCCTTTGAAAGGTAAGTTACTTCCAGACTCTGACCCCTTGGCATCATGGTAGGCTTTGTGGGCTACAAATACTTAAACAGCAACTAAGTGAACCTAAAAAAAAAGGAAACTTTATTGCTGGAACAGCACAGCAGGTCAGGCAGCATCCAGGGAACAGGAGATTCGACGTTTCGGGCACAGGCCCTTCTTCAGGAATGAGCAGAGAGTGTTCAGCAGGAGAAGATAAAAGGTAGGGAGGAGGGACTTGGAGGAGGGGCGTTGGAAATGTGATAGGTGGAAAGAGGTCAAGGGGAGGGTGATAGGTCGGAGTAGGATGGAGGCCAGGTGAATCTGTGGCTCCACCCACATTATCTACTGCATCCGCTGCAGCCGGTGTGGCCTCCTCTATATTGGGGAGACAGGCCGCCTACTTGCGGAGCGATTCAGAGAGCACCTCTGGGCCACCCGGATGAACCAACCCAACCACCCTGTAGCACAGCATTTCAACTCCCCCTCCCACTCCACCGAGGATATGCAGGTCATTGGACTCATCCACCGCCAAACCACAACAACGCGACGGTCGGAGGAGGAGCGTCTTATCTTCCGACTGGGAGCCCTCCAACCGCAGGGGATGAACTTGGACTTCACCAGTTTCTTCATCCCCCCTCCCCCCACCTTGTCTCAGCCGGGTCCTTCCAGCCCGGCCCCGCCTTCCTGACCTGCAGTCTTCTTCTTGACCTCTCCGCCTCCATCCTACTCCGACCTATCACCCTCACCTTGACCTCTTTCCACCTATCACATTTAGCAGTCTTCTTCTTGACCTGCAGTCTTCTTCTTGACCTCTCCGCCTCCATCCTACTCCGACCTATCACCCTCACCTTGACCTCTTTCCACCTATCACATTTAGCAGTCTTCTTCTTGACCTGCAGTCTTCTTCTTGACCTCTCCGCCTCCATCCTACTCCGACCTATCACCCTCACCTTGACCTCTTTCCACCTATCACATTTCCAACTCCCCTCCTCCAAGTCCCTCCTCCCTACCTTTTATCTTCTCCTGCTGAACACTCTGCTCATTCCTGAGGAAGGGCCTGTGCCCGAAACGTCGAATCTCCTGTTCCCTGGATGCTGCCTGACCTGCTGTGCTGTTCCAGCAATAAAGTTTCAACTTTGATCTCCAGCATCTGCAGTCCTCACTTTCTCCTTAAAAAAAAAAGGACCCTACACAAAACCAAGTAATTTATAAAATACCATGCAAGGACTGTAAAAACATTGGATAAACAGGCAGAAAGCTAGTGACCAAAAGACATGACTCACTATCACCCTTAAACACAGATGAAGGACAACATTATCCTAGGACAGGCTAAACAGACACAGGAATTTCTAGAAGCCTGATGTTCTAACTGAAACTCCATCAATAAACACATTTGTACCTTATCTACCATCCTGAAAAAGGAATATGAAATGATATCACTCACCTTAACAGACCAAGATACAAATAGAAAGTGGGACAATGCCAATGCTTCACTGGAGGCTCACTGATGATACTACCTAACAAATGATCAAAAACAAATCTTCCAGTTCAAAACTTACAAGCCAAACCTCATCCTGGGCTTCAAAATCTTTGCCATTTGCACCTCCTCCAGATAAACCAGTTTACTTGGACCATTCGCTTGCTTTGTATTATGAAATAGACCATCCCTTCAGTTTTCAACCCCATTATATCTCCAAATTTAAAAGCAATGTTGTAGTCAATGTTTTTAAACAGTACAGAAAGACCTTTCTGCCCATCCTATCTGTGCCTAGTCATCAAGCATCAACCCTTCAAAAGGGCATTTCCCAGCACTTGGTTGTAGGTTTTTCAAGCACTTACCTAAATAAGAAAATATCTTGGAGGGTGGAAGATACCAGCAGCATACCATTACTTCAGGGACAATAGTTAGTATAGTGGCCATCATTAAGATGCTGCTGGGGAAGTGGAAAGGTCTGAAGGTGGAGAAAAGTCACCCAGAACAAATGCTGTCATCATTCAGACCATTGCATAAAAAAGGAGTTGGGACATGTTTTACAGGAAGTTAGTGAGGCCACTTCTGGGGTACCATGTATAGCTCTGGTTGCCCTGCTATAGGAAGGCCATTAAATTGGAAAGGATGCAGAAGAGATTGACACACATTACCATGGTTTGAGTTGGAGAGGCTGGAACTTCTTTCCTGGAGTGCAAGAGGTAGCTTTAAAGTTTAGAATCATGCAGGGCATAGATAAAAAAAGATTAGCAAGATGTCACTTTCCTAAAGTAGGAAAGTTCAAAAGTTGAAAAGGTATAAATTGGGAGGAGAAAAAGATTGACAAAAGGACCCGAGGGGCAACTTCACAGGTTTTGTATGTGGAATAAACTGCTGGAGGAAGTGCTAGATGCAGGTATAGATAGACCTTTAAGACAGGTACATGAAAAAGTAGTTTAGCAGGATGTGGACCAAATACAGGCAAATGGGACTAGTTTAGTCCAGGAAACTGGTCAGCAGATGGATGAGATGGACCAAAGGGTTTTTCTATGCTGTATGACTCAGCAGGGAGGCTGCAGAAGGACTTGAACAGACAAGGAGTGGGTAAAGGAATTTGAAGATAGTCAATCTGAAACAATCCAGAAGGCTGGAGGTCAAGTCATTGAATGTTAAGGTAGAACTAGGTTCTTAATTAAAGGGATCAAATGGTTATGGGGAGTGGTGAAGAATAAAAGTTAAACTGGGGGCAGAATGGCCTAACTGCTGTGATCTTTGATAAAACTAAGATGCACAATAATCATATTGGTGGAGTAATGCTACATGCAGCTTCATCTTAACCTAGTTCTCTTGCAGCTGCTGGAGATCTAAAACAAAATGCAAGAAAAGCTGCTGGACTGGCAGCATCTCCAAAAGAATCTGCAGGAGTTTCCAAAGTAGTCATACTGTGGAAAATGTCACTGTTTCAAAGAGAGATATTGCCAGTTCAGCATATCTCCAGCACTATTAAATTCTGCTTCTTGGTGTATGGAGGACAATGCAACTGAAAAAACCCACCAAGTTTGACAATTGTTTTCAACTGGACAGGCACCAAGAGTTTGATGTGCTTTTGTATTCCAGGCTTGTCTACTTCTGTCACTAGAGAGCACGTACCCTCCTGCGCATCAGCTGTCCCTTGACATGCTGAAGGTAGGACCTTGCACTTTACAGATCACAAAGCTCTGAAGGTAAAATAATCCCAAATGCTTTCTGGCAACATTTTACTTTGGATTCCTCAGGAGGAATAGATGGACAGATTTTTCATAGCATTCACTGGATCCTTTACAATTCAATAGTTGGTCATCCTAGCATTGAGTGTCCACTTATTCTGAAGCAGTTTTTTCACCCAAGACTAGAGATAATCCAAAGAAGTTACTTAGTCTTAAATTGGTGTCCCTTTATTCTGAGGCCATACTCCTAGCCTGCAGTGAGGGGAAATAGAGTTTACCCAGTAAGCTCTTAAGGATCCCATGTTTCAATAGGAATCTTTTCCAAAATCTACTGTCCCAACCTTTTTCAGCCTTTAAAAGGCAATCCCTCCATACCAGAGATTGTAGGGAACCTGCTAGTGGGTCTCCAATATAATCTTTTCTTGGAGAATGGGACAATACTGCTCATGGTATTCCAGATGAGATTTTACCAGTACCTTGTACAGTTGCAGCAAGACTTTATTCTTACTAGAATCTCTTTGATAAGGCCAAGATCCCACTTGTTTTTATCCTCTCCATTTAAATTTTGTTCCTTTCAAGTCTACCAATTCCTACTTACTGAGCATCCCATCCACAAACAGCTTGCTGCAGGATAGATCTGCTATTGTACCAGCTGTAGAGCTGAAGACACTATCTTGGAACTGCCTACAGAGTTTTGAAGGGAGCACAAAATTACCCACCATGAATAGGTAGCACAAACTATCACAAAATAGCCCATTGTCCCCAGTGACAGCTATTTATTTTCCCAGGCTACCTTTTACCCCATTCCTTCAGTTTACTAACTAGTTCACCCAGGTGCATGCTAAAGATGGAGTAATGACTGGTTGTCAGTTGAAGGGTCACTGGACCCAAAAATGTTAACTTTTTCCTCCAGATTCTGCCAGACTGGCATTTAACTTAATGTGATGAGCCTAGTTTTTGAAGCAAAAGGTAACTGAATCAATGTATAAATGGAGGGGCAGAATGGCCTACATTTCCCTGTTTTTAACATAGTTAACAGCAACATGGCAAAGTTGGTCACTGTCCAGAATTGGAGGAGCTGTTATTAATGCAGAGGGACAGGATTTTTCCAACCTGCAACATACAGCACTGTGGGTGTCTTAACTTTAGGCAGCTCACCTTCAAATAGCAGTTAGGAATGGGTAAGCATTGGCATTGCCAGGGACATACTGCATGGAAAAACCACTGACAGGGGTCGGTCAGTCATAAAAGTTGTAGTTACTGTCTTTGTTCAAAGAGTTAGGGAAGTGGAAGCGATAGAGATTTTTTTTAAATTGAACTCCCTTGGCAATATTCCCAGGATGACCACATTAGTCTTGAATGCTTTCACAAAAGTCAGCATGAAATTATATTTCTAATCTGTCCAGTTTAAAATATTGCAGCGACTGTCTACAGCCAATGATGAGATTGTGGAAGTCCTACTATCCAAACACCAGGTTTTAGGTGCACTACGGTTTGTTCGTAGTGTTGGTAGCCATGATAATATATCAGCACGCAAGTTCTTGGACGCAGCCAGGCAGACTGGAGATGCAATGCTGTTTTACACCACCTTCAAGTTTTTTGAACAGAGGAATCAAAGATTAAGAGGAAGCTCACACTTTACACCAGGTGAGTACAAACTGGAAGTTTGACTAGGTGGATGGATGGGGTGGGGATGTTGCTTTCTAGCAAGCATTGAGATGGGAATGGATACAGTCACTTTAAGTGACCATCCAGTTAGTTGCTGAAGGAAAAAAAAAAGTGGAAGCAAATGTGGAGGGAAAGATTGATGGTAAAGTGGAAGATGTAAAACTAACCTGAGTCTAGTCCCAGCACCATTACATTGTGGGTTGTTTTAATTGCAGGAGAGCACTGTGAAGAGCATGTTGCCCATTTCAAAAACCTTTTTGGAGAACAAGCACTTCTGACATCCATGGCTGTATAAACTCTGGACACAAAGCAATGCATTAGTTATTGAACACAAACTTTATTAAATGTGCATTATAAAAAAAGACTGAAAAATATCTACTTTTGGCATGTATTAAAACTGCATTAGTGTCACTTCCCAGTGTCATTCTTCAGTGGTCAACCAGAAAGAATCTTGCATTTTGTAGTCTTAGATTCATTGTTGAACTGCTAGTTACCAATCCAAAAAAATGGAAACAGCTGGAACCTGAAATAAATATTTCAGCTATCATACAAGTTTCCTGAGTTCAAAATCCTTCATTTAGGATCTGTCCTTTATGCAGAAATTCATTTAAGTTATTTACTTTAGCAGTTGCTCCTCTTCAGTGTTCTTGTAATGGTTTTGCAGAGCTGAAACTTTCCCTTTGTTAATGGTTGGTCCTAGAAAGAGTGGATTCAGTGAACAGATGTACAAATCAAAAACTTTTGAATTATGTAATGACCAAACCTAGATTAAGTAGGATCTGCTTACTGTAGCAAGCACTTGAAGTAGGGGCACCAAGTTATACTTGTTCAAGAAAGGATGACTGGTAATTTGTGAACAGAACATAGGCTAAGTGCTGTTGGGAAATCAAGGTGGCGCCTCAAGATCCACATGGGCATGGCACTAATTCATCCCACCTAATGAATTACTTGCAGACCTCAACCCCTTACATACGCCAATGGTTTCAGTGTTTAAAAAGTTAGTGAAAATATTCGTGGCTGATCCAGTTTAAAAAAATCAGGCTTCAGTGAAACCTAATCCATTTTCAGATTTCTTCATATAGTTCCAAAATTGATACTTGTATTGCCTCAAATAAGTCTCTATGCCAACTTCCTTTCAGGATCATCAGTTCCATATACTGAACTATCATGCTGCTTGCCATTTACATCACTTTCAAAAGTCACCCATAACCTAGACTCTAGGGAAATACAAACTTGGTTTCCATACCTTTATTTAGCCCTCAAAACAAGGGTAATAGTATGGAGTAAGTTTGAATAACTTTGTAGAATAAGAGGAAGGTAGTAGAAAACATTAGTGAATCTGCCTATCAGAAGTAGTATGCAAGAATTTGTGTCAGTGATCAATGATAGGCAAGTTGTTCTTACCCACGTAAGAAAGGAAGACTGGAAGGAATATGAGGCCATGAGCAGCTCCCAAAAGCACAATTGCCAAGTACATCCTGAAGTAGAAGATCTGGAAAATCTGAGATTTGGCAAATGCCAGGACCACAATACCTCCAAACTTGGTCAGTGTGATGCCACTAAACACCTGCAGGAAGAAAAACTTAGAATAAGACTTTCACAGCACAAATTCTAGTCTAACTTTGAGAAAAAACAGACTGCAGATGCTAGAGAGTGTCTTAAAAAAGTATGGTGCTGTAAAAGCACATGATGAATCAGTTAGTTTCAGGCTTAGCCTTCAGTAGGAGCATGGTACCCAATTTGCCTATGCCAGTTTGCCATACTGAGCCTGCCTGCAGTTGGCCATATCCCTCATTCCTATTCATGAGGTACCCAAGTTGTAGCTATACCTTCATCTAGCACTTCCTGGCAGTTATTCCACATGCAAGCTGTGTAAAGTTGCCCCCTCAGATCCTTTTTAAAGTCTGCCCATACCTTTAAATGTTTGTTTGAACTCACCCACCCTAAGGAAAAGCACTTGCTTGTCATCCTTTAAACCTCAAAAAAGGTCACCACTCAGTCTAGTGTGGTCCAGATTGGAAAAAATGTTAGCCTATCCTAACTCTAGCCCCAACACCAGGGGAGGGGGTGGGAAGAATAAAAGCAAGTCTTCTGAACCCTGTCCAATTTAATATCCTTGCTATAGAAATTAGACTAGAATTGTACATCACATTCTGAATTGGATTCACCATCTTGTACAACTGCAAGATGGATGGCAAAATGGCTCAGTGGTTAGCACTGCTGCCTCAGCACCAGGGTCCGAGGTGCAATTCTGGCGGTTTGCGGGGGGGGGGGGGGGGGGGGGAGAGAAAGAGAAAGAGGAGAGAAAACAAGGAGGGAAGGATGGATCCAGGTCCACCAGCCACCCCCCACAGTCCAAAGTGCACAGGTCAGGTGAACACGCTGTGCTATAGTCGCCCACCATTAGGAAATGGGTCACTCGAGGGACTCGAAACCCCTGTACTCAAAGGAGTTAGCAAATGCATAAAGTGCACTGAAACATCAAATCTTGTTCACCTGTGATGCATCTTACATTGGTGTACCTGAACTAGTTTAACACTACACAGGTGAGCCCTACCACAGCTGCAGATTCCTTTGTTTTACACAAATGCAATACTCCAATGAAACCTCATTTACCATTCCTCAGCCCAGTGACTCAGTTAATCCTGATGATTCCTTGGTGTTGGAGGTAACCTTTTGTCCACTATACCACCAGTTTTGCAGTCTTACTAACCATGCCTTGACATTTCTAATCCAAATACTTGAGAAAGTGGCTCCAGCACTGATCCTGCAGAACACATTTGGTCACAGGTTTCCAGTCTGAAAACCTTCCACCATCATGTCTCCTACAGTCAAATCATTTTTATCCATTTGGCAAGCTCCCTGAATCCCATGTGATTTAACTTTCACTGACCAGTCTACCATCAAGACCTTTAAGATTCTGAAAAGTTAAAGAAATATAAACAGCTACTGTTCTGCCCTCCAATGGCAAGAATTTCTCATAAGCCCCTCAAAACATATCCACCAAAATATGTCAGTCTATAGTTCCCAGGCATTGGGAACTTCAAGGCATAAGATTAGCCACTTTTGATCAGGGGGAAAAAAAAGGGTGAAACTTGACAAACAGGTTGTTCTGCTACAAGTGGTGGTTTAATGAATTCACAACTGTTTTGATTGGGAACACTTTCTAAAAGCATGAAGTTTTAGAGAGTGTGGTAATGAGATTCTGGCCCCATTAGTTTAGTGGTGCTGCTCTTATGCAATCTCACCATAAGAATGTTGAGAGAGCAGAATTACTGTTATAGCAGAATAGACTGTACACTGAAGAACTACAGTACTTAAGACTGATGTAGGATCCCATGATAGGTCCACCCTACTCTAGCAAACTGCAGTGTGGTATCAGCAGGTGCTGGCCTTGTCAAAAGCATCTGGAATTCATATTTTAGTATTTGAAACAGTTTCCCAATTCCCCAAAAGAACAATCAAAATTGCAGATCCAATATTTACTATATTGAAGTTACAAGTCATAGATCTTGGAATGGTAGGATTTTAATTGTTTACTTACAGAACTGCCCATATTTGCCAATGCTTCCTCAGCACGCTGCACTCTGGTTTCCTTCAGACTGACCGAAAATGCTCGAACAATATGGCTACAGAACTCAACTGAAATACCACAGCACTGGAAAAAAAGTTATAGCATATCAATTGTATTGCTCAAGACCAACACTGCAGCACTGTTCAGTCAAGTTATTACTTTCTAGTACAAGTACACTAGAGGAAACCATTTAATTAAATTCAAGATATGAATATATGTCCAACATGAAAGTTGAAGATAACTATCTGAGCATTCATTTTGGGGCATGGGTGTTGCTGGCTGGCCAGCATTTTGTCCCTAGTTGCTCTTGAGACTTCTAGAGGTGAACATATTGTCAGTGATGGTGGAAGCAGAGTCATGAGACATTTAAGTGACAGCTGGACATGCACAAGGAGGTGTTGAATTGAGGGATGCAAAGGTTATTTTAGGAATTTAGGAATAATCTTCAGCAGTGGGCTGAAGGGCCTGCTCTGTTCTGTAAAAAAAGTGAGCTGCCTTGAACTGCTGCAGGTCACCTGCTGTAATCTGTTAGGTGTATTAGGTTGAAATAAAAAAAGATCCAAAACAATATAGGACCCACAAACAAGTGAAATTCAGGACCTAGTGGTATTAACCCTATAATCTGCCCACACAGGCTTATGAAATAGAGTCACAGCAATTCTCCACATGCAGCATCTAATCTCAACCCCAGAGCATGGATTAAATCTCAAAAGTGGAAAAACACCAAGTACAAGATTCAGAATGCTCTAGTGTACATGGCCAATTGGAGCATCCAAGTGAATTTACCTTGCAGCTATACTAGTGAATTAGTTATCACCAATTTAAAAGCTTATTCACTTTAGCTGTTGACTGACCAGCATTTAATGCCAATTCCTACTTGCTCTTCAATAGAGATGGTGAGCACTTTGAATCACTAGTCAGTGTGCTATAGGTAGATCCACAATACCCTTTAGGGAGGTACTGCCAGGATTTTGATCTAGTGACACTGAAGGAACAGCAATATAAATTCCAAGTCAGGATGATGGGTGGCTTGGAGACAGGGGTGGAAAAGAAATGTGCAGAGAGTGGTGTTCCCTGTATCTGCTGCCCTTGTTCTTCTAGATGAAAGTGGTTGAATGTTTGAAAGGTGCTGTCCAAAGTTTGGAGTTTCTGCAGTGCATCTTGCAGATGTTATATAGCTGCTACTGAGTGGTGGATGTGGTGCCAGATTAGTAGGCTGCTTTGCCCTGGATGGTGTCAAGCTTAGAATGTTGTTGGATCTTCACCCATCCAGGAAAGAGATGATTACTCCATTAACTTCTGGAGTGTGCTTTTATAGATGGTGGCCAGGCTTTGGGGAGATTAGGTGGAGTGTTACTTGTGGCAACAATCCCAGCTTCAGTTCTGCTCTTGAAGCCATGTTTATGGGGAGTTCTGTTCAGTTTCTGGCAAGTTGTAACCCCCAGGAAGTTTAGTGGAAAATTGATGTGACACCATTTAATATCAAGGAGTGGTGGTTCAAATACACCAAAAGCAAACAAAAAAAAAAGTGATTCAGTTCTGGGTGAGTAACTGAAGTTTACCTACTTACCATAACCAGGTTTACTAATGAGACTGCATTAAGACTGATGTTCCACAGCCACATAACTCCAAACATGTTTGTTATGATCATAGAAATGGTGATGCAGACAATCATGGCAGACCAAACTTCACAGCCCAGCAGGATTGTAGTCACAGTGAACACAGCTCCCAGAGAGACACAGATGTTGAAAATAGTGTCTTTCACAATTGTGAAATATTGTTCATAAAATACATAAAACACACTGTAAACAAACAGAACAAAGCTTTTATCATCATATGTCATTTGCTGCATTTAAAACTTCTAGGACAGCATGGAAGTGTAACAGAAGGCTGGAAGCACTTAAATTTATTGCTCCAGCCTGGGAAGAGTGTATTGCACTGGTATTGCCATAAGCCCACAGGGGTTGAGGCCCCAGTGGAAGTTTGTTTTCCAGAGGCTATAGCTAGTCCTGGACCCATCCTGTAAGGTTTACTTAATTCAGGACAGATGATATTTCAGACATTGGGCACAGTAGGAGAGTCATACACCAGTCATCCAGCAATTTAAATTCATAAAAATCTGTTATGGTGGGCATAAGTTTTATGCAGCATGAACAGTGTTGCTGAACAAAGACCTTGGAGTGCAGGTTCATAGCTCCTTGAAAGTAGATAGGATAGTGAAGGCAGCATTTGGTATCCTATCCTTTAGCAGTAAGAGTATTGAGTACAGGCGTTGGGAGGTCATGTTGCAGCTGTACAGGACATTGGTTAGGCCACTATTGGAATATTGCGTGCAATTCTGGTCTCCTTCCTATTGGAAGGACGTTGTGAAACTTGACAGTGTTCAGAAAAGATTTAAGGAGGTTGCCAGGATTGGAGGATCTGAGCTACAGGGAGAGGCTGAACAGGCAGGGGCTGTTTTCCCTGGAGCAGAGGGGTGACCTTAGAGGTTTACAAAATTGGAGGGGCATGGATAGGATAAATAGGCAGTCTTTTCCCTGGGGTTGGGGAGTCCAGAACTAGAGGGCATAGGTTTAGGGGGGAGGGCAAGATATATAAAAAAGGCAACTTTTTCATGCAGAGGGTGGTATATGTATGGAATGAGCTGCCAGAGGATGTGGTGGAGGCTGGTACAACTGCAACATTTAAGAGGCATTTGGATGAGTATATGAATAGGAAGGTAGAGGGATATGGGCCAGGTACTGGCAGGTGGGACTAGTCTGGGTTGGGATATCTGGTCAGGTTGGAGTGAAGGGTCTGTTTCCATGCTGTATATCTGACTAAGCCTTTGGGAAATGGAATTATGTAGATATGAAAAGCCTGTTCCTTATATTCTACTCAGGTGTTCCCTCCAACATCAAGTCCAGCTGTCAGCTAAGAAACAACCAATAGAACAGCAGCTGCTGTAAGTCAGGCAGCATTTGTGCTGAAAAGTTAGTGTGGTGACTCAATTGGGAAGGGTCACTGTCCTGGAAGGTTAACAGATTTCTCTACAGATGCTGCTGGACCTGAATTTTTACAGCAGTCTGTCATTGTTCCAGCTGACAGCCATCTATTCCTTCCCAGTGTTTTGTACCCCTCTGCTGGAGTAGAGGGAAACCAGAACTCCCTGATCTGGGAGGACTGCAAACATACGTACACTGTTTTAACTAAGACAGATTCCTTCTGAGTAGACAGTTTATATAGTTACCTGTATGGAAAGACACGATAGCCTTTGTGAGAAATGCCCATGGATTCAGTTATGTTTTCTGCCAGACTCCATGCATGCTTGGCAGCAGCAATGAAATCAGCTGATGTTTTCAGTACTGTGTGAAAGGTCATGAAATAAGTGGCTCCCACAGCAGTATTGTTTTCAAGCATGTTCACTGCAGAGCTGTATGCTGCATGGCCTCTGTACAGAATAGAAACACTTAACAGTTTATGACACCATCAAAATCTTCTGCAGCAGACTTAAGCATCAATTTCATGCCACAATCCACAATTGGCATCTTGTGGAAATTTGAAGAGGTAATCAGGAAGACTAAACGAGGTGGCTAAAAGATACTTAGTGTCCAGAAGTAGTAAAAACATTAAATATTTGACGGAGGGAGAAAGAGGTCACTAGTATTTTAAAACCAGGTGATATAAAAGTGTTATATATCAGTTTAAGATTGAACAGAACCAAGGTGATAGCTGGTGTTGCAAGTGAAACAAGTGAGCATATTCCATACAAGACAATCCCAGCTGCTGGCAACAGATTTGTTTTATGACCTCACATTAAGAGGCTGCTGTTACTGTATTTCCAACAAGTTTGGAGTTTGTTGGTGTAATTATACAGTAATGGTTTACAAGAGATTCATCCAAGCAATATTTGGACAAGTGAAAGGTCATCCTAACTTTAGTAAAAAAAACCAACTTAATTGGAAGTGTGGAACCTCATCAAGGAGTAGTTAAAAACACCCACTTGGTTCATTGATGTTCCACAGGGAAGGAACTCTTCCATCCTTACCCATCTGGTCTATGGGTGACTCTAGACCCACAGCAATGTAGTTAAATCCACTTCACTGAATGGAGAGCAAGCCTCTATTCCAGTGTAATTAAATATGGCAATAGTAGCCCAGTGACATCCACATATTACAAAATAGACTGACATCTACCTGATGTGGTAACTTGCCCAGGTATGGTCTGTACAGAACAAGGACAAACTAATGCAGCCAATTACAACATTGTTAAAGCATCAGATGGAAGCTGAACAATGACAAAAGACTTCAATCTCGGCAAATAAGAGTGTGCAGTGAAGGGAAACTTCACTGGTCATACCTTAAAATTGTAGCTAGAGGTAAACCTCAGCCCAGGACACTGGTAAAATCAGGAGGCACTCAGCCTTTTGAGCTTACTCTGCCATTCAAGTATATTGATCTACCTCAGCATCCTGCATTCTCATCTGTCATTTGGATTTTAATGAAATCCAAGTCTTGAACATGTAGGGCAATGTTTAAATCTGCTACCCTTTAGCAGAAAAAAAAAGAGTGGAGGAGTTACTTAGTGACAAGTCTAGAATGGATGACTCCAGAGTGCAACAGATTGGATAGAGTACATTTAGAGAGTTTGTAATGGTTGAAGGGTACACAAAAGTGGAGGCCAAGCTTAAATCAGCTGGTAATTACATTGAAGTGACAAGCTGGAGGAGCAAAATTGCCTGCTGAGTTCCTTGGTCAGGAGTCCAAAGCAGCATGCAATACTCCAGGAGTGATCTTACATGGAATTTGTAGTACCTCCAGTGAGATCTTTATTATATATAAAACTTTCCCAGTAAAGAGAAAGGTGGAGAAGTAGGTAAAAATTGGTTGGTGGGTAGGAGCTGTAGTTCCTTAAAAGATTTAGCTTTATTTATAGGAATTCCACATGCAGTCAAGGTCATGGTAGACACTTTCTAGGAAGGAAAGAATTACTTGAAAGTGTAAAAGCCTGTGTATTTAAACTTTGTTACCATTCCTATAAAACCAACCCCATTTACAGACAGCCAAGTGAATGAAGCAGCCCTGAATTGGAAATTCAAGCAGTTAGCAGCTTAACAGACCAAAAGTAGTTGTGGCTTAGACAGTAGTAGTGATTGAGGAGTTCTCCCCTCAAAGTCAGATTATAACATGGAATATAGTTAATAGGATGACCCTTGCTCAGGTGATTAACATCTTCACTAGTGGAATGGAGATTTTAGTTTCTTACCCTTTGCCACATTTTGGACTTGGATTATCAGACAGAAACATGGGGAGAAAGTTCATGAAGTCTTCTCCATATGGTCTCTCTTTTCCCTCTCGGGAAAGTGGGCGGCAGCGAATGCACGAATCATCAACAACTAAAAAAAAAACAGAACAAACAAGCTTGTTCCTTTCCAAAGTTTGGTGGAGTCCTTTTTCCCTTCCCACCCTCAGCTCAAGGACTAGGTAGCATATTATAAAACCAATACTGGGCCAGGGCTTAAGTTGATCCCAAAAGGGGATTGGAAAGTCTACCTAATGCCCTGAGGTACCTAGAAATCTGTTTATTACTCAAACTGTTTTGCAGAGTATTGGTGACTGAAAGTTCAGATAGTGAAGTCCTGTTTTATTCCATTTTGGAATAAAGAGGAAATGTGCTCAATCCAGTACCACCAGTTTGAGAATTGTTAAATATATTTCTGTATTAATGCAGGCCTCAAGTTGAAGTCATTGGAAGGGACACAATTGTGCATATTGTTCAAAGACAGGCCCAGCAGGGTCAATAGCAAGAGTTCATTTTTCATTCATTGAATGGAAATAGAACTGCATATTTTGCTTTAGACCCTATTGGGCCCATGACCAATGAAACTTTATGTTATTGGTTTTCTGAAAAACTGCCAAGAACCCCTGATCTCACTTTGAAAAAGTCTAATTCAGCATGTATTCTTTTCAGAAATAAAAAAACCTTGGTTTGCTCAGGAAACTTTCTGCAAAGTGACTTGGCCATATGCCAGTACATTGTAAACTGTAGAACATCCTACATATCTTTCTGGCTTCAGGAAAGGCCCACTTACCTAGAAAGTCAGCCAACATGAAGTGTTTCTTTTATCCCTGTCCCCAAAGGTTTTGGAATAGAGAAATACTAAAGTATTTCAGAAAAAGTATTCTATAATTACTCAAGTTGTCTTGATAAGAATGTTTAGAAGTGTAGTTAAAAAACTTGAAACAAGTTTAGGTCATGTGACATCTAAAAGACAGTGGTCTAGACAACTATGCACTCCAACTCCACTGAGTATTGGAATAGAGATACTTTACAATCTACAAATTATTTTCAAATTTGATAGTCTCAATTTCCAGTTAAGGTGTTGCTTTAAAAACCCTGAATGGCCCTTACCCATACATCCCAGAGAAAAATAAATTTTATCTACTTAAAAAGTACACTAGTGTTCCATATGAAGGAGGAGCAAATATTAGTCAAAAGTGTAGTCACCTGAAGCATTGCAGAAGCTCTTTGTAGTATTGTAGACTCTGCAGCAGGAGGATTGTGGCTTCACCCAGTCAAAGTAATCATCAATCCACGATGATGGTGGAAAACCAATTCTTGTACTGAGGAAAATGGAACCAGTTTCAAGAATTATACACTGACTTGATGAGTAGCCTGCAAGTATTGTTGAGAAACCTTGTGATCCAGAATGGGTCTTTAAAAGTTGAGACAGTGCAACTGCAGAATCTTGGATTGGTCAGACCCAATTGGTCTAGTGTCCAGAATTGGACATAAAGTCCAAGGGCACAGAAAGAGAGATGTAGTGATTTCAAAGTTAAGGATCTGTGTGCTTAAATGATTATGGTCATAACATTTGATTTATTGTTGCAAATTCATTCCATATTCACTGGTCAAAATCAATCCAGAAAAAAAAATTAAGCAGATTAGCTCAATCCAAGGGTTGAACATTTGATTGCCTTTAAAAATTAGATTTCAGCTCAGACCTTTGAATAATCTAGAGTAGCTCACTGTACATAGTTGGCAAAGTTAACCAGATGTAGCCCAAAGCTTCAGTCTGGTTAATTGCAGTTAAAACAGTTTGACAAAAGAAAAGCATTGCCTAAAATAGCCACCCTGGATGAAAGGTAAAAAAGTTTTGCTGATTAGAGATTGTATGGTTGACAGATGAAGGAAGGAAGCTAGCTATGTGACTAGCAGTGTGCAACAAGGTATTGCCATGCCCTTGATTAAAAATACTTACTAGTTGTCTAATAAAGCAGCATTATAAATTTGTTGGACGAGAGAGTCATTGTTACAACCAACACCACCGCACACAGTATTTTGTCCTTCTGGAGAAGTGTAATTATGTCCTTTTTCTATCACGAAGTAGACAGGAGGGCCTGCATGCAAGTACTCAGCCATTGATTCAAAATAGTGTAGAACATATGAATCCTGGAAGGAATAATCCTGTTAGTTCAGAAAATGCACTACCACAGCCATTAAAAATATGAATTCAAAGGATGTACTTACATCTGGCATTGAATAACTCTGATTCAGTCCAATCTCAACTTTATTTAATACTGCAATACTGAATGACAGTAGACCAACAAACATAGATATCTAAGGGCAAAAACAAAATTCAGTGCTGATGGTTTCAATAATTATGAAACAAGATTAGCCTTGGAAAGTGATTAGTCTGATAGTTAAGAGTTTTTACAGCCTTAGACAGGTTAAAAAAGTACCAATTGGGGTAGCCCAGAGGGCTTCCCAACTATTCTAGGACTCCATTCCCATTGGACATCTAACCAAAAGATTAAGACATGGCTGAACCTCATCTAGTTTGACATTTGAGTGCTCCCCAGGTTAACTCCACCCATACACTAAATATTGTCAAAAGGGAAGGGCAAGACTATTTTTCAATAAAGGTGGAGCTCAAACTCCACATCTAGTCTGAAAGAAGCTTATTCAAACAGCATTATCCTTTAGTGCCTTCGGGACTGCTAGATTTAGAAACCAAAAAATTCTAGCTTTAGTCCAGGCCAGCAACTATTCTGTAACTGCACAGCTAGTAAATTGTTTGACAAGTGTCCTGATCACATTCAGGAACTTACACCCATAAGTGCACAATTTGATTACTAAAATAGCCAGCTTTGCTTTTAGTACCAAACAACTTTCAGGAAGCTACATTTTCAAATGCAAGTTGATATTAACCAGTAACTTCAAAGTATATATTTCATAATTAAGGTGGTACTGAAGGCCAGTTATATTGTGACCACAGTCCAAAGTTACTCAAAAATATTGAGGTAACAACCATTAAGCTTCCAAACTTTAACCATGAAGTCATGCAGTCTGGCTGTTTCTGCTTGGCTTTCCCCTTGATTGCAAGAGTTTAAAATTTAAATAGTTAATAGTATGAGGCTCCTTGCAGAAGGCAAGCCTTTGTCACCCTTCAGAGTCCAGATTCCTCCCATATTTATGGACTACAAGTGTGCTACTTATTGCACAGTGAAAAAGCTGTAGAATGAAATTTTAAAAAAGGTAGAATTCTTAGAATTCTAGATTGAGTACTTACTACAACAGGCCGCATCCAGTTGGTTAATAGAAATGGTGCATATATATGTTTGAAGACTCTGAAAAGAAGTTCCTCTGAATGACCATCAACATTTTCTTGTTTTTTCACACAGCACACAATATCCATACGATTACTCTGTAAATAGTGACAGTGACCTTATTATCTGACAGAACACTGACATCTACATCACATGCAAAGAGGCAAGCTTAAAAAGTAGAGCGATGGTCAGAAAGTAAAGCTTACAAGTTTAGCATGGGATGGGGGTGGGGGGGGGGGGGGGGGGGTGGGGGGGGGAGGGGGGAGGAGAAAAGAAGGGGAAAGAAAGAGGGAGAGGGGAGAAGAGAGAAGACATTCAAAAAAGTATGATATAGCAAGCTAGTGACCTTGTACAAAAAAAAACTCAAGCACAGTAGATGTGTATGAACACCATAACCTGAAAAAACACTTTTCCTAAAAATTACAGATTTGGAAATAAATCACTATTTGACTACTTGTAATGTTGAGGGGGCTTGGGGGTTCCCAGGATTTGCGATGAGGTCTAGTGGTTCATGATGCAGCTCACCAGCACCTCCAGGGAGAGAATTATGGATAGGTAATAGATATAAAGTTCCAGCTAGCAATACCAGCAGATTTGTTTAGTGTATATGGTCAGAATTAGATGTGAAGCCTGTTGCAGGGCTGGGGAGAGGGAAAAAAAAAGAGGATGGATTAAAGTACAGAAAAACAAGATGAAAAGTTGTCAGAATAGGAATTTCATCCAAATAAAGTCTGCCAGTGTTAAACAAAAGTAAAAGATGAAGCTCACCATGACTTAATCCAGTGTTCAGACAACTCACCTCTTGGCGCTGGACATCCAACCCAAAGAGACTTACAAAGCAGGTTATCTGCAGTATGAAATCTATAAATACAGCCATCCCTGCAAAGAGGGAGAAGGTGCGGACTGCTGGCATTGTTGATAAAGAACCTAAAAAAGTTTGAATACACATTAGTACGAATTCCAAAAAACTTCCTGCCCATAGATCCACTCTGGAAATATCCTCCCCTCTCTTCACCATTACACACCAACACTTCTACAGTAAGTGTGACTGGTTATATTAGGCACATTAATTTTATGAATTATTGATTTAAGTTACAGAAAACCTTATGTAGCATTTTCCCCTTTACCCAGTTAAGGTTAAAAAATTTATAGAAGGGATATCAGTAAGTTACATACCCAGAAAGAAGGCCACTGTTTCAGAGAAGGCAGAGAGGAATATACTTGGTGCAACTTCTCCCAAAACTCTACCAATCTGTTGGTCAATGGACTCATTCTGTAAACGTGTGTCTCTCTGGATGAGGGGAAGGAAATGATACTTCATGCATACATGAAAGTGACTGCAGGTGAAGACACTAAGCACGAGAATAGAAACAGTACCCGAAATGTTTGAACGATGATAAAGATGTTGTCTACACCAACTGCCAACACCAAAAAGGGGATGACTTCAATCACAATCAGCGTGAGGGGAATGCCAGCATAACTGAAGATACCAAGAGAACAGGCCACAGAACTTAGGACAATCACAATACCAGCAATTCCCAGTGAAATCTTTGAGTCCACCTAAAGAGATTGAAAACAGCAAGTCATTTGTAACATAAACATTTTGTTTCATATACCCACAGCATTGTAAATACCAATAAAACAGTACAAGTGACAGCATTTGTGGAAAGGAACAGTTATGCTGTCAGTCTATGCAGATTGGAAACCTTATTTTTGCCACAAGTGTTGCCATGCCTGGAGATCTAAAGATATTGGCTTTGTGCATACTATGTTACAGTGATTTTGCTTTTAATCAGTCTGGAGGCTACAACACTAAATAATTTTGAATACAGAAGCAAGCCTTTACCAGAAGTAAAGCATCCAAGCAAAGACACAGGTCAAACATTAAGCACTTAGCTAATCCTGGTCATTGAGGAGAATACAAGGGCTGGAGACTTTACTGCTAAAAAGCAATCAGCTGTACTGGCGCCTTGTATAAATTGGTGGATCCTCTAGTCACAGGAAGAGACGAGCTAATATTGTTCCTTTGCTCTTAAAGTAGAGATAATCCATGAAATCACAGGCTGGTGAGCCTTGGTGTTAATATTCAGTTTCCTTAGGGGTAGGAGTTACACATTTAGAAAAATGGGCTTAGCAAATAGGCAGCATGACTTTGTACTCCACTTGAGTTGAGGAAGTGACAAGGATGATTGAGGGAAGGCAGATATTGTCTACACAGACAGACACCAACAAAGGCTGTTGACAAGGTTCCTTACAGCAAGCTGATAAAAGTGTGAAATCAGATGGGATCTGTAGTGAACTTGTAAGATTGATACAGAACTAGCTTGGTCAAAGTGTTTTTCTGACAAGAGATCTGTGACCAGTGGCATTCTGTAGAAAAAAAAGTGCTGAGACTAAAATCTAGGTCGTCTGATTTGTACATTTCTGAATATGTTCAAGATTGGAGAGCTGTGGGATTGCCAGAGGCTAAATCAACTGGAGCAGAGAAGTGACCAATGGAATTTAATCTGGATAAAAAGATAAATATACAGTAAATAGCAGAATCTTTAACATACAGACTGAGTTCCTGAAAGTGACACAAGTTGATAAAAGGTAGTCAAGAAAGCATATGGCATGTTGGTGTATTATAAGTTGCAAGCTATTAGAATTAGAATTCCTACAGTGTAGGGAAAGGCCATTTGTCCCAACAAGTCCACATGGTCCCTCTTCAGAGGGACCAACCCAGACCCCTATTCTACATTTACCCCTGAATGCACCTAGCCTACACATCCCTGAACAATTCAGCTAACATGCTTAGGTCTTAAGGAAACCCAGGCAGACATTGGGAGAACATGTCAACTACAGAGACAATTGCCAGAGGCTAGAATTGGACTAGAGTCCCTGGTCCTGTGAGGCAGCAGTGCTAACCACTGAGCCACCGCATTTTATAGGTATATAGAATGTTAGGCTACATTTGGAGAGTGGTGTATGGTTCTGGTCCATGGTGGCTTTAGTGTATAGAAACTTGACCAAGATCTTGCCTGGATTGGATGGTATTAGCCATGACAGATTGGACAAACTTTCCCTTGTGTTGAGGGTGACCTGCTAAATATTTACAGAAGAGGCATGCATAAAGTGCATAGCTGGTGTTTTTTACCCTTGGGTAAAAAAGTTTACTTTTAAACCTAGTTAAAAAAAAAAGGGACATTAAAGATAGATGAATGGCTGGTTTTATTTTAAAAGTGGCAACTGGCTGGAATGTGCTGCCAGGGGTGATAGCAGATACAACAGCTACCATAATTTATGAATGGGTAGAGAACAAAAGGGATTATGACTGGAGGCAGATATTTCCTTTAGAAAGGCACATCTGTTGGCAATCTTAGTGGGCTAAAGCATGTTCCTGTGATGTACTGTTCTTTATTCTACCATTTGAGACCTGTCTATACCCACCATGAAAGTCCAGCAGCTTCTGATGTGCCCCAGAGCGATGGAGATGTACAAGAACATGATTGCATAGCTAATGATAATGGTATTGATATCACTGTTACTCTCCCGATTAATCTCATCTTCAATGCTCCGTTCAGTTGAGAATGCAATTGTCAAGTTAGACTCATTGTAAGCTTTCAGAAAATCAATAAGTCTGGAAAAAAAAACCAAGATAGTCATTTGGGCAATCTGGTGCTTCACAGATGATTCCAAAAACAAAATCTTTAGTATTTACTTTAATGTATGGTCAATATATAGGTTTTTTTTCCAGTGCAGAGGGGTCTGTGTGTCAACTCTCCAAGTATCTCACCCAGTGCTATTCTCTGGCATTCTGCCTACAAGCTTGCCTGTTAGCAATTTTAAAACAAATCACCTTTGAGTGGCTTGATTGCACCTGCCTCCACCAGGAGGTGGATTCTAGATCCCAACTGCCCACTGAAGGCAGTTGATGTTGATTTTACTACTCAGGTAAAATCAGGAAACTTTTACTCAGATGAAACCCATGGATTTTGAATTCTTCCATGTGCTTCCCTTGCCAAGTAGGGGCCATCCCACTTTCTAATCTTTCATAATGAAAATGCCTCCCCTAATACTATAGTAAATCTTTCAACTGTTTCAAAGCTGTAAATCAGCATCTTTCCTAAAAGTAGTTTCCAGAAATGTAATATTTTAAGCTGCTGACGCCAAACTAGTATCTTAGGATACTCACTTATTCTTGTACTCCAGGCCTGTTTACAAGCCTAGTATTGCATGTTTTACATGTTATTCAAAAATCAGTCTGTTTGTCTTTAAAATGATATGCATAAGATTAAAAGGTTACTTACGCTTTCTCCCAAGCCAGTGCTTTGTTCAGTTTCTCAGTGTCATTAAGATAATTATTTACAGGGAAAGTGATTACTAGTGCTGTGGCATTGTTATAATCATCACCTGTGAAGTCAAAAATATTATTTCAGTCTTTAGCCGAACTAAGCTGTATTCAGCTTAATGCTTCCAGCATTGTGGTTGTGGGAGTCAGAAATGAACAATTTGAAATACAACATCCAAGCTTTGTTTGAGAGAAGCCAAGTTAACAAACTTTCCTCCTACCCTTTAAATTCTGAATGCATTGGTAAATATAGAAGCATAGCTAGATCTAAACATCTATTTTCATAAGACTGGTATCTTGGCTCAATTTAGTGGGCAAGTAGTGAGCTCATAGGCAAGAATACAAACTACAAGCTAACTCACTCAATCTGCATGGCACCACACAGTCTCAAACTAACAATGATAGTGAGTGATTAAGTGATCCCTTTGGGGTGCTGGGGAGAGGGGTGTCCATTCTTTGTAGAAAAAAGGAAATTCCCAAACTGTAGCGGGGATCCCTGGCAAATATAGATAGTTTCCCCAAGTCACAGTTCACTGAAGGTCAGGCATTTTGTTCCATTTGCTATGGAAATTAAGGTTTAAATCAGGCTACAAGTGCTGCATTGAGTTCTGTGTGGTCAGGTGACAGGACCAGAAGCCCAACATTGGCAACAATCCACTAAGGAAATTTTACTGCTCAAATCATAGTACATTAGAGTTAATCATGGTTGCTGATTAAACTCCAAACTAAGTGTTGTTTCACTACTGAAATACAAACTGCCTACTTTTAAAGAGCCTGACCTGAAAACATAAGCAAAACAATTGAAGGATCAGAAACTTTCTCCACCTAATGACTAGCTTACCATTATATCCACCTAGAACCAGCCATGGAAATACTGGTCCACCAAATGTGCCCAAACAAGGATCATGAAGCATAGTTGTATCATTCAGTGAAGCTGGTGCCCTGTTAAACAAAATTTAAAATTAGATTTTATTTCAATAGACCTCTTCCATAAAAGAAGGTTTGTAGCAACAGCAAACAAAATTGTCAGCTGTTTAAGCCAATGCCAGCATTAACTTTACCCATCCCCACATCCTGCTGGGACAAAAATCACAGGAAATCCATTTGTGTATGGCAGGTTTCATGCTCCTGCACCCTCTATTCAATTAGTTTGATTTGATTTACTTGGGGCTTGGTTAACATTTTGCCCATCCCCAGAAAAGGTGGTATATCCACCTGTGTACATTAGAAATATTTTGAGAATTAGTTACAAGACATGGTCAGAAGTTTTGCAAGTGACAAAAGGTCATCTAGTGGAAAGAAGTTATTTCAGAGTAGCAAAGGGATCTTGATCATCTGGGTCAGTGAGCTGAGTGCAGACTGAGTTTAATTGGGATAAGTGAGGTCTTCATCTTGAAGAAACAAAGGCAGGATGGCACAGGGACCCAGGTGACTGGAGTTTGCAGGAGTTTCCTCTGGGGAGACCAAAGCACCCAGAGGAAAGATGTGCAGGTTAGGAGAGGTGAAAGAATGTGCAGGTCTTTTCCCTAGGGTAGGAGAAATTTTTTTAATAAAAGGGACAATTTCTTCTAGTGGTTGTTTCAATGTGGAATGAATGGCCAGAGACATTGGCAGATGTTTTAAGTGTCGCTATAATGTTACAACATTTGGATAGGTACATTAATAGGAAAGGTAAGGGATATGGCTCAAAGTGTAGGTGTGGGACAGGTTTAGTTTGGAAACTTGGTTGGCATGGGTGAGTTGGATTAAAGGGGTCTGCTTCTGTACAGTAGCATGACAAATGTTGGATAACCAAAGGAATAATGCCACATTTCTAAACTAGGTTATTGTGGAAAAACAAGTATAAAATTGTTTTAGTGTTAACTGACTGTTTAGAGTTCACAAAAGACCCTGGTCATCAGGGATTACACTAGCAAGGTTTGTTTAAACAGTAGCAGTTTGAATGTTTACTCCATTCTTGCAGTAGAGTCTGGTAGTTTAGATAATTGGCAGTTCAAAAAAACCGAAGCATTGCAAAAGGAAAAGTTGGCACAGCAAGATGGACAATTTTGATGCATTTCCAATTGCAAATCTGCCACAAGTGGAAGCAACCCCATTGGTTTTTGGGTTACACCTAGGCCAGCACACTAGTCTAGGAGAGGACTGCTTTTGAAAGGTGTTCAAATTTCAGTTACTGGGCAGTAGGTTCTGCTGCAAACAGCTGGGAAACAGGTTGGACAGTAGAGTTAAATTTTTGGGGTCCAGTTAAACTAGTGCCCTTGTTTTTAGTTTAATGTATTGCAATCAATTCAGTTTTAATATCTATTGGAATCTAAATTAACTGAAGGGTCACCAGATCCAACATTAACTCCTTCTCTACAGATTTTGCTCAACTTTATTACTAGCATCTGCATTTTGTTTTACAACAGCTGGGTGATTGACAGATTTAGTACAAGGATATTCAGGCATCACACTGGTCCTTGAGAATTTTTAATATTCTTGTTTTCCTGTTACCAAGTTAAGGTTATTGGACCTAGTTCTGTTTTAGGGATACACATCCTAAATGGATAGGACAACCAACATCTTTAGCAATTCCCAAATTCGTGTTGTCAACTGTGAAGTTATGACTTGTAAAATTTTGCTCATCTCTCCATCATGAAGTACAGAATCCTTGTTACAAGATTGAAGGGTAGCTCCAAGTCATGGAAGGAGATTTTGGGGGTGGTGGTGGGAAGTGTGTAAAGAGATTCTAGCCAGTTAGTAGTCACATACCTAGTGCAATACAGAAAGTGGCTATGGTAGTCAGCATATGTATAAAAGTCATCACCAACAGAATGATCAAGGACAGCATGACTGTTTTGGTAATAGTTCAGGACACTCAAGATGGTACAGTTATTATTATATGGAGCCAAAGGTGACAAGCAGATGTCCTTCAGCTTCACAGTTTCATTCTTGTAATAAGCTTCCAAGTCTTGAATAGCATCCTGTAAATAAAGTACCTAAAAAAGACAGACATTGGTCTTAATTAGAAAGAAGGCTTAAGTTAGAAATTTTCCATTTGCCATTGTGCAAACAAACATTATAGCAAGGCAAGCTTCCAGGCACAGAACATTGCTGAATTTGTAAAGCACAGACCAGATGGTCTTGAATGTTTCTACATTTTGAATACTAACAAGTGCATGTGGGGACAGGGTATGAGGAGAGGTTGGAAGAACAGTATTGAACAATCCTAGAACCAGCATGGATACAACAGATAGTCCTTCTGTGCTGTGTCAGAATCATTTCAGCATGGCTAGATTTTAAAAAGGTTTAACAAACTTGTGGTTCTCAAACACTCCCAAGATAGGTTCAACATGTACAGTAATGGGGTAGCATCCCTCTATTCACCACCTGCAAATATTGCAACACTAGTCTTGGAAAGTTTAGAAATACAAACAAAACCACAAGCCATTTTAGGACAGAAATAGGGACTCAGTGTGAATACCTAGCCTAGACAGTTGTCCAAGTTCAGTTATTCAACCTGTTCAGTGTATTTTAGATTTCTTTACACAAATCTGTTTAGGGAATTCTGGAAAAATATAGTTGGAGATAAATGGCAGATCAGCAACATTTGAAATAAACAGGTTCATGGAGCTCAGTTTACTTATATTTATGTTTCTAGAGGAAAAATGTCAATTGTATTCTCTCTACATAGAATGCCATCCCTTTCCAAACAGGAAATTCCTTAGATACTTCCAGATAAGTAGTCTCAGTGATAAACTTGCATCCATCCTGGTCATCAACCCTTCATGGAGTAGTGGGATAAAAGCTATATCAAATAGAAGCTTCTCACTATCAAATTGCAGTTTCTTAACTTGTGCACTAGGAAACAGCTGATTCTGAAGAACAAACCTGATGCAGGATGTCTTTGTCCAGTGGAGGGCCAAATGGTACATCTGCCCCAGATGGATAAGGAGAATAAATGGTCCAGGAACTATTTGGAGCTGTAATAATTAGCTGCTCTGTCCGGAAAAAGGGTCCAAAGTGGGTATCAAAGTAATACTTTTCCTTGCGAGCTTGGCTGGATGGGGCAGACCAGATTTCAACTGGATCAGTAGTTATTTTCATGTATACCAAACCAGAGCTGCAGACTCCCACAGCAAAAATGGTCACCACAACAACTAGGAAAGGTTTTCTCACACATAAGGACCCCCACTTTGTGAATAGATCACGCAGGAGAACTTCAGATTTTGCACCAAGCTGTTCACAGCAAGAAATATCTGATGAGAGAACAGAATAGGTGGTGAGTCTAAGTACACCTGGACGCCCCTTTATTTGGGCAATGTTCAATTGAAGATCCATAGAAGCAAGCTACTTAATCCATATGGTGTCTAAAAATAGTTTAGAGCTAGAATAAATTGGTCAACTTCAATGTCTTCTAGCTTATAATTGAAAATAGGTTGCAATCTGTGAGTAACCTACCTAAATGATGCACGTTAACCAAGTGATTTGCACTAGGATCACTGATTGGTGTATATTCTGTCACCATGTGACTTTTCCTGTAGGCATATTAATTGCAAGGTATTAGACAATTAAAAACTTCCAAACTTGAAATTACAGCAAGTTTATTGAAAAATTATTACCTGCAATAAGACATGCCAATAACAGCTCCCCCAAAGATAGACAGGAAGATCAGATAAGAGATCCACATCATAACAGCCATAGCATCTAAACCAAAAATGGTCCATGGGATAGGTAATGGTGGGGGAGCTGGTTTTGGGCCACAAACCAGTGAACAGTCTTGGCAACTGCATGCTGGAGAACCATCATCCAACGTCTCATTGCAGCCTTTGGTTTCGTTATTCATGGGGATCATTCTTCCAATTGGATTATCTACCAAGGAGAAAAGTGATGTTTTCAGTACTACAATTATATCTGTCTATTGTAATAATGGACATCACTGTTTACAAAGCCAAAGTGAGTCTTGATAGTACTATTAATGAGCAACTAGATTTGGACAGTTGCAAAGCTCTCTACAATAAAAGGGGGATTGCTCTAGAATTATAGTGACTCATCCATTCTGCCACAGGCAAATCATGATAACTTGCATCCATCCATTCTAGTTGATGGTAAAGGTTCATCTTGGAGTGCAGTTACTAGCGGTGTTCTGCAAGGATCTGTTTTGGGACCATTGCTGTTTGTCATTTTTATAGATGACCTGGAGAAGGGGCTAGAAGGTTGGGTGAGCAAGTTTGCGGATGATACGAAAGTCGGTGGAGTTGTTAACAGTTAGGAAGGATGTCAGGTTACAGCGGGATATAGATAAGTTACAGAGCTGGGCAGAAAGGTGGCAAATGGAGTTCAATGTAGCTAAGTGTGAGGTGACTCACTTTGGTAAGAGTAACAAAAAGACAGGGTACTGGGCTAATGGTCAGATACTTGGTAGTGTGGATAAGCAGAGGGATCTTGGTGTCCATGTACGCAGATCTTTGAAAGTTGCCACCCAGATAAATAGTGTGGTGAAGGCGGCATATGGCGTACTGGCTTTTATTGGTAGAGGAATGGAGTTCCAGAGCCCTGAGGTCATGTTGCAGTTGTATAAGACTCTGGCGCAGCTGCATCTGGAGTATTGTGTGCAGTTTTGGTCACCATACTATAGGAAGGATGTGGAGGCACTGGAACAGATGCAGAGGTGGTTTACCAGGATGTTGCCTGGTATGATAGGAAGATCGTATGAGGAAAGGCTGAGGCACTTGGGGTTGTTTTCATTGGAGAAAAGAAGGTTTAGGGGTGACTTGATAGAGGTGTACAAGATGATTAGGGGTTTAGATAGGGCCGACAGTGAGAATCTTTTTCCAGGTATGGAGTCAGCTATTACAAGGGGGCAAAGCTTTAAATTAAGGGTAGTGTAGGTTAGGTGGGCTTGGATCGGCGCAACATCGAGGGCCAAAGGGCCTGTACTGTGCTGTATTTTTCTATGTTCTATAAGCAGGTGAACTTGTGTAAAGTTCAATTAGAACACAGATGGCTTTAATACCCTGTGAACCAAACCATTCCTATGCTAGTCTGAACAAGTGTAATGTTAAACATTTGTTAGAATACAAGTGCTTTTAACTATTAGGTTATGCATCATATCTTCATGAAGCCTGGGAACTTCAACTGCACAGAAAACTTGACAATTAGCCATTATATCCTGGAAGACTATGATAAATGATTTACTTAATGTAAATGCTAAAGACTTACCACTGAAAATGGGAATAATGTTGAAGGGAGTCTGTGCATTACTTGTGCTACACATATATTGAATCCAGTTGGTCGCATTGCACTCTTCTACATCTTTTCCACAAAAAAGTCCCAGAGCTTTGTCATTACTGGATGGGGACTGAACATCCTTGCATGCATTATACATAGCTTTTAAAAAAAAAAGAAGAGCTAATTCAGAAGCAGTAGTCAGATGTAGTTAAAGTGCAACATGAATGTTTGCAACTCAGTAATCAATCCTGTTTGATGGGCATGTCCAGTGGGTTAAACAGGCCATTGCTAGTGAACAAAAAGTCCTGCAGTGACTGACAGTCTAGTATTTTTATCATGTAAGAAAGTTTAACACATTGATTTGAATGAAACACTACACTTCTAGAAGTTGTTCATGGTGGAATTTTGATTATTTCAATTTGAAAAAAAGGTGCACCACAAAGTGATTCTCTCAATGCAGAGAAGTAACATTTTCCTGAGTTGGTTTGAGGTTACAAGTTAAAGAACTTGTAACCTCAAAGTCAAGTCAGACTGGCATTTGAGTAGAGTTACTGTTTTGATCACTTGCAGTCTTGCACGCTGCCTAAGGCAAGAAGTTCAATCTGATTGGTTCTGTGTTTTAGTGGTCTAAGCTTAGTTGGTGGAAGATATCCAACCAAGGAGGGAAAAAAGTTACTCTGGCAAACAGGTCAGTTTGAAGGAGTAATTTCACAACTGTAATCTTGAATCAAGGATTTCACTACTAGTATGAAGCTAAAGGGACAAAAATTTGTTAGTCCTAATCAATGGTTTAGGAGTATTGATGATTAGGCTAACAATCAGAACAGGAATAGATGACAGTCTCATTGAGGCAGTGTGATCCACCTTATCACATTTATGTACTTCACTATGTTTCACCCCCTGCCCAAGGATTAAAAAAAAAAGTGTCTGGCTTAGAAATGCTTAAAGCCTGCTTCTACTGCAGGAGGTTTCCAAAGAATCACAATCCTCAATCTGTTACATTAAGTAATCATGGCATGTATTAGAATGGTCTTCACCCTCCCAAAAAGAGGAAGCTTGTTACATGAAAGCTTGTTTCTCACCATTTGCAAAGTGTGATCCAATGTAATATTCCACTTCTGTAATGCTGATTTTGTCCTGAACATATTTTTCAAATTTGGTGGCATTCAGAAACAGGGTCTGAGTGGGACTGCAGGTCAGTTCACAATAAAAGGTCATAAAATTGTGAAAACAGGATGGACATCTGCAAGTCAACAGGTTTTAGGCAGTCATGAGATTTAAAGAAGATTGTTAAAAAAACAGTTCCACAATATTTATTCATCTCATTAAACTGGTCTATAAATTGCTTAGCCTTCATTCCCAAAGACCAAGCTGTTCAGCTTGGAGCCTGTTACAAGTTGGTCATATTCTAATTTAATGCGTTTCATTTAATGTTTTGACTTCACATCCTGAAGATTTAACCTAACAGACCCTATATAGTTTTACTAGTACAGGTGACCTCAAGCTGCCACAAAATCTGTCAGAATTCCAAAATTTCTTGTACCCGTGGTATGAGATGCTTCTTAGCATCACTCCTGCCTGGTTTTAAAGGTTATCACCCTCATTCTGGTTCTCTCCAGACCATAGTGTCTTAAAATTTACCTTAAGCTTTAAAAAAAGCAGTGTAAAGACAATACAATTCTGTTGGTTATTAGTGGTAAGTCAACTTGTAATCTAGAACCCCAGGCTTTGGGGACATGGATTTGAATCCCATCATGGGATAGGAAATTTCACTCAATGAAAATCTGGAATTAAAGTAATGACAGCTACTTAGATAATCCAAATGTTGACCTTCTGAAAGGAATCAGTAAAAAAAACTGCAATTGTTACTCAGTTAGGCCTACATTACTCAGATCCATAGTAATGTAGTTAACTTAGCTGGTCAAAAATAGTCATTGCATCACTAGTGACTGAATTTAACATTTGTAATAGTAACATTTAGACATGTGAACTGACATGTCTAATAGTGGGATAGTGGGTGTATGCCATATAGTAGGCAGTTTGAGATGGCTCATCTTCCTGAGTCATGGAGATGAGTGTGGATTTCTATTAGTGGTGTCTACAAAGTGGCATGTATCCCAAGTGAGCTTCAAATTACTGAAGTGGAGCATATACAGATTCTGGGTCAAGATTAGAGTGGTGCTGGGCAATCACAGGTCAGGCAGCATCCATGGAGCAGGAAAAACCTGACATTTCAGCAAAAGCCATCAGAATGCCTGATTTTCCTGCTCCTCGCATGCTGCCTGACCTGCTGTGCTTTTCCAGCACCACTAATCACCAGCATCTGGAGTCCTCACTTTTGCCATATACAGATTCTGGTTCAGTCAAGGTATATGCCATTTGTAGCAATCAGAGCAGGGGGCTGCTGGGAAGGCACATTTCCCTCTTAAAGACTACCTCATGAATAGATGGAGTGAAGGCTCGACAGGAGTGGATGCAGACATTGATTGCTGGGCATGTGAATATTCAGCTGTGACTAAACCCAAGACACTACATGTGTAGAGGATAGAGGCTAGAGCAGTTGCATGCTCTTGTAAGATGTAGGATAGAAGGGTCACTAGTGGTGACCCTGCTGACTTCACCTGCCCAAAGTGCAGGAACTGACTTCTCAAACCATTTTATGGAATGGAGATGGATAAACTGATTCATTCAGGAGATTGAGTGATAAAGTTATAGGGAGGTAGTCACACCTCAGTTACAGGTGAAACAAAAAAAAAATAGTAGCTGAGTAACTGTCAGAGGGAAAGGGAATAGACAGATAGAGGGTCCTGCACTATGACTGTTCCTTCAAGTATATGGTTTTAGATACTGAGCAGGAAGGGACAGATAACCTCCCAGGGAGAGCTAGTAGCCAGGTTTCAGTTACTGAGCATGGACTGTGGCTCAGAAGGGAAGAATAAGAGGTGAAAATGACAGGAGATTCAATGGTTGCAAGAGAGACTCCCAGATGGAGTGTTACCTTCTGGGTGCCAGGGATGTCTCAAATTGAGTCTACTGGATTCTTAAGGGGGAGGAGAGCAACCAGAAGTTGTCATTGGTACTGATGTGTACCACAGCTATGAAAAAGGGACAGGACCTGAAGAGAAATCCAGAGTTAGGTTGGAAGCTATAAAGCAGGATGAGCAGAGTAATGTCAGGATTGCTGCCAGTGCCACAGGCTAGGAACAGAGTGAGTGTAGCCAAATACATGGCTGCAGAGCTAGTGTAGTGTAGAGGGAGGGCTTCAGATATGTGGATCATTGAGATACCTTCTGGGGAAGGTAAGCCCTGTGCAAGGATGGTTTTACTGGAACCAGAGGGGCACCAATATCCTGGGCAGAAGGTTTGCTGGAGCTCTTGGGTTTAAGTTAGATTGGCAGGGGGTGGGAATATGAGCTATGGATCAGATGATCAAGTAGGTAGTAAATGGCCAGATGTGTGCAGAGTGGGAGGAGAAAGACTTGATAAGGGATGTTGCAGTCAGTGTGATGGGTTGAAGTGTGTTTATTTTAAACAATTTGTGTCAGGAAAGAATTTAGTTAATCACCTTTTCAAAGTACAATTCATGCTTTGAGATGTTGTGGTGATAAGACTTAGATATCACAGGGGCAGGAATGGTTGTATGTTCCAGGGTTTAGATGTCTCAAAGGATTGGGAGTGGAATTGCTAATCAGGGATAGTATCACAACTGCAGAGGGTTTATCTACAGAAAAAGTATGATCAAAGTCAAACAGGAAAGAAGCGGTCATTTAGTTTTCTAAAGACCCCAAAAGCAACAGGGACATGGAGCAGATGGGAGGCAGATTTTAGACAGGTGCCAAAGGGTTATCATGGATGAACTTCCTGAATATGAAGTGATTGGAACCTCAGTTCAAATAGGTTGGATGCAGTTTGTCAGATGTGTCCAGGAAGGGTTCCTGATTCAATGTAGGCAGGCTGACAAAGGGCAGGCCATATTGGGTTTAGTGCTTGACAACAAGCCAGGCCAGGTACCTGATCTCAGTGGGAAAGCATTTCAGTGACAGTGATCAGAACTCAATGACCTTTACCATATGCTGGACAGGGATAGCAGATGGTATGGAAAAGTTTAATTGGGGAGCAGGAATTACATGCTATTAGACAGCAACAGGGGTGCCTAAATTGGAAACTGATTTTCAGGAAAATGCACAAAAGAAAGATTGAGGGTATTTAGGGAGCACTTGCTGATAGTGGGACAAACTTGTCCAAAGGCTGGAAGGGATGGCAAATTGAAAGAATTGTGACAAGGAATGTGGAACACCTAGAGGTGTCTGGCCCATAGACAGAGGTTGATGGTAGATGGAAAGTATTCAGCCAGGAGCTTGGTGACCAGTGGTGTTCTGCAGGGATCTGTTCTGGGACCGGTCATTTAAAAAAGGGGAAGGGTGAATTAAGTTTGCTGACAACATGAAGGTTGGTAGAGTTGTGGATAGTGGGGAGGGCTGTTGTTGATTGCAGTGGAACATTGACAGAATGCAGAACTGAGCTGATAAGTGGCAGATGGAGTTCAAGCTGGAAAAGTGTGAAGTTGTTCATTTGGGAAGGTCAAATTTGTGTAGAATACAGGATTAAGGCAAGATTCTTGGCAGTGTGGAGGAACAGAGGGATCTTGGTCTACATCCATAGATCCCTCAAATGTTACCACTCAAGTGTTGTTAAGGCATAGGGTGTTGACTTTCATTAGCAGGGGGATTGAGATCAAGAGCTACAGTTTAGGCTGCAACTCAAAAGCCCTGGTTAGACCACACTTTGAATATGGTGTCCAGTTCTGGTCATCTCATTATAGGAAGATGTGGAAACTTGAGGGTGCAGAGGAGACTTACCAGGATGACTCAAGGTTGAGGGAACTAGGGCTTCATTGGAGAAGAGAAGGGGTGATTTGGTAGAGGTGCACAAGATGAGGCATAGATAGTGTGGATATCTAGAGACTTTCCCAGGGTGGAAATAGTTATGAGGGATCATAGTTTTAAATGTAATGGAGGAAGGTTTAGGGGAGATGTCAGAGGTAGGTTCTTTACAGTGGTGGGTGTGTGGAAGGAATGCACTGCCAGCAGTGGTAGAGTCAGATACATTAGGGACATTTAAAGGGACTTAAATAGCGAAAAAGTCTCATGTCCCAAGGATGCTTCAGAAAAGGGAGCAACAGCATCTATGGTCCTTTAAAGCAGCTAATTCTAGGATTGCACTTTAACACCCAAGGATTTCAATATTTTTATGGCAGCACTCAAGGTTCAACTTTGAAAAGCCACAAAACCATATCAAGTAGTTTAAATTGTCATAGCTAAGTGTGCATCAAGAGGGCAGTAGCTCCAGTAATCCAGGAGCCTGGACTATGTCAGAAAATTCAATCCCCCTATTGATAATAAATTCAGAATCACTAGTCTCATTTTATGAACTGATTATGCTTACCACTCAATGCAACTGAAGTTACTTGAGTTGCATGCAGCTCCAGACCTATGCCAGCTATTCCATTCTTAATGGCCTTCGAAAGAATGTTCTAACAAGTCACTAAGTTGGAAGCAGCTTCCCAGATGTAATAGCCATGCAGTGAATATTACCTTACCAGCAAATGCTCACAATCCGATAAACCCTTTGAAGTCAAGGAAGATTAACCAGAATCCACACTTGGCCTCTTTAATATAAAGACAGAAGGCAAGAATGGATACCTGGACAGGAACTGCAGTGGTAGTTGCATATTATCCTTAAGTGTTTGTAGTTGTTCAACATCACAGCAAAGACTAAGATTCCCATAGTGAAAACTGGGGCACAATTCCTGCCAAGAAAAAAGGCAAAATTCACTTTAATGATCATACTAGCTTAAGAAGTTGAACAATTTTTAAATACTGTCAGTTCAAGGTTAGTGAAAGTAGTTAAACTAAAAACTGTTCCTAGCTGCTTTAATATATCAAAAATCTTCAAACATTGACAGCTCCTGTGCAATTTGTCTGGAGGAGATTAGATCAAAGTGTTAAGGTATCATGAAGAAACTGAGAATTAAAAGCTCTAAGCATGGCCATTGCTGGCTGAAAGAGATCAGATGCTCACAGGAGCAGTGCAGGAAGGAGGCCACAGAAGAAAATTGAAGGGAGAACAGAGTGGCAAAAAAAAAAGCCAAACTTTGAGCAGAGGAAGTGGCTAAAGCAACTAGCTAGAGATGCTGAGGGGAAGGAGGACAGCACAGTGGCTCAGTTAGCAATGCTGCTTCAGTGCTAGTAACCAGACTCAATTCCATCTGTAGGAAACTGTAGAGTTTGCATGTACTTCCTGGTCTGCATGGAAGTCTGCCAGGTGCTCCAGTTTCTTCCCACAGTCCAAAGATTTGCAGGCTTGGTGAATTAGCAATAGTAGGGGAGTTAGGAGTACAGAGTCATGGTGGTTTAGAGGAATGGCTTACAGAAAATAAACTAGTTGGCCAGATTGGCCTGTTGGTGCTGAGTATTGTTACCTTTCAGAAACCAAAGCATCACCAAGAAGTTTACCCAGGTCAATGAACATGGACACTTCAATTAGGCAGACTGACTAATTGATCAACCGACTGATCATTTGCTTCAATGATGCATTGATAGTTTCTGGCAAGCTGGTATTTCAGTAGGCACATCAGCACTGGAAACAGCCAAGCATTTGGTTATATAGAGCCAACAAGTGCAAACATTGCAAGTTAGAGATTAAGAATGCTGCTTCCCTCCCTAATTATATCCTCCTCGGGAAGAGAGGAAAGTTAATTAAAAACAACCATCTGTTGAAACCATAAAGTGATAAAAGTATGATAAGGAAATGGACATTTAGTTTGTAGGTTCTCCACTGGCATAATAAGAATCTACACAAAATACTGAAGAATCTGGGAGGGAATTTATTGCAAACAAATTGAGCAAATCTAAGTTTATAATCATAGCTTACTTACATCAATTAATTCATATCCTGCTTTTGGTAGTGCTTTTGGGGGGCCATTGTATTTACAGTTATACCGCTTGTGTGTGATAGGATCTGTCCCACATTGTCCATACCATATGCAAGTTCCATCCTGTGCAAATATCTTGAAGAAAAAAGTTTGGATTAATAAAATTGCAAGAAATAAACTGCAAGTTGTGAAAGATTTAATGTTAGTGAAGTACACCAGTTCAAGACAGCCCATACTAAATTTGAATTTGGAACTTCCCCCTGCCAATGATTCCATACTTTCAGCCCAGCCAGTTCTATCCATTGGTCAAGAGTCTGCATGGGCTCCTTTACAAGGGTGGAGCCATTTTATCCAACCACTTAAGGTACATGCAATGATTGAGGACAATCCAATGTCTTGATGTGGTCCACAATGTTAAACACTGTTGCAAAAGTCTGACATGACAACATTGGAATTTGGGTGAATGACCCTTCAACCACTGAAAGGTTCTTAACATTTCACTTTCTTGAAGTGAGCACTGACTTCTGCAGTCTATTTGCATTTAATGACATGGTGCTCAACTAAATCAAATTCAGTTAAAGCTCTTGGAGTGACATGTCATTAAATGGCTTTTGCCCAATGTGTTATTGTAGATTAAGAGCTCATTTAAAGATTTAGTGAATAGCACAATTACCTGACTGGCAGAAACAACTAAGCCCAACAGATTTGTCAGATTGGCCACTGGGTCAATATATAGCCCTCAATCTTAAACATTTAGAGGGGAGCAAAAGGCATTGTAGCCAAGTTTACAGACAGATAAAATTAAGACAAGGGAGGATGCAAATGAGATGTGTTGAGGTGAGCAAAAATCTGGCAGATGAAATAAGATTGGGAAAAGTGACACTCTTGCAGCATTCCAAGGTGCAGAAGAATTTGGGTGTTCTGGTGTCTGAAGGGCTTATGCCCAAAACATCAGTTCTCCTGCTCCTTGGCCTGCTGTGTTTTTTCAGCACCACATTTTTCAATTGTTCTGGTATCGGAGTTTAGTTAGGATACATGTGCAACATGCAATCATATTCCCTGGATTACAAGGAATATTGAAGGATGACTTTCATGTATCATGAAGGCAACAAAATCTCAAATGCAGTATACACCTCAGTGAAGGAAATTGTAAAAGAGGACCACAGGACTCGAACTAGGGGTTGTTTAACCCAATGGTTAACACACTTCAAGGGTTGAGGTTTATACAAGAGACTTCATTGTGACTTGAGAGAAGTTGTGCTGTTGATGTCACTGAATTGCAAGCCAGTCATCCATCTCTTACAAAAGGAATATGTTGGACATGCTGGACTCATTTGCATTGAAGTTTGGTGACTAGACTGAATGTTAACTCCTGAACAATCAGGAAGTAGAGGTGGAAAGGATATTCCTCCTGTGGAGGAATCCAAAACTAAAAAGCCACCGTTTTTAAAGTTAAGTCATCCTTTGGAGAGAAGATTTGTAGCTCGGGTGCTCATTGCTGTAGTTGTTTGCCGAGCTGGAAGTTTGTTGCAAACATTTCATTCCCTGTCTAGGTGACATCCTCAGTGCTTGGCAGCCTCCTGTGAAGCGCTTCTGTGGTGTTTCCTCCGGCATTTATAGTGGCCTGTCCCTGCCGCTTCCGGTTGTCAGTTTCAGCTGTCCGCTGTAGTGGCCGGTATATTGGGTCCAGGTCGATGTGTTTGTTGATGGACTTTGTGGATGAGTGCCATGCTTCTAGGAATTCCCTGGCTGTTTTGTTTTGCTTGCCCTATAATGGTAGTGTTGTCCCAGTCAAATTCATGTTGCTTGTCGTCTGCGTGTGGGGCTACTAGGGATAGCTGGTCGCATCGTTTCGTGGCTAGTTGATCGTGGATGCGGATCGTTAGCTGTCTTCCTGTTTGTCCTATATAGTGTTTTGTGCAGTCCTTGCATGGGATTTTGTACACATTAGTTTTGCTCATGCTGGGTATCGGGTCCTTCGTTCTGGTGAGTTGGAGTGTGGCTGTTGGTTTGTGTGCTGTTATAAGTCCTAGTGGTCGCAGTAGTCTGGCTGTCAGTTCAGAGATGTTCTTGATGTATGGTCAGTGTGGCTAGTCCTTTGGGTTGCAGCATGTCCTCGTTCCGTTGTCTTTCCCTTAGGCACCTGTTGATGAAATTGCGAGGATATCCGTTTTTGGCGAATACCTTGTATAGGTGTTCCTCTTTTTGCAGTTCTGGTGTGCTGCAAACAGGAAGACAGCTTGAAAGCTTGATCAGCCATGGTCTTATGAGACAGTAGGTTCTTTTAAAAGAAAGTGCTATATTACATGTAGTAGGATCGTGGAAATGGGTTTTCAACACTGCTGTCCAATCCATTAGAAGGGTTTGTTTTAAAGTTTACTTGGTCAGACCTGAAAGCCTCAGTCTGAGAAAATATTGTGAAGGTGATAGAGAATCAGTCAAGTAGGAAGTTAGAGTTGAGAAAGAGTGATAGATTTATTCTGATAATCATGTTACTCAGAAGCAGGCTGAAACTTGGTTCAGCAAGATCTGGTCATGTACAGTCAAAGTGTCTCACAGCCTTTGTTAAATAGCATTGACTCCATGAATGTGTTGTGACTAAACCACAGTAACCAACTAAAACATTAACTTTGATGTACTAACCCAAATATCATCAGGATTGATTTGTCCAGTGTGTTACCATTACTTATGGAAGTGAATTAATAGTAGACATTCAAGGTAGAGTGGCAGGGCTAGGTCAGCAAGAGGTAAGTGGAGGTTGTATAGAGCATAAATACAAGTTAGAAGTCCTGTTTGTATTGCAACACAGGATTAGGAAAGTTGTTAACTGAAAAGTGTATTCTTCAGAGAAAGGAGGGAATACCAAATGCTGGAGGTTTGTAGTCCATTTTTAAAATGGTCCCAAAAAAAATGGACAGAGGAGTTAGAAACCAAGCAGTTTAAAGAATTCTTTAATGTAAAAGGTTGAGCATCACCAAGTTAAATCAAGAACCCTCAACCCAAACAGAACTTCCAAGCACAGTAGTGTGCTAAACTACCTCAGCAGGTCAAACCTGAAGCTATTAAGCAAGTTTCAAAAGATAGATCCAGAAGACAAAAATTGTCAGCTGTTTATAATATTATCTTAATTTCTCCTTTGGCTTAAAGATATATTTGCACGTTTCCAAGTTATTTTTGAAATTGAGTAAACCCATCCCCCAAAACAACTAGTCACATTAGAAGTACTCAACAGGAATGCCTACCTACAAGCAACTGAAATAAAAATGAAGTATCACTCAAGAAACACTGCTTTCAACAGATCTTTAAATTTAGAAAACAATACCACCAAGTGAGATTCTCGTCAGTAATATTTAAGACAGTCTCAAGTAACAAGCCAGTTCAATCTATGCCAATCCAGACCTGGGACAAAGCAACTCGACTGAGATTTCAGTCAGTTTAGTGGTGGGACAAAGGAATGAATGAAAGATATATTTCACCATCAAGATGTATGAAAACTGTATACTATCACCACAATCCAAAACCATTGTGGTACTATATGAAGATAAGTTATGTAAAAAGTTCACCTATTTAAAGAAATGAGGTCTCAAGTACACCTTGAGTTTCTGCTTTAAAAAAGTCTCTGCAAGGTGTTCTGGTTCAAGGGGTCTCACTCCAGGAACAGCTCACTGCTGTCACTGTGCAACAGTGAAGGGGATTGACAAGTTGAAAAGATCAGTTACTAAACCTGGATTGCAGTCAATCCACATTTCCTCCAAAGGAAAGTCTAAGCCACCAGCTCAACAGGTCAATCACTGATTAATCGACTTACTAGCCAAGAGAGACAAGTCTGACCTCAATTCAGCTTGCACTATACAAGCTTGACTCAAGACAAAGCCTCCATCACCAATAAGCCAAAGTACAATTCCTTCCATTTTTAAATATTAGATTGTTCAGTGCATAGGGTGACTTAGTGTCTAGCATGCTAGAAGATTTATATATAAAGTAGCATGCTGTTAGGAATTCTAAAGTGAATAACTTTCCTAATCCTAAAGCAAGTTTACATGTTACTCCAATGTCAATCTAGAAAATTAACAATACTAAAGTCTGAAATTTGATAGACACCTACAAAGTTTTAGGTAATGGAGAAGCAGGCAAGAAAGGAGTCAAGAACAAAGGAGTGCACCATGATTTTATTAAAAATGCAGGCTCTAGGTTCATTTGGTCTACTGTTTCATTTGTGTTGTATGATTGTTAGAAGATGGGAACATTTGTTGCTTCTCAGCAAGGGAAGCGAAGTCTGAAAATAGGAGGAATAATTCTTGTCCTGCAAGATTCAGAAGTCCATTCAGCAAGACCAATGTCAGGAGAAAGCAGATATTCAAGATCCACCATATGGATAGACAGAAGGACTCAAATGGAAAAGCTTCCAACCTTTCCTGATGAAGGGCTCCTGCCTGAAACATTGATTTTCCTGCTCTCAGGTGCTACTTGACCTGCTGTGTTTTTCCAGTATCACTAATCTGGACTGATCTCCAATCCTCACTTTCACCAGGTGAAGTGAACTGGCTATGCAAAGTTGTCCATAGTTTTAGGTGCATTAGTCAGGGGGTAAATGAGTCTGGGTGGGTTACTCAGGGTCAGTGTGGATTTATTGGGCCAAAGGGCCCGTTTCCAGTGTAGGGAATCTAATCCAAATTGTCCATACTTAGAGGTGTGTAGGTTAGGTGCATTAGTCAGGGGTAAATGTAGGGTAGGGGAAGGATTCTGGGTGGGTTACTCAGAGGGTCAATGTGGACTTGTTGGGCTGAAGGGGCCTGTTTCCACACTGTAGGGATTCTATATTAATGAAAACTGGAGAACCTTTCCAGAATTCTTGCAAGGTTCAAATCCAGAGCAGGCCAGTCTAACTCCTACCAACATTCAGGCAAGATGATCGGAGACATTAACTGCACTTCCCTGCTCAGCTTTACAACATGACCCCCTCAAAAAAAAAACCAAAGACATACCTCATTCACAGCCAGACCTCAACTGGTGAGGAAGAATTTTTTATGGGATCTTAGTCTGAGGAAAGGAAGTTCTCCTGTCATTTAAATAGATATCACCTCAGTTTTAAGATTCTTCCATAAAGAATAATCTATCCTCAACAGTAAGTTCAGAGGGTTAGATAGGCTCTCAGTGTCCAGCTTTTTCCCTTAGATGGAAGTGGCTAGCACAAAGGGACAGCTTTAAGTTTGGGGTTGGGGTGTTGACAGACAGGACAGATGTCAGGTAATTTCTTTACTTAGTAGGGGGTGTGGAATGCACTGCCTACAGTGGTAGACTAACTCCAAGGGATTTCAATTGTCATTTGATAGGCATATGACCAAGAATAGTGTAAGTTAGATGGGCTTCAGACTGGTTCCACTGGTTGGTACAACATCAAGGGCTGAAGGGCCTGTACTGCACTGTAATATGCTATTCTAGATGTGATCATACTACCCAGTAAAAGCTTTCTGCCCATTCCCCCTGCATTGATATCTTTTTATTAGTCATTAAAAATTGGTTGGGCCAGCATGTTATTTTTTTCCTATTGTCTGGAAGAGTTGGTGAGAAGCACCAACTTCTTGAAGCACTACAGTACAGAGTGTAGGAGATCCATACTACCATTAGGAAGGGATTGCTGAAGAAACTCAGGTCTGGTAACATGTGTTTTTCCTCAGATGCTATGAACCAGGCCAAACCCCCCCCAAAATATTTTGAGTCAGACCCTTTGGTCCAACCCATCCATACTAGTTATCCCAACTAATCTAGTCAGACCTGCCAGCAGCCAGCCCATATCCCTCCAAACCCTTCCTATTCATATAGGCATCAAAATGCCTTTTAAAGGTTTAATTGTACCAGCCTCCACCATGTCCTCTGGCAGCTCATTTCATACACTTACCACCCTCTGAAAATGTTGCCCCATAGGTCTTTTATACCTTTCCCCTCTCACCCTAAACCTATGCCCTCTAGTTCTGGACTCCAACCCCAGGGAAAAGACTATTTATCCTATCCATGCCCCTCAATTTTGTAAGCCTGTATAAAGGTCACCCCTCAGCCGCCAACACTGCAGGGAAAACAGCCCCAGCCTGTTCAGCCTCTCCCTGTAGCTCAAATCCTCCAACCCTGGCAATATCCTTGTAAATCTTTTCTGAACCCTTTCAAGTTTCACAACATCTTTCCAATAGGAAGGAGACCAGAATTGCATGCAATATTCCAACAGTGGCCTAACCAATGTCCTGTACAGCTGCAACATGACCTTCCAGCTCCTGTACTCAATACTGACCAATAAAAGAAAGCATCCTAGACTATTTTAAAGGCAGATGTGAATTGGATAATCCAAGGACACAGCTGGTCAAGCCACTCTGCTTTAAGTGGGCACAGTGGTTAGCACTGCTGCCTCACAGCACCAGAGACCAGGGTTTGATTCCCACCTCAGGCAGCTGAGTGGAGTTTGCACATTATCCCAGTGTCTGCGTGGGTTTCCTCTGGGTGCTTCAGTTTCTTCTCAGTCCAAAAATGTGCAGGTTAGGTGAATTGGCTATGCTAAATTGCCCATAGTATTAGATGAATGGGTAAACGTAGGGAATGGGTCTGGGTGGGTTGCACTTCAGTGGGTCGGTGTGGACTTGTTGGGTCGAAGGACCTGTTTCCACACTAAGTAATATAATCTAAAAAAGTATATTTAGAACTATTTGAAACAGAATTTAGAACTTATCCATTGGAAAACCCAACCAACTAAATGCAGTAACTTAAGGAGCATTCCAATTTTTGTAACATCCCATAAATACACCTTAGTAAAAGGTAATTCAAAATAAGCTCTTACAAGCAGAAGGAAAGAACTTCAGAGAGTACTGACTGGCTCTGAAATCCATCCATTGAAGGTCAGAACTTTCCCTGCAGCCTCAGTTACAAGTAGAAAAAAACTTGGAACTAGCAGAACTGACCACATCCCTGCCATTGTTAAACTAGTCTCTTGCCCAGAGATTTTGGCACCTCTGCCTTTGCAACCTCTTGAACAAGCCAAAGGACAAAACCTTGTTAAAAAAGGGGTAGTGTCATGACACATTGTAAATCCAATGTCTGAAGACTGGTAATGTTAACTGCTTTTCTCCCCACAGATGCAGTCAGACCCAATGCATGCATTTCTCCACCGGGTCCCATGTTTCAGATTTAGACTAACTATAGACATTGGGCATAGTGAATCATGCCCTGAAAAGCCCAGAGAGATACAAGCCAAAAAATTGTAAATACATGCCAAAGTTCGCAGGTATAATCACCAGCGAGGGGGTTAAAGTAATCTCCTTCCATAAGTAGGACGACAAAAAGATAGTCAGTGCTACCTTCCAGAAAGACCCATTATAGACAGCTTCGCTGTCTGCAGAGTGGCTCTAGTGTGACAGAGCACATGTCACGAGGTTAGTTCATACGCAGGCGCAGTGAGTTCCGATGTGACCGGGTGAGGGGGCAGGTCACGTGCATATGAGCCGTGGGGGCCAGGCGATCCCACAAGGGGGGGGGTTGACAGCAGCCACGGGGATATCAAATTGGGATCCAATAGCCGGGTGGGCAAAGACACCCCTCTCTTGTCGAAAATCTATATCGATCCTTCTACTTAAAAAGAGGACCTGGTAACAGTAGTGGGAGAGTCAGCTTGCTCACCCGGGAGGGGACGGCAGTCGGTAGGGGAAAAGAGGGTGGTTTATTCTCACTTAGAGTATAAACAATTAACCAACTGCACCCAAAACACCTCTGAACAGGAGATGCACCAAATAGTCTCCCCATACACTTTCCAATAGCGGGGCCGGTTAATTTACATTCCAACGTTAGCATCACAACGCAGTATAACCGATTGCTATAAGCCAACCACAATTGCAGCCTCTAAAATTTCCCCTTCAGGCACAGGGGTTTACCGCCGCTCCAACATCGGTAACAGATTAGTCTTCACTAGCGGCGAGGTGCACGCCGTCCGAGCAGTCAGTCCACCCGCGCGCCCAGCAGCCGTTAAGATTTGAACGCGGCTCGCGCTACTCACCGAAGGTTCCGGAAGGATCAGGACCAGCAGCGCGACGGCGACAACGCCGCACGAACTGCTCATGGCTACCGCTTCGGCTAAAAGACAGGACACACGGAAACAGCAACACTTTCACAACCAAGCCCGAGCGACCTCCTCTCCTTATATTCAATTCGACCCCGCCCAGAGACGGGGCATTTACGACGCCCACCTTTACGTTCGCCGCTCGAACCAGTCCAACCCATAACTCCTCCCCCATCAATTAACTCGCTCAGAAACGCCACTGAAGAGAGGTTTTCGATTGAAGCCGCAACGAAGCTCTTCCCTTGGCGAATCCGACATCAGAGACTTCACCGCAAAAACGTTGGCGGAGGCTTTCAGTGCAGTGCTGAGGGAGCGCCGCACTGTCGGAGGGTCAGTGCTGAGGGAGCGCCGCACTGTCGGAGGGTCAGTGCTGAGGAGTGTCGCACTGTCGGGGGGTCAGTGCTGAGGGAGCGCCGCACTGTCGGAGGGTCAGTGCTGAGGAGTGTCGCACTGTCGGAGGGTCAGTGCTGAGGGAGCGCCGCACTGTCGGGGGGTCAGTGCTGAGGGAGCACCACATTGTCTGTTGGTGGGTCAGTTTATTGAATCTGTAGCCTCTAAATTATTTAAGCGGAAAATGAGTGCTGTTGGAACAGCAGGCCTAGGACAGAAATGTTAGTGTAAGAGAATGAACAATACTAAAGCCGAAACTAATTTATGGATACCTTGGGCTCGGCTGTTGTCAATTTGTGCTTAAGCTGTCTAGATTAACATAAGTGGGAATGCCATTAATGGAAAACTTTTGTCTAGATAAAGCAAACAGAATTGGTGTGCACTAAAACCAAATAAAGAACTGCAGATACTAGAAATCTGAAACAAGAACACAATTTTAGCTGGAGAGACATCACAAACTTGGTAGACTCTGTGGAGAGACAGCAGCGTTAACGTATCAAGTCCAGTGACCTTCTTTAGGCGTGTTTGTACTATTTGCAGTCATTTTGAAGCTGTTTAGACAATGTAACATAATATTTGAAACCACAGATCTGATAACATCTATGACAAGAGAAATAGGACGAACATTTAGAGTTCAAAGAGCTGCTGTTTGAAGATCATGCTCAACATTGAGACACTAATTTCTTAAAATCGGCTTTAATGAGAAACATGTAGTTTGTTTGCCTGACACCAGACTCCCAAAGCAGATGCTGTACTCAGAACTTAGACGCAGCATGAGATTCTCAAGAGGAAAGCAGAAGGACTTTAGGGGATGTCTCCAAAGCATCATTGGCTCATGGAAGATCTTGATGTGTAACCAGTCAAAATGGGGAAAGTGAATTTGGGAAGGCACCGAGCACACCAAGAAACTTTTTATTGGGGGTATGCAAAGGCAAAGTCCAGATGTCCAAGACAGCACACAGACCTGCAAACAGTTCATCTATCTAACCCCCAATCTGAAAAACAGGAAACTATAGGATAGTTAGCTTCGATCTGTTGTTAGTAAAATGCTATAATCTACCGGTATTAGAGTCATAGAGATGTACAGCATGGAAACAGACCCTTCAGTCCAACTCGTCCATGCCAACCGGATATCCCAATCTACTCTAGTCCCACCTGCCAGCACCCAGCCCATATCCCTCCAAACCCCTCCTGTTCATATACCCATCCAGGTGCCTTTTAAATGTTGTAATTGTACCAGCCTCCACCACTTCCTCGAGCAGCTCATTCCACACACTTACCACCCTCTGCTTGAAAATGTTGCCCCTTAGGTCGATACATAAATTCAAACTGCAAAGGCAGTAACTGCGCAGGTTCTGTGGTGTCAATTTCTTTCTTTTTCTCTCTCCTACACTGACCTCACCATGTGCTTCCTTTGTCTGTACCTCTCCCTTTTAAAACTGCTGTTGTTTTGACTTTTTTTTTGTCTAAAGCTCCAAAATAATGCAACAGCATATAAAACAGTAATTGCTGCTTCTGGAATTCTTAAGGAAGAAATAGCAGGATATTTAGAAAAGCTTAATGCAGTCAAAGAGAGTCAGCGTGGTTTTGCTAAGGGGAAATCATGTTTGACAAATTTGCTAGAGTTTTTTGAGAATGTAACAATCAGAGTTATTATAGGGGAACTGGTAGGTGTATTTTCTATGAAGCATTTGATGTGGTGCCACATAACAGGTTATTGCTGAAGATAGTAGCTCACAATATTGAGGATAGCATATTTGTTCAGATGGAGGATTGTTTAATACATCAAAGATAGATTCAGAACTAATGGGTCTTTTTCAGGTTGGAAATAGGTACAGTCCGAGGGCCAAAATGTATACTAATTAGTAATTAATGTATTCATCGATTTGAGAAGGGTCAGATGTAATGTATCTTGATGTGCTGACAATTCAAAAGCAGATGGGAGGGCACGTTATAATGAGGACATAAGGAATCTGCAGGAGGATATGATAGGTTGATTGGATAGACACAAACCTGGCAGATGGAGTTTAATGTAGAAAATTATGGGGTTATGCATTTATTTAGGAAAAATCAAAAGGCAGAATATTATTGAAATGGTAAGAATGACTCCATATAAGTGCAGTGCAGGGTGATCTGAGTGTTTTTGTTTATGAAATGAAAAGATAGTAAGCAGGTGCAGTAAGTAATTAGAAGGCGGCCAGTGAAAACTTGGCTTTTATTGCTCAGGGTTTAGAAATAGGGAAGTCATGTTGTGATTGAACTGAATTGAATTGAATTGATTGTCACGTGTACCGAGGCACAGTGAAAAGTTTTGTCTTGCGAGCAATACAGGCAGATCACAGAGTTAAATAGCATAGATAGTAAATAATAGGTAAACAGCAGCAAAAACACAGACACAGGGACAGGCGAATATTAAGAGTTTGAGAGTCCATTCAGTATTCTAACAGCAGGAGGGTAGAAACTGTTTCGCAACCAGCTGGTGTGTGTGTTCTGGCTTCTGTACCTTCTCCCTGATGGTAGAGGTTGTTGACAAACATTGCCAGGGTGGCAGATTTCAGGAGATTTAGCAAAACAACCACTTTGGCTCAATGAAAACAGCGAGTTTGAGGGTCAGGGATGTCGAGTGTGGGCAGGGGAGAGCAGGGGAAGAGGTTCACTGCGGTGGGTGGGTGGGTGGGTGGGTGGGGGGGTTAGTATCTGGAATGTGATGATTGCCGAGCAGTTGTATGAGTTTGCAGCAGCTGTGGGGGTGGGATTCAACCCGAGAAAACCCCCCACCCCGGGCCTTCGCAATCCTAGTCCAGTGACATGACCACAAGTCCAGTGCCTCCACTCAGGGAGGTCCAGCCCAGTATCTGTCAGTGGATAGTTGAGCCAGATACACTCAAACCTTCCCCCCCCATTCCACAGCCCCCACAGACTGAGATTCCCAGGGTAGGGGGCGGTGAAAGGGGGATTGGTGTTGATGCGGAGGTTAGCAGTTCGGGAGCTGCGCAGCGTTGGCGGATTGGCAGTTTGGAAGATGACCTGTGGGAAACATGACAACAGGATTACTGAGTTTATTAGCACCTTCCCACTTGGTGACGTATTTATCCCCTTCCTTATTGATCTGCTCATCCCTCTGAAGCTCATTCATCAACTGAACAGCTTTGTAGAAAAACACAGAGGGACAATAAGAATTAATTGGAAGGTTTTGCTCATAACACAGACGCTGCCAGGCCTAGCTCAGGCTGCAGTATTGGTCAATTCTCAGTAAGTGCAGAATTTGTTCCTTCTCTAAATGCAGCATCCACACACCTTCCTGAAAGGAACAAGGCATTTTACAGGAAATTCCCTCTCCCTCCTGCCCCTGCATCCCAGGGCAGTGAAAGGAGGAGGAGAACACGGAGCGAGAGATAGGGACTGGAAGATGGGATTCATTAAAGACAGAAGTCCATTCGACCCCTCAATGGTCTCCTATCACAGCTGTTGATCATTTCTGATTTAGACCTCAACTGCACTGACCTTCCTCTCCTCAACACTCTCCAGGGGAATGAGCAGCACCAGAACCTTCCTTCAAGTTGGAATCGTAGAATCCCAACAATGTGGAAGGAGGCCATTCAGCCCATCAAAGCAGTACCAACTGTCCAAAGAGCATTCCACACAGACCCCACCTTATCCCCCTAAACCCAGTTTTCCCGTGGGTAATCCACCTAGCCTACACATCCCTGGACACGATGGGAAATTTAGATTAGAGTGGTGCTGGAAAAGCACAGCAGGTCAGGCAGCATCCAAGGAGCAGGAAAATCGACATTTCGGGCAAAAGCCCTTCATCAGGAATGAAGGAATTTCCCAAGGGTAATCCACCCTGACCTGCACATCTTTGGACTGTGGGAGGAAACAGAGAAGACATGGGAAGAATGTGCAAACTCCACACAGAGAATCGCCCGAGGCCAGGATTGAACCTGGGACCCTGGTGCTGTGAGGCAGCAGTGCTAACCACTGGGCTACCGTGCCACCCACATTCATGTATAAACAGGGCATGGATGGGAATGTCAAAGAGGGAACTGGGCTGTTACAGAGGGAGCAGTCACTGAGGAACACTGCCAGTGCAGGGGAAGGGAAGCTGTGTCCAGTGGTGACTTCCTGCTTGAGCTGGTGGATATGTGGAAGGAAATGGAGAGACCTCTTTGGGATTCGGAATTCTGTCTGTCAGTCTGTCTGAATGTAGTTTCCCTGTTTTTTTCAACAGAAAACTGGAGAAACCAACTTCACAGTGAAAGGGGAGAGAGAAAGATTGGTGCAGTTGACTTTCAAGAGGACAGTATGCTTCCCATTGAGAATACCCTCCATCATACTGTGTCACATTAAATGGGACAAACTTTGAACCAATCTAGTAGGCCAAGACTGGGCATCCATGATGCACTGTGGACCATCAATAGCAACAGAACTGTTGGGCAGTATGGTGGCACAGTGGTTAGCACTGCTGCCTCACAGCACCAGAGACCTGGGTTCAATTCCTGCCTCAGACAACTGTCTGCGTGGCTTTTGCACTTTCGCCCCGTGTCTGCGTGGGTTTCTCCTGGGTGCTCCGGTTTCCTCCCACAGTCCAAAGATGTGCAGGTTAGGTGAATTGGCCATGCTAAATTGCCTGTAGTGTTAGGTGAAGGGGTAAATGTAGATGAATGGGTCTGGGTGGGTTGCTCTTCGGAGGGTCAGTGTGGACTTGTTGGGCCGAAGGGCCTGTTTCCACACTGTAAGTAATCTAATCTAATCTAAACTGTATTCCAGCACAATCTATAACCTCACGGTCCGGTACATCCCCCACTCAACCATTACCATCAAGCCAGGCGACCAACCCTGTCCAATGGAGAGTGCAGGAGGCCATGCCAGGAGCAGCATCAGGCAGACCTGAAAATGAGGTGTCAACCTAGTGAAGCTACCAAACAGGACTACTTACCAAACAGCATAAATAGTAAGTGACAGACAGAGCTAAGCGATCCCACAACCAACAGATCAGATCGAAGCTCTGCAGCCCTCTTACTTCCAGTGGTGAATGGTGGTGGATAATTAACTCACTCACTGGAGGAGGAGGCTTCACAAATATCCCCATCCTCAATGATGGAGGAGCCCAGCACATCAGGGCAAAGATAAGGCTGATACATTTTCAGCAATCTTCAGTCAGAAGTGCTGAGTGGATGATCCATCTTGGGCTCTCCTGTGATCCCCAGCATCACAGATACCACGCTTCTGCCAATTCGGTCAAAGAGAAGGACATTCCCCCACCCCCATGGTTAATACACACACACACAGCCTATACCCCACCCCACGCACACACACGCATACACATACACACACAGACAGACAGACAGACAGACACAGGTGGTTAATAAAGGCAGGCAAGGAGAGTGTCCAATCAAAAACTAGGGGAGTGCAAAACAGCCTTAGCCTACAAAATTACTCAAACTGAGGATTAGGAGTTTTTTAGGAAGCAGCAGCAGATGGCTGAAAAGCTAATAAAGATGGAGAAAATTATGACAATAACATGTCTGCATGGGATTCCTCCGGGTGCTCCGGTTTCCTCCCACAATCCAAGGATGTGCAGGTCAGGTGGACTGGCCGTGCTAAATTGCCCGTAGCAATAGGTGCATTAGTCAGAGGGAAATGGTTACTCTTCGGAGGGTCAGTATGGAGGAGAAAGTGAGGTCTGCAGATGCTGGAGATCAAAGTTGAAACTTTATTGCTGGAACAGCACAGCAGGTCAGGCAGCATCCAGGGAACAGGAGATTCGACGTTTCGGGCACAGGCCCTTCTTCAGGAATCAGGAGGGTCAGTATGGACTGGTTGGGTCGAAGGGCCTGTTTCCACACTGTAGGGAATCTAATCTAAAAAAATCTGCAAAAAATATAAAAACAAGAAGCAAGAGTTTCTATGGGTTCCTAAAACCAAAGAGAGTAGCTAAAATGTGGGAACTTTGAAGGATGTGACCTGGTGAACTAACCACAGCAAACAGGGAAAGGGCTGATCATTTAAACATATACTTGTATTTTGAATCAGACTTCAGTGTAGAGCACACTGTCTCCAGCCCAGAGATAACAGATGACATAGATGCTAAAAGGAGAAAAGGGTTTAGAACAGTCTCTACCCTGAGGGACAAACGATTGAGAGTAAAGGCAGAGATATCACCAGGACCTGATAACCTGCGTCCGAGTGTTTGAAGGGAAGTGGCTACAGAGGTACTGGACAGATTGGTCAAAATATTCCAGACTGCAATGTCTTCTGGGAGGATGTCACCAGATCGGAAAACTGTGAATGTGATACTCAAACAGGGAAGGAAAGAGAGAAAGCAGGAAACTATAGGATAGTTAGCTTCGCATCTGCTGTTAGTAAAATGCTACAATCTACGGGAATTCTTAAGGAAGAAATAGCAGGATATTTAGAAAAGCTTAATGCAGTCAAAGAGAGTCAGCGTGGTTTTGCTAAGGGGAAATCATGTTTGACAAATTTGCTAGAGTTTTTTGAGAATGTAACAATCAGAGTTATTATAGGGGAACTGGTAGGTGTATTTTCTATGAAGCATTTGATGTGGTGCCACATAACAGGTTATTGCTGAAGATAGTAGCTCACAATATTGAGGATAGCATATTTGTTCAGATGGAGGATTGTTTAATACATCAAAGATAGATTCAGAACTAATGGGTCTTTTTCAGGTTGGAAATAGGTACAGTCCGAGGGCCAAAATGTATACTAATTAGTAATTAATGTATTCATCGATTTGAGAAGGGTCAGATGTAATGTATCTTGATGTGCTGACAATTCAAAAGCAGATGGGAGGGCACGTTATAATGAGGACATAAGGAATCTGCAGGAGGATATGATAGGTTGATTGGATAGACACAAACCTGGCAGATGGAGTTTAATGTAGAAAATTATGGGGTTATGCATTTATTTAGGAAAAATCAAAAGGCAGAATATTATTGAAATGGTAAGAATGACTCCATATAAGTGCAGTGCAGGGTGATCTGAGTGTTTTTGTTTATGAAATGAAAAGATAGTAAGCAGGTGCAGTAAGTAATTAGAAGGCGGCCAGTGAAAACTTGGCTTTTATTGCTCAGGGTTTAGAAATAGGGAAGTCATGTTGTGATTATAGGGGGGGTGTTGAGGTCACACCTGTAATACCATGTACAATTTTGATCCCAGTGTTTAAGAAGGGATGCAAAGGTGTTGGAGAAATAGAGTCATAGAATTATGCAGCACGGAAACAAACTCTTCGGTCCGACTTGTCCATGCTGATCAGATTTCCTAAACTAAACTAGTCCCACATATCCCTCTAAACCTTTACTATCCATGTATCTATCCAAATGTCTTCTAAATGCTGTAACTGTATCTATATCTACCATTTCCTCTGACAGTTCATTCCACATATGAATCACCCTTCGTGGGAAAATGTTGCTCCTCAGGTCCCTTTTAAATCTTTCTCCTGTTCCCTTAAAAATATACCCCCACTCTAGGGAAAAGACCTTTGGCAGATCAAAAGATTTTTTTTTACATTAGATTACCTACAGTGTGGAAACAGGCCCTTCGGCTTAACAAATCCATACCGACTCTCTGAAGAGTAACCCACCCAGACCCATTTCCCTCTGACTAATGCACCTAACACAATGGGCAATTTAGCATGGCCAATTCACCTAACCTGCACATCTTTGGACTGTGGGAGGAAACAGGAGCACCTGGAAGAAACCCACCCAGATACGGGAAGAATGTGCAAACTCCACACAGACAGTCGCCCGAGGCTAGAATCGAACCTGGGTTCCTGGCGCTGTGAGACAGCAGTGCTAACCTCTGAGCCACTGTGCTGCCCCTATTTTATAAACAGATCCCTGAGACAAAGGGGTTGACCTTCAAGGACAGCTAAATACGTTAGGTCATCATTCATTAGAATTTATAAGAATGTGTGTCATTTAAATATACAAGATTCTGAGACAGTTTAATAGAGTAAATGTTGAGAAGATGTTTCTACTAGTGGGAAATCTCGATCTAGGGACATAATTTCAGAGTGAAGGGACACTCATTTAAAACTGAATGCAAAAGAATTTCTTCTCCCATAGTGTAATAAAATCTTCTATCCCAGAGAGCTGTGGAGGCGAGATCTCTGAAAGTATTTGAAGTCAAAGTAGATAGAATTTTGAAGTATCAAGGAGTTGAGGGCTATTTGAGTTGGTACAAAAGAGGTGTTCAGGCCTAGGGTAGTAAACCATGATCTTGCTGAAAGCTTGAGGGGCAGAATGATCTATTCCTGCTCCTATTTATCCTGTTCTTATTAATCTGTGCCCCTGCAGCAGAGTCCGTAGATGTTCATTATATTCTGAAATGGATGATGTCCATCAAACGCCATTGGAAGCAAGCCATTGTCAATTCTGAGGGACTGCCTAAAAAGGAAAGAAGTCTGGGTCAGTTATACTTTTGGTACTATGATGTACTGCATTATCTCATGGATGAAATGATGGCCCAGATCTTCCAGCCTCTAGATCATTCCCCTGAAGGTGTACATTGAGCGCTTTAGAAAATCTGATACTGACGATGTGAGAAATGCCCTGGAGGTTTAAGCTTGTGATGGACAATACTCTTGTGATGGAGCCATCTGAAAAGGACTCTTGTCTATTGAATTAGAATTATTGGCGTTGGAAGGTTCTGACTCACTTAACCTGGCTAACTCTTTCACCCTGTCTACACTCACTCACTCACTCACTCACTCACTCACTCACTCACTCACTCTCTTTCTTTCCCATTATGAGATTAATCCCTCTCTCTCCATTACCAGACTAATCACCCTAGGTGTAGATTAAAGTGGTGCTGGAAGAGCACAGCAGGTCAGGCAGCATCCGAGGAGCAGGAAAACCGATGTTTTGGGCAAAAGCCCTTCAACCCCACCGCCCAGTGCCCAACATTTCAACTTCCCCTCCCACTCTGCCGAGGACATGCAGGTCCTGGGCCTCCTCCACCACTGCTCCCTCACCACCCGAAGCCTGGAGGAAGAACTCATCTTCCACCTCGGAACACTTCAACCCCAGGGCATCAATGTGGACTTCACCAGTTTCCTCATTTCCCCTTCCCCAGCTCACCCCAGTTCCAACCTTCCAGCTCAGCACCATCTCCATGACCTGTCCTACCTGCCTATCTTCCTTTCAACATATCCACTCCACTCTCCTAGGCACCCTGCCTCTATTCCTGATTAAGGTTTTTTTGCCCGAAACGTCGATTTTCCTGCTCGGTTGCTGCCTGACCTGTGCTTTTCCAGTACCACTCTAATCTAGACTCTGGTTTCCAGCATCTGCAGTCCTTGTTTTTACCTAATCCCCCCAGGTTCCCACTCACTGCACCCCAATTGATCTCACTCCTTGTGCAACTACCCTCCACCTATCAAATACCTTATCTGCTCATCTAACACTTTGTCACCCGACTTCCCCCACCATTCACTTACTTGCTACCGTGCCTCTCACTAATCCACCTGCCATATTGGCACAACTTTGAGATGTTCTGCACTGCTGCCTCCAATGATACCTTAGCTTGATGAGTTCTGCAGGATTGTTCATTACAAGATACGCCACATTAGATCACAGGGAGGCATACGTAACTTATTTGTCTCATCTGAGATAAAAATGGGAATTACAACCCAGATCGGAAGAATTGAGCCATTAAATAAAAGCTCCACCCATCTGTCCCAGTAGATGCCAAACACCTTGTGTTGCTGTTTTGGGATGAAAACGTATTTGGTTAATATTGCTGTCTTAATCATAAAATTCAAACCAAGAACCTTATTAACCATCTATTTTCTCTTTACAGGTATATGGCTCCCATCTTTATCTTTATAAAAACAATAATTCATTGGGGTTTCAAATAAGAGCTATTCTGGACTTGAAATGTTAACTTTGTTACTCTTCACAGGTGTTGCCAGACCTAATGAATTTTTCTAGCACTTTCTGTTTTTATTAACTCATTGGGATAGTTGTTCTCTTTGTGCATAAGTGTAAATTGAGTGACAATGAAAGAGCAGCCCTATCTACTTCAATTAGAAATAAAGATTGACAGGTCAAGATCTACCACAACCCATGTAAAGTTATCTTGGAACTTCTTTGAAAGCCATTTTAATGCCATCTAAATGCAATTTTCCCTTCATCATTTAGCAAAGAAGTTATTGTTCCATTCTTTTTTTTATCTCCCATATCTTCTTCTTTGAAAGATACTCTCAGAACAATATCATGCTGGGTATGACTTCCTAAATAATTTTGCCAGTCTTGGAAACTAGTTTTCGTATTAGATTAGATTGCTTACAGTGTGGACACAGGCCTTGCGGCCCAACAAGTCCATACCAACCCTCTGAAGAGCAACCCACCCAGACCCATTCCCTTACATCTAACATTATGTGCAATTTAGCACAGCCACTTACCTAACATGCACATTTTTGGACTGAGAGGAAACCGGAGCACCCGGAGGAAACCCACGCTGACACGGAGAATGTGCAAACTTCACGCAGATAGTCGCCTGAGGCAGGAATTGAACCCCGCATCTCTGGCACTGTGAGACAGCAGTGCTAGCCACTGTATCACTGTGCCGCCCGATATGTCCTCACATATAAAGGTTGTCTCCTTTCCAACTGATGAATCTCCAAACAGCTAATATAGTGCATATTCCACTGTTACTAGGACAAAGTATATTGAGATCTTTCTCTGTTACAAATACTACACATTTCGTTCCAAGTTGTTGCAATCTTTGCACCTTCAGTAGTCCTGTTGAAAGTGACATCCCCATCACAAGGACTTGAGATGAACTTAATAAAATAATTCAGTGCAGACTAAATTCAACAGCACTCTTTCCCACACAAATTTACCTCCCATCATAATAAAAATCAACTGTCTCCTATATCCCACTGGATTCCACAGTTATTATAAAGTCATAGAGATATACAGCACAGAAACAGACCCTTTGGTTTAACATGTCCATGCTGACTAGATATCCTAAATTAATCTAGTCCCATTTGCCAGCACTTAGCCCACATCCCTCTTAAACCTTTCCTACTCATACCCATCCAGATGCTTTTTAAATGTTGTAATTGTACCAGCATCCACCACTTCCTCTGGCAGTTCATTCCAAAAACTCACCACCCTTTGCATGTAAAGGTTTGTCCCTTAGGTCCCTTTTAAATCTTTCCCCTCTCACCCTAAACCTATGCCCTCTATAGTTCTGGACTTCCTCCTCCTCCTCCCCCCCCCCCACCCCCCGCCAATTTTTGTGTCGCAGAAAGTAGATTTTAAATACTTCTGGTTGCACAATCCAAACAGTCCCAGTCTATCCTGCCTTTCCATATAGCTTAACCCTCCAACCCTGGCAACATCCTTGTAAATCTTTTCTGAACCCTTTCAAGTTTCACAACATCCTTCCGATAGGAAGGAGCCCAGAATTGCACAAAATATTCCAAAAGTGGCCTAACCAATGTCCTGTATAGCCGCAACATGACCTCCCAACTCCTATAGTCAATGCTGAACATAAAGGAAAGCATACCAAATGCCTTCTTCACTATACTATCTACCTGTGACTACCTGCGGTGTAGGGTGCCCAAGTGGAAAATGAGGTGCTGTTCTTACAGCTCCAACTCTCTACATTGGGAAAAGAAGCTTCACATGACTGCTTCACATTCTGTCCGCAAAAAAGACCCTGAGCTTTCGGTTGCCTGCCACTTCAACACATTACTGTATTTCCTAGACAATCCTCTGTGAAGCTCAGCGCAAAGTTCAACAATTGTAGGGCTTGAGGCACTTTCTCCAATGTCCTTACCTGAACCCCCACATACTAAGCCTTGTTCTCACATGATCTGCTATTACATGCCACCCATTGTTAGCCATGAATAATACCTGTTAGCAGCTACTCATTCTGCTCGGTTGACCGTTATCCACTCCATTCTCTCTCTCTCTCTCTTTGGGCTTAACTCCATTTATCGTTTACTTCTTAGCCTGTCCCCCAACCCTATATTCTGTATTAAAACCAACTTTTTCCTAGCTACCATCAGTTCTGAAGAAGGGTCACTGGACCCAAAACATTAACTTTCATTTTACTGCTCTTCGGATGCTGCCTGAACTGCTGTGCTCTTCCAGCACCACTAATCCAAAACATTAACTCTGACTTCTCTCCACAGATGCTGCTAGACCTGCTAGCTTTTTCCAGCAATTTCTGTTTTTGTGTCTGATTTCCAGCATCTGCAGTTCTTCTGGTTTTTTAACATGAGCAAAGTGTAAGATTCTTTGTGAGGAACTAATTAAACCCCCACAAATGGTCCAGAATTGGTTCTCTCCATCTGCCTCTTGACCCAAGCAGGGCAAAGTAACTTCATGATTAATAAAAAAAAAATAGAAATACTCAACGGGTCAACAGCATCTCTAAAGAGACACAAACACAGAGAATGCTGGAGAAACTCAGGAGGTCTGGCAGCATCTGTGGAGGGAAAAATTGAGTTAACATTTCAAGTGTGACTCAGGATGGCATGGTGGCTCAGTAATTAGCACTGCTGCCTTACAGTGCCAAAGACCCAGGTTTGATTCTAGCCTTGGGTGACTGTCTGTGTGGAGTTTGCACATTGTCCCTGGTCTGTGTCGGTTTCTTCCCACATTCCAACAATGCTAGATTACATTAGATGATTAGATTTCCTACAGTGTGGAAACAGGCCCTTTGGCCCAACAAGTCCACACTGACCCTCTAAAGTGTAACCCACCCAGACCCATTTCCCTCTGACTAATGCACTTAACACTATGGGCAATTTAGAATGACCAATTCACCTGACCTGCATATCTTTGGACTATGGGAGGAAACTGGAGCACCTGGAGGACACCCACACAGACACTGGGAGAATGTGCAACTCCACACAGACAGTCACCCAAGGCTGGAATCGAACCTGAGTTCCTGGCACTGTGAGGCAGCAGTGCTAACCACTGACCCACCATGCTAAATTGTGTATAGTGTCCATGATGTGCAGATGAGATGGATTAGTCATGGGAAATGTAGGGATATATGTGGGATGGGATGGGGCGAGAGGTTTGGATCTGGATGGGACACTCTTCGAATGTGTGGACTGAGTGGCATACTTCCACACTGGAGGGATTCTGTGACTTCTCATCAGAATGAAAGGATTTTGGAAAGTAGTATTTTTTAGTATACGTTAATACACAATTCAGAGGAGGAGCAAGGGTGCAAATGGTATAGAGATCAAATGCAAAAGACAATGGGGTTGTTAATGATGATGAAAAAGTAAGGTGTTAAAGTGAGAGAATTGGTCCTTGCTCAATATATATTGCAAACAGTTGTGGTCATGGTGCTGATCCTGTGGAACTCGTGGGTCACAAGTCAACAGTAGCTCCAAGCTGTGAAGCTTGGAGAAATGCTCTTGACTTTCAAAAATAATTTAAAACTTCCTGCTATATGTTTTATTGAGCAACATAACATGGTGCATGATCCACGATTAACATCAACATTGACTTTAATTACTTTATATTTTTTAATGTCAGAGGATGGAGTCTGCAAACATATTGACAATAGGGATGACAGAGTCATGATTTTTATAGATTAATGGAAAATACCTGCTTTTTTTTTGGTGTGCTTCAACCTCTCAGCAGAAAATCTCCCAGAAAAATATGGACTACTGAATCTTTCACCCTCATTCTAAACGCCATACCAAGTTTCTGCCAGGTAGAGAGAGTTAGAATCTCTGGTTGGATTGGTGACAAGTATCTTAAGTCTGTGATGTAATGTGGCCTGACTTGCACTGCTGTCGAAATATGGGAGGAGCCTAAAATCTGTAACTGAGTAAACCACTCAGTTAGTTTCACACTCACTTGTTATTTCAATATGATATTTGGACAGTATGTAGCAGTGTTTGCTTTGTTACAGAAAGATAAAGATTGAGAGACAATCATAGCATCATCTATGCCTGGTAAAAACAATGACTACAGATGCTGGAAACCAGATTCTGGATTAGTGGTGCTGGAAGAGCACAGCAATTCAGGCAAAATCCGAGGACAGGCTAAATCGACGTTGCTGGCAAAAGCCCTTCATCAGGAATAAAGGCAGAGAGCCTGAAGCGTGGAGAGATAAGCTAGAGGAGGGTGGGGGTGGGGAGAGAGTAGCATAGAGTACAATAGGTCAGTGGGGAAGGAGATGAAGGTGATAGGTCAGGGAGGAGAGGGTGGAGTGGATAGGTGGAAAAGGAGCTGGGCAGGTCGGACAAGTCCGGACAGGTCAGGGGATCGAGTTGCTGGAGGTTAGAAGCTAGGATGAGGTGGGGGAAGGGGAAATGAGGAAACTGTTAAAATCCACATTGATGCCCTGGGGTTGAAGTGTTCCAAGGCGGAAGATGAGGCGTTCTTCCTCCAGGCATCTGGTGGTGAGGGAGTGGCGGTGAAGGAGGCCCAGGACCTCCATATCCTCGGCAGAGTGGGAGGGGGAGTTGAAATGTTGAGCCACTGGCGATTTGGTTGATTGGTGCGGGTGTCCCGGAGATGTTCCCTAAAGCGCTCTGCTAGGAGGCGCCCAATCTCCCCAATGTAGAGGAGACCGCATCGGGAGCAACGGATACAATAGATGATATTAGTGGATGTGCAGGTAAAACTTTGATGGATGTGGAAAGCTCCTTTGGGGCCTTGGATGGAGGTGAGGGAGGAGGTGTGGGCACAGGTTTTACAGTTCCTGCGGTGGCAGGGGAAAGTGCCAGGATCCACACCAGCTCCCAGCTCCCAGCCCTGCCGAGTTTTCACCATCTCTCCAGACCTCCCCCTCACTGAGGACGAACGATCAGTCCTCAGCAAAGGACTCACCTTCGTCCCC
>NC_057713.1:2549029-2587213 GCF_004010195.1 Chiloscyllium plagiosum
AGTTAGTAAGTTTGCAGATGACACCAAAATTGGAGGTGTCGTGGACAGCGAAGAGGGTTACCTCAGGTTACAATAGGATCTTGACCAAATGGGCTGAGAAGTGGCAGATGGAGTTTAATTCAGATAAATGTGTGGTGCTGCATTTTTTGGGAAACCAAATCTTTGCAGGACGTATACACTTAATGGTAAGGTCCTAGAGAGTGTTGCTGAACAAAGAGACCTTGGAGTGCAGGTTCATAGCTCCATGAAAGTGAAGTCGCAGGTAGATAGGATAGTGAAGAAGGCGTTTGGTATGTTTTCTTTTATTGGTCAGAGTATTGATTACAGGAGTTGGGAGGTCATGTTGCGGCTGTACAGGACATTGGTTAGGCCACTATTGGAATATTGCATGCAATTCTGCTCTCCTTCCTATCGGAAAGATGTTGTGAAACTTGAAAGGTTCAGAAAAAATTTACAAGGATGTTCCCAGGTTTGGAGGAATTGAGCTATAGGGAGAGGCTCATCAGGCTGGGGCTGTTTCCCTGGAGCGTCGGAGGCTGAAGGGTGACCTTATAGAGGTTTACAAAATTATGAGGGGCATGGATATGATAAATAGACAAAGTCTTTTCCCTGGGGTTGGGGAGTCCAGAACTAGAGGGCATAGGTTTAGGGTGAGAGGGGAAAGTTATAAAAGAGACCTAAGGGGCAACCTTTTCACTCAGACAGTGGTATGTGTATGAAATAAACTGTTAGAGGAAGTGGTGGAGGCTGGTACAATTGCAACATTTAAGAGGCATTTGGATGGGTATATGAATAGGAAGGGTTTGGAGGGATATGGACCAGGTGCTGGCAGGTGGGTCGAGATTGGGTTGGGATATCTGGTCAGCATGGATGGATTGGACCGAAGAGCCTGATTCCATGCTGTACATCTCTATGATTCTAAATGAGGAGAGAATCGTGGAAGCTTCCAGAATCCAGGGAAAGGATCCGAAGGCCCTCATTTTTGAAGGCTCCATGATCATGTTCTTCCAGGACTTCTCAGCAGCAATGATCCAGAAAAGAAAATCCTATGATGGCGTCAAGAGAAGGCTGAGGGAGCTTGGAATTCAGTACTTTCTGAGGTATCCAGTAGTGCTTCAATCACCTTAGATGGATCAGTATATCTCTTTGTCACGTCCGGAGAAGGCAAGAAACTTTGTGGACAAATTAACCTAATCTGAACAATTTTGTAAGTACAAATAGTAGTGTGTATGTATATGTCATTTTTTTAAAATGGAGGAAGTCTGGTTGGATCTTTCTTTTCCTTTTTTTATTGGTAATAATTTGGTTTGAACTATGTTTGGCGGCGGTTGAGATGTGTACTTTCAATTTCTAAGTTATGCCAAAGGATGGGTGGGGTATTTACCCCTTTGTTTTTCTTAAATCTTTTAAATACATTTTCTTTATTCATATTGCTATTCCATGGTGTATTTACTTACTTTTCTGCTTGTATCTGTGCTGTGGCTCTAGCTAGGAGGAGGGAAAGTGGTTGAGATGGCTAGATGCCTACTTACGGGCAGTTTGGGATGGGTAGTTGCCCCCTTTGGGCAGAGGGCGATCCCCTATTCAGCGCCATTGGCACTTTATATGTTGGTTTGTTTTCTGGTTTTTGTTGTATATAATCTTTGATAGCTTTGTACGTTTGTTAAATGTAGTGGTTTTAGTTTATGTAGTTTTTATGTTCGATGGATCATGTCACACTAAGGTTCAGCGATTTGTGGTTTGAGTTCCTCTTCGGAATCGAATGTGACTGCAGAAAGTTATGGCTAATGACTTGATTAAATGGAAACTGGAATTTTAAGGGGAGTCACTCACCAATTAAGAGGAAGAAGGTACTTTTGAGTCTTAGAAAGAAGGTGGATATTGCTTTATTACAGGAGACACACTTGGATGATAGGGAGCATTTGAAACTACAGCAGAATGGCTTTGATCAGGTTTACTTTTCATCTTTTAATACCAGAAGTAGGGGAGTGACTACATTGGTTAGGAGGAATCTCCCATTTAAGTTACGAGAGTGTGTTAAAGACATACACGGGAGGTCTGTAATTCTCAAAGCCCTGATAAATGGGAAAGAATATGGGTGTTCTAAATTTTTAATGCCCTCCAGCTTATCCCCTTAAATTTTTGGTAGATGCATTTTCTAAACTGATCATCTCGAATCCTGAGTTTTGAGGGAGATTTTAACTGTCTCATGGATCTCACAGTAGACAGGTTGCCCAATAGCCCCTCAAAACCCTCTGTACAAACTAAACAATTAGTGGATCTATGTGTGGAGTTAGGGCTTGTGGATGTCTGGAGGCGGCTTCACCCTACAGGCAGGGATTTTACATTTTTTTCCAATCCACACAGATGTCACACCAGGATTGATTTTTTTTCTGACCCCTGTGGCAACCCTGGACTTGGTGGCATCTTGTACGATTGTTAATATTACCATCTCCAATCATTCTCCAGTGTACCTTTTGGTTAAGATTAAGGATGTTATCGTGGGTTCGAGGAACTGGTGACTGGATCCCTTTATCCTCAAGGATAAGTTTGTGGAGCATTTATCCAGGGAGTTTCAGGCGTTCCTAGACATTACCTCAGGCTCGGTTAGTAGCCCATCCATCCTTTGGGAAACTGCCAAAGCCTATGCCGGGGTTAATTATTTCCTATTCTGCCAGCAGCGTCTCCTCGAAGCACGGTTGAAGGCAGCTGAGAAGGCTTACTTTGACAGGCCCTTGTTGGTCAAGCTACGGAGGATGACAGCCTGCGGTCTGCATTGAATTCCGTGCTCATGCAATCAGCAATGAAGGAGCTTACTGTTGCAAAGCAAAGATTATATGAGCATGGTGACAGACCAGGCAAATACTTAGCATATCATGCCAGGAAAAGTAGTGCCCCTCAAGCCATTATGGCGATTAGGGAATGACCTAATATGTGATTCCAAAAAAGATGAATGTGGCATTTCAGAGATGTTACTCTAAATTATACCAATCTGAAGGTTGTTTGGAGGGGCGGACCAAAATGAAATCCTTTTTAAAGGATCTGGAGTTCATAGATGTGACTCCCGAATAAGAGTCCTTTCTCAATGCTCCTTTATCAGAGCAGGAGGTGCAGGAAGCTGTGAAGCTGTGGAATGGCACCCGATCCTGTTTGACTTCCCAGCAAATTCTATAAGGAATTTATAAATGTACTGTAAGGTCCGATGCTCAATATGTTTAATCACTCATGATTGCATCCTGCCATCTCTGAAAGAGGCCAAGGACTGTGCTTTGTACAGGCCCATTTCACTCTTAAATGTGGCCTTTAAAATCCTCTCTAAGACTCTCGGTGTTAAGGCTGGAGACTGTATTACCTTCTACTGTTAAAGAGGACCAGACCATCTTCATAAAGGGCTGCAGATCCTCCAATAATGTTAGGAGGCTGTTTAATGTAATTCAAGCATGCCAATAACAGTCAATACAGGGTTGGTGATTTCTCTAGATGCAGAGAAGGCATTTGACCGGGTTGACTGGCCGTACCTTTTCTATACTCTGGAGCAGTTTGGCTTGAGCGAAGTCTTTGTGAGATGGGTAAAACTATGGGTGGTCTTACGAAGGTGTTAGGTCTTGAGGGCGAATATCGATTCCGATTTAAGTGGTTAAAGAGGGGTTTTGTGTTTTGAGCATATTCGGCTGTTCGGCTGGATCGGCTGGATCGGCTGTTCAAGACCAATTTTGTTCAATTATTTGGCAAAATCCATCGAGACCTTCAAAGATGGGAGGGGCTTCCGGTCTCGTGGTTGGTTCAGATAGCGCTTATTAAGATGAATATCCTCCCCCGTTTATTATACCCTATACGGATGCTCCCCCTGATTTTCAATAAGCAAACATTCAGGAGACTGAATGGCTGGTTCCGCTCCTTTATTTGGCATCGTAAGCTGCCCCTCATTAAATTAGCTAAACTGCAATTGCCCTCTCAGATTGGGGAGAGTGGACCTTCCGGACATTAAAAGCTACCACCTAAATTCGCTTTTGTCCAATGTGAGTGATTGAGTCTGTGGGGACCCTCTTTCCCTTACTAGCTTGCTGTTTCTGGACAAAATGAGGACAGTTAAGGAATTTTGCTATAACCCAATAGTTATCAATACTGTTAAAGCACGGAGGGCAATTTGACAGAGGGAAGGCAATATTGACAAAACATCTTCTTTTACGCTTTTATTGGTATGCCAGGTTTTTAACCGGGAAGATAGATTCAGGATTCAAATACTGGGCAGCTAGAGGTGTGTCTTGCATGGGCAATTTATTTGAGGCAGACACAATGATATCCTTCAATCAATCAGTTAGCACGGAAATACGAGCTATTTAACAGGGACCTCTTTCGGTTTTTTCCAAGTTAGGGATTTTATTTTTAAAAAACCTGCACTTTTGAATGATCCCTACAAATCTGACATAGAGAGGAGGGTGCTCAGTGCTAAGAGTACACTTTCTGTAAGCACTTTATATCATCAATTATGGGGGGTGCCCTTTCAGATGAGTTCGATTTACTCTGCAGGGTGTGGGAGAGAGAGTTAGGTATTGAAGTCTCCTCAGAGGCATGGGAAGATATTTGGGAAAACGCAAGAAAGCTATCAATTTGCAATAGGACTCATGGAGGGAACATCTTGTCATTATGCCTTGACTTCGCCTGTCCAAATCTTGGTCTGTATTAAAATTAGAACTGTTGACTTCATAGCTGGTTAACCTGGGTGTGAGAGACCAGTAAGTAACTGATCCACCTGTCCCAATCCTAATACATATTTTGTTTCTCTGTTACATAAAAGAAATAACATCTTCAAATCAGGCTGCAAACATTAATGCTACAAGAATTTATTAACCTGGACCAAATGTTTACTATTGTGTCAATATATGACTGTACAGTAGAAGGTTTCCAGCTAAGGCCAGAAGCACACCATTCACCTCATCATGTCTGCTCCACCGTTCAATGAAGACAGGCTGGAAGAACACAGCAAGCCAGGCAACATCAGGAGGTGTAGAAGTCAATGTTTTTGGGTGTAACCCTTCTTCAAGGCCACCATTCAATGAATTCATGGCTGATCTGATCATCCTGTACTCTACTTTCCTGCCTTTCATTTCCTTACTGACTAAAAGTCTGTCTATCTAATTTTGAATATACTTAATGACCCAGCCTCTACTTACCTTTGCGGTAAAGAATTCAGAATCTCATACTGAACTTCCTGCATTTCAAACCATTTATTATCCAACGTACCATTCAGACTATTTACAACAGCAGCTCCACCTGCTGGGCAAAAATACAGTCTCAATCAATTTTTATATAAACTGCAACATTAGGGCAATTAAGACACTCTAGCGTGTTTTGCCACAATAAGTCATAGAGATGTACAGCACGGAAACAGACCCTTCAGTCCAACTCGCCCATGCCGACCAGATATCCCAACCCAATCTAGTCCAACCTGTCAGTTCCTGTCCCATATCCCTCCAAACCTTTCCTATTCATATACCCATCCAAATGCCTCTTAAATGTTGCAATTGTACTAGCCTCCACCACTTCCTCGGACAGCTTATTTCAGACACGTACCACCGTCTGAGTGAAAAAGTTGCCCCTTAGTCTGTTTTATATCTTTCCCCCTCACCTATACCTATGCCCTCTAGTTATGGACTCCCCCATCTGAAGGAAACGACTTTGTCTGTTTATCCTATCCATGCCCCTCATTATTTTATAAACCTCTAAGGTCACCCCTCAGCCTCCGATGCTCCAGGGAAAACAGCCCTAACCTATTCAACCTATCCCTGTAGCTCAATTCCACCAACACTGGCAACATCCTTGTAAATCTTTTCTGAACCCTTTCAAGTTTCACAACATCTTTCCTATAGGAAGGAGACCAGAATTGCACGCAATATTCCAACAATGGCCGAACCAATGTCCTGTAAAGCCTCAACATGACCTCCCAACTGCTGTACTCAATACTCTGACCAATAAAGGAAAGCATACCAAACGCCGCCTTCACTATCATATCTACCTGCGACTCCACTTTCAAGTAACTATGAACCTGCACTCCAAAGTCTCTTTGTTCAGCAACACTCCCTAGGACCTTACCATTAAGTGTATAAGTCCTGCTAAGATTTGCTTTCCCAAAATGCAGCACCACACATTTATCTAAATTAAACTCCATCCGCCACTTCTCAGCCCATTGACCCATCTGATTAAGATCTCATTGTAATCTGAGATAAACTTCTTCACTGTCCACTATACCTCCAATTTTGGTGTCATCTGCAAACTTACAAATTATACCTCTTATGCTCGCATCCCAATCATTTATATAAATGTGAAAAGTAGTGGACCCAGCACTGATCCTTGTGGCACTCCACTGGTCACAGGCCTCCAGTCTGAAAAACAGCTCTCCACCACCACCCTCTGTTTTCTACCTTCGAGCCAGTTCTGTATCCAAATGGTGAGTTCTCCCTGTATTCCATGAGATCTAACTTTACTCACCAGTCTCCCATGGGGAACCTTGTCAAATGACTTACTGAAATCCATATTGATCACATCTACCGCTCTGAGTTTGAAGTCATGGCTGACGAATATCCTAAATCCATCAGTCTATCTTACAGTATATTACGTAAAATAAGTAAAGTCGCCATAGTCTTACCAGACCACAGAGCTGCTCTCTCATTAGAGAGAGACAACTGAAGATGGTTTAATCTAAGGATCACCATGCATCAGGTGAAGGTGGAGATTGAGAAGTAGAGTTCTTCAGGGTAGCCTCAACGGTATGGAAATTAAATTCAGTTGTCTGGAAGAATAGTTTGAAATGCAGAGCAATGCCAACAGTATATTCTAAGCCAACAGAAATCTTCACTTGCACAATTAGTATTTTCACTTACCCCCAACTTCAAAATATTTTGATGGAAGAGAGTTCAAATCCATCATTGCTTTATTAATATTTTTGATATATTCAATTAAATGCTAGCCATTACACAGCAATATGGAAAATTATCCATATATGTCCCATCCACAAAAGCAGAACAAGTCCAACCCAGCAAAGTACAGTCCTATTGCCTATTCTTGGTCATGAACAAAGTGATGGGAGAGATCAATAACAGTGTTATCAAGCGACAATTGCCCGGTACTAACCTACCAATTGACACACAATTTGGGTCCTCCCCAGGGCCACAGCTCCTGACTGAATTACAATCTTGGTCCATATTGTGTACTTGTATTTGATTTGTCACTTTCAGAGTCTAAACATATGATATCACAATGTCACTTTGGATGGAAACAGTTTGCTGTCTGGTAGAGAAGGAAACAGGCAATGAAGATAAAAACTGCTTTAAGATCCGCTGGAACAATCCGCTGATCCATTTTTAAAAAACTACAGATCTCTTAGGCTGTTTGGAAAAGAAGAAATGACCGGAACAGTCACTGTAGGTAAAAACGAATTTCCCCCAGGGAAGAAAAGTGAATTGTGCAGAAGAAGTTCGCCATATATTACACCGTTAAAGAACAGTGTACCCTATACAGATGGAAGTGTTATGAAGTCAGAGTGTAGACTCTAAAGAAAAAGGCAGCCTTGTGGTTTTGAACAGGAGAAAGCAAGGTAGTGCTAAAATTTTTATGGTACAAAATTTTCAAGCCCTTGCTATTTAAACATTTATAAAAAAGGGCAGGACAATTTAGTGCCATTGGATTGTGTGATGAAAATACAGAGAACTGGAACTCATACACAATTTTGTTCAAGCTAACAAAATTGAAGCAAATTTTAAAAATCACACAACACCAGGTTATAGTCCAACAGGTTTATTTGGAGGCACTAGCTTTCGGAGCACTGCTCCTTCATCCACCTGAAGCTCCGAAAGCTAGTGCCTCCAAATAAACCTGTTGGACTATAATCTGGTGTTGTGTGATTTTTTAACTTTGCTTCAATTTTGTTAGCTGTTGGTGTTGTGGGATTTTTAATTTTGTCCACCCCAATCCAACACTAGTTCCTCCAAATCAAAATTGAAGCATATATGGTTGTTCCTACATTCCTTAGTATTAGTGGGGGGAATAATTTTAATCTTTTGAGGAGTCTGGTACAGCCAGAGAAACCAGATTCCAAAATTTATGAGGAAATAGTAGAAATCCTACAGAACCATTTTCTACCAAAACCATTGGTAATTCCTGAAAGGTTCTGATTACACAAATACGACCAGAATGATGGTGAATCTATTTCTAAATTCAGAACACTCTTCTAGCGTCTTTAAATATGCTGTGAGTTTGCAAATCCTCTAAATGATTCTGTCAGAGACAGATTGTTGTGCAATGATCCAGAAGAGATTACTAATGGAAAATAACCAAATCCCAAAGAAAGCATTTAAAATGGCAATCTTGTTGGCAGCCAGTTAAACTTGAGCATGGGAGCACACAAAATGGTGGCTGAGAGGTGAGCATCAACGCAGACTTAAAACTGCCATTGGTATGAAAAGAATATTTCACGCAGCAGCAAAACTGCTGGTATAAAGAAGTTGCATGCATAAACTAACAAAAATTGGCACATTGAACAGCTGCGTTTGAGGAAGAAATACAAACAACAGAGCAAAAGTACAGAAATGGAAGAGTTGGAAGAAAATCTACATGATACGAAAAGGGCATGAGAAAAGCCAAGATTTACAGTCCGAAGCAGAGTTGTCAGAGTTACAGTTGAAGAGGAGCTGTTATTAAGCATACTGACCACTGTTGGCAACACCAACCAATACTGGATCACCCCTTATTGAATGACAAATCAGCAAGAATGGAGGTGGACACTAGAGTAGTGGTTCATTGATATCTGATATGTGCATCAGGAGCAGTGGAGTCACACTGTGCTGCAACTCTAAAAATGTTACTAAAAACATAAAGAGGTGAACCAGTGCCCTTAAGATCTTGTATCAATTTAAATATTCAGTTATTTGGTCAGTCTGAGGATTTGTCCTTACATGTTGTCAGAAGAAATTTTCCAACATATTGGGCAGAAATCAAACTCAAACTGACTGAAGTAAATAGTTTGTCAGATTCTGAGGCTGACTAGAATGCCTTTGTGCTTCAGATTTCCAAAGCTTTTCCCCCCTTTAGAGAGTAGTCTTCTCCTTTATTCTTCTTCCCTTACACTTTCCCAGATTATATTCCATCTGCCACTTCTTTGCCCACTCCCTAGCTTGTTCATGTCCTTCTGCAGCCTCCCGGCTTCTTCAATACCACCTGTCCCTCCACCTATCGTTACGTTATCTGCAAACATAGCAACAATGCCCTCAGTTCCTTCATCCAGATTGTTAGTGTATTATGTGAAAAGCTGTGGTCCCAACACTAAGCCCTGTGGAACTCTATTAGTCACCGGATACCATCTTGAGTACATGCCCTTTATCCCATTCTCTGCCTTCTGCCAGTCACCCCATTCTCTATCCATGTCAGTACCTTGTCACAATACCACGACCTCTTACTTAGCAGCCTCCTGTGGGGCACCTTGTTAAATTCCTTCTTGAAATCCAAGTAGATCATGTCCACTGGATCTCTTATCTAACTGGCTCATTTCCTCCTCAAAGAATTGAAACATTTGTCAGACATAACATCCTGTTGACAAAGCCGTGCTGATTCAGCCCTATTTTACCATGCACTTCCAAGTCCTCCACAATCGCATCCTCAATAACGGATTCTGAAATCTTACCAATCTTACGGGCTAACTGGCCTATAATTTCCTTTTTAATGCCTCCCTCCTTTCTTAAAAAGAGGTGTTACATTAGCTATTTTCCAGTTCTCAGGGACCATCCCTGACTCCAACGATTCATTAAAGGCCCCAATGCCTCCACAATCTCCTGAGCTATCTCCTTCAGACCCCAGGGGTGTAGTCCATCCGGTCTGAGTGATAGATCCACCTTCAGACCTTTCAGCTTTCTCCTTAGATGTGGTCACTACGCTCACCTCTAACCCCTGACTCTATTGAAGTTCTGGTATGCTACTGGTGCCTTTTACCATGAAGACTGATGCAGAGTACTTATTCAGTTCCTCCATTGTTTCTGTGTTCCCCATAACTATTTCTCCAGCCTTATTTTCCTAAGGTCCAAAGACCATTCCTGCCTCACTCTTACCTTTGATATATCTAAACAAAACCCTTACAATCTTCCTTTATATTACTAGCTAGCTTATTCTCATATTTCATCTTCTTCCTCTTTATTACTTTTTTAAAGTTATTTTTTGGTTGTTTTTAAATGCTTCCCAATCCTCTGGCTTTCCATTAATCTTCACCACATTATATATGTTTTTTTGCTTTTATGCTATTGACTTCCCTGGACATCCATGGTTGCCTCAACCTCCACAGTCTTCCAAGCAACTCTGGCCAGCTCTTCCCTCATGTTTCTGTAGTTACCTTTACTCAATTGCAATAGCGTTCCAGCTTCCCCTAATCAAACTGCTGCATGAATTTTATCACATTTTGCTCACTGTCCCAATAGTGGTTTCTTCACATTACATTCTCTTGTCAACTCTGCCTCAATGCACGTCCCACATTCCTGATGAAGGGCTTATGTCCAAAACATCAATTCTCCGATTTCTCGGATGCTGCCTGACCTGCTGTGCTTTTTCAGCGCTATGCTTTTTGACTCAATACAGATCCAGACAAGCGAAAAGGAGGTAAACATGATTCAACACTGACCTACTATGCCTACATACTTCATGCTACTGCATTCCAAGAAAAATTGGTAAGCAAATCCAAATGGCAGTGAAATGGTAAATTATTATTTCTATTTCTGTGAACTGTTGGATATATGATTATAAATGTTTTCATCGCAGGAGCTGCAGATGTAAAGGGGGAGGGATATATGTGTAAGTACGTTCGACTGATATGTTAAAGGTCTGATCACATGATTCATGATGATATCATTGGCCATTTTGGAGGATAACAGCTCAGTCTAGCTTGATGCCTTGTAAAGTGAACACATCCTTAATAAAAGCTTTTGCTGTTGTTAAACACTTAAGCCTTCTAGTGGTTCTTGAATGTAACAGTCCAAACATGCTGTACTTTACGGTTGAGGTGAGAGTGATTACCCTTGACATCAGGCAGCATTTGACTAAGTATGATAGAGGAGAAAGTGAGGACTGCAGATGCTGGAGATCAGAGTCAAAAAGTGTGGCACTGGTAAAGCACAACAAGTCAGGCAGCATCCAAGGAACAGGGGATGGCCTATGATTTTAAGGACTGTAATCTTCCCTCCCACGTGACTACCAATGCCCTCCAGCGTATCTCCTCCACTTGCCACACCTCCACCCCCAAATCCCACTCCTCCGACCACAAGAATAGAACCCCCTAGTGCTCACTTTCCACCCCACTAATCTCCAGATACAGTGCATTATCCTCTACCATTACCACCACCTACAATCAGACCCGAGCACCAGAGATATACTTCCCTCCCCACCCCTATCAGCATTCCGCAGAGACCATTCTCTCAACACCCCTTCATCTCCGAAGTCCCCAAAAGATCCTTCCACATCTGGCAAAAACTTTCCTGCACATCTAAACACCTCAATCTACTAAATCTGTTGCTCTTGATGTGGTGTCCTGTACACTGGGTCACAGGATGCCAACTTGTGGAACATTTCAGGGAACATCTCTGGGACACATGCACCAAACAACCCCATGCCCCTTTAGCCAACCACTTCAACTCCCCCTCCCACTCTGACAAGGATATGCAAGTACTGGGCCTACTCCACTGCCAAATCAAAGCCACCCACTGCCTGGAGGAAGAATGCCTCACTTTCCACCTCTGGACCTTCCAACCACATGGCATCAACATCAATTTCACCAGTTTCTGTCAATGTCCCCTTCCCCACCTCATCCCAGATCTAGCCTTCCAACTCGGCAGCACCCTCTTGAAATGTCTTACCTGTCCATCTTCCTTCCCATCTATTCACTCTACAGTCCGCTCCAACCTTTTACCATCATCCCCCACCTGCATTGACCTATTGCCTTCCCAGCTGTCTTCACCCCATCCCCACCCTTTTTTTCCTCAGCCCCCTTCACCCAGGTATCCATGTCAACACTCATGGTACACACATGGTACTTTGGCGAGACTAAGCAGACACCATGACAATGCATGAGTGGACAATGTGCAAGAATCGCCAGACAGGGATGTTCCCTTCCAGTCAGGGAACACTTCAGTGGTCAAGGACTTTTGGCCTCGGATCTTCAGGTGACAATCCTCCAAGGGAGACTTCGGGGTATGCAACAATGCAGAGTGACCGAGCAGAGGCTGGTAGCCAAGTTTGATACCCATGAGGATGGCCTCAACAGAGGCCTTGCGTTCATGTCACACTACAGATGACCCCACTGCAGTATACAGTCTCACACACACACAGATCCTCTCTCTCACACACGCTCTCCCCTACACACATGCGTCCTCTACACTCACACCCACACACACACACACACTCCCCCCTCGCAGGCTTATACTCAGTCACACTGGCCCTCTACCAAGCATGTGCACATGCAAACACACCCCCTCTCATGTGCGCACACATTCTCTCATGCACACACACGCATCTATGAGGTGAATTTGTATTTGCCGAATTGTATTTGCAGATACATTCTATTTTGCTCAAAGAGCACACAATCTGCAGGCAGTCAATCCACATGACATTTTATAAATTCCTACTTTGGAAACAGAACCAGTCTGACTCAAGATTGGGATACAGACAGACCCTAAACTCTCACCTTTAATGCATTGTCCGAGCTGAGATGTCACTTTTTTTTAAAAAAAAATAAAACATTTAAGTTAACTTAAGACAGTTCTGTGATTTACATATTAATGAACCAAAACCTGCAACCCATATCAAAAGATGAAAGACTTAAAGCGATTTAGGTTTGTTCAATATATTGTTTCAGTTGCACCACACTAATCTTTTGCTATAAATTCTGTGTACTATGATCCTACTCCACAGCTACCTGATGAAGGTGCAGTGCTCTGAAAGCTAGTACTTCCAAATAAACCTGTTGGACTGTAACCTGGTGTTGAGAGATTTTTTAACTTTGTCCACCTCAGCCTTCAACTATCACATGCAAAAACATATAACCTGAATGTTAAATAATACTCCTATCTAAAACATATTGAACATATTCAGGGACAAATAAAAGCAGGTAAGTTTTATTATGAATTATATAAATATCAAATAATGCATTGGCTTTTTAAGTTGGGTCATAGGTTGAAGTCCCACCTTGACATTTGAGTGAAAGACGCACTCCTGAAGGGATTGTTGCACTGTCAGAGGTGGTGTTCCTAGAGACGAGATGTTAAACAATGGTTGATCAGAAATAAAAACAGAAACTGCCGAAGAAACCAAATCATGTCTGGCAGGATCTGCAGACAGAGAAACAGAGTTAATGTTGAGCGCCCAATATGACTTTTCTTCAGAAATTAAGTCATTGGACTTTAAATGTTAACTTTGTTTTTCTCTCTACAAATGCTGCCAGACCTATTGAGCCACTCTCGCAGTTTGTTTTTATTTCGGATTTCCAGCGTATACAATATTTTGATTTTGTTAAAGGCTGTGTCAGTGCTCGAGTTAAGGTAAATGACCCCGTAGCCATATTCAAAGAAGAGGCTTCTGAAGAGAACATATATATTTTTGTTTTAACAGCATCTAAACTTATATTAATATGAAATTGGGGGAACAATAATATTTGTCAGCTTGCAGTCACCAACCCCAGCCCCTCATATATCCAACCCACCCTACCTTGCAATGTCTGCCTGAGGACTTTTGGGGATGTGTGGTAATGAGACTTGAGATCCAATATTGATTGGGCTTTGGGACTTTAATTTTGGTGCTGAGATTGCCCTTTTTGTGTTGGTTTGACAATATAAGTAAATTTCTAACTGACTTTGAAAGGACTGAGGAAAGGAGAAATTTCTTTATATAGCAGGTTGTGACAGTTTGGAGTTCTCTACTGCAGAGGGCTGAGGATGTTTGGTATATTTAAGTATTTGTGTATATTTAAGGTTCAGATTACTAGATTTTTTAAATTTAAAGGAATCAAGGGGTTAGTACAAAAAGAGTTGAGAAAAAAAAACAACTCTTACCTGAGCCAGCAGCAACGTGCAAAAGGGCAGGTACAACCTGCATCTGACATCTCAAATTACCCTGATACTCTAATACTATCAAGGTACTTTGTCAAAAAATGCTTTTCAAAATCCTAGAGGATTTTCCAACAAAGCAATCATATTGGTAATATTTCAGAATAGTTTTGGTTTAATCCAACAGTAGTAATTTAAAGATTGTTATTTGGTTCAGTACAATTTAGAAGAAAGTGAGGACTGCAGATGCTGGAGATCAGAGCTGAAAATGTGTCGCTGGAAAAGCGCAGCAGGTCAGGCAGCATCCAAGGAACAGGAGAATCGACGTTTCGGGCATGAGCCCTTCTTCAGGAATTCCTGAAGGGCTCATGCCCGAAACGTCGATTCTCCTGCTCCTTGGATGCTGCCTGACCTGCTGCGCTTTTCCAGCGACACATTTTCAGTTCAGTACAATTTACCTAACTTTCTGCACATACTTGTGTGGTGTGGGGCTTAGAAAATTTCAACCCTGGTTTCTTTTAAAATGACAAACTATCATTTCAACACTGCCACTGATTAACTATTGAATGGCTGTTGTTTTAAGATTATACTTATGTAGGAAACTTGACCGTTAGCAGGAGATATCGGGGAATAGATTTTTCTTTGCTATTTCTGACAGAAGTGTTTATAATTTCATCACCAATGGCTAGTAGGAAATTCTACCCATCAGCTCTTAATCAATCAAGTTTTAGGCACCAGGAAAAAGGCTAAAATTACATGTAATTTCCAATATTAAATACAATAATATAAAAAAAGATGGACAACAAACCCTTTATATAGCTCAATAATTTTTATGGAACAACCAGAAGAATGGTGACCCTGGTCAGAGTGGTGCCATTATACAGTTCTCACTGTACTCTGATGGGTTTGTCAGAATGAGCCTTGAACCTAGTTTGGTTCCACATCTTCAGCTTTCTCCACTTTGTTTTGATTGAAGCTGTTGGATTAGGCGATCATTCCTTGTAAGATCTGCTGGCAATTCCTCTGCCTGAAATACAAAGTACAAACTGAGACTTGATATTTCAGTGCAGCAGGTTTCCATGAAGGAACTAGAGGTCATGGAAGAATACATGTGGAATCTAGTACTGTCAATGTATAATAGTTACCACATGGACACAGACTGGTCCGTCTCTCTGTTTACCTCCATTTAATCAGATCGTTTCAGTAACATTCACACCCTGTTCCCTTTGTTATAATCCCAGCTGATGGTAATACTGGCCAAGTTAGATCCCACAGTGAAATCTGGCTTGATAAATCAAAAGTTTTATTTTTCTTTCGGTTTACCATGGAGGTCTGTTACTGAACATATTCACAACAGGTGGTCAATATACTTTTGACAAAAGAACATGAAAATATATAAAAAGAAAAAAACTATATTACATTAGACAAAAAGCAGTTGAACAATTTCAATACAATCAGAAACAAAGATTCATGACTTTTATCCTGGCAATGTCCTTTTCAGACATTCAAAACTCAGTGAAGAGTCATGCCTATGTCCATTCTAAAGCTTCTTGCTCAGCTGGCACGGCTATAATCCATTTTCTTTTGGAAAATTGATGCCAACCATTATAGGCTATTTTCTTCTGGTAATGTCACTCCTATGAGCCCCTTACAAACCTTTTCTGGCTCATTCCCTCTCTCTTTGGGAAGGACCTAGAATTGGGCTGTGTAGGTTAGAAGATTTCTCTATCCATAGATGCTGCCAGACCTGCTGAGTTTCTTCAGCATTCTGTGTTTGTTTATAACTCCATTTCACTTCAGCTGTTTTTTCCTTTATCTACAAGGAGGTAATAATTCAAGCAGTTATTTATCACAGTGCATGTAGAATCGTGTAACAAAGAGGAAGCCCTTTGACCCAATGCACCTGTGCTGGCTCTTTGAAAGACCTATACTATTAATCCTACCTCAGAGTCCTGCAATTCCTTTTAAAACTTCAAGACTATGTCCAATTCTACTTTCAAAAGCAAATATTTTAATACTTAATGTTTCTATAGCTGGCCTAGAGATCTTGAGGCACAGTCTTGCCTCAGAGTCAGAAGCTTCAGGTTCAAGTCCATGTCCAAGATTTGATTTTTGAGCAAAGTACGATCATATTGTAACAAAACCAGGTTGGGGATTCAAATGGAGTTCCTTTCAATGTACACTAAGTGGGAATACATGACAGAAAGACTCCTGGTCAGCCATCTGAAAGAATGAAAATTAGAGCTTCTACCATTACTCTGGATAGCTCCTGACTATAATTTGCATGGAGAATGTGTTGCTAGAACAAAAGGGGAGGTGGTAGTGTCAGGGTAATATCACTGGACTCTTAACCCAGAATTCCAGGCTAATATTACTGCAATATAGGTTTGAATCTCACTACAGCAGATGGAGAAATCTGATATCAGTAAAAGCTAACCTATTGGTGACCACTCTCAATAAATACTGTTTAAGGAACGAAATCTGTTGTCCTTATCGGGTCTGGCCTATACGCGAGCCCAGATGCACAGAAATGCAGGTGACTTTTAACTGCCTAGTGGGCAATTCTGGATGGGCAATATATGCTGGCCAAGCTAGTGACACTCGCATGCCACAAATGAATATTTAAAAAATGAGAGGGTTGACTCAGTTGGTTTAATGGTTGGATGTGGATAAAATTGCTGCTTAACAAAACCAGATTCAAAAGCCATTCCAACTGGGAGTACCTGTGGTGGAGATTGGGGTGCTGTGGGTCAGAAATGCCTTTGGGCCAAGAATTGAAAAGCAAGCCCAGATTTGCATATTTGCACTGCCAATGGTCACAAATCAGCTATAAATTAAGGAATTGAAATCCATTTTGCCAAGCTGGTGAGGGAAATACATGAGGCAATGTATCTAGTCTATAATTCTGCATCCAGGGAAAGCCTACTATGTAGGTGGAATCTAGTGCTCTTATATCCTGTGGCACTTGTGAATGAAGGTTTCCTCCTGTGTCTAGACAATCACAGTGAGCTCTCTGATACAGTTGTGGATTGGAGTTCTGGAATTTCAACTTTTAATGTGAAAGAAGTTTGTAGTGTGAAGGTTGAGAGTCATGCAGACCTATATAGACACAAGCCAATGCTGTCAATGTTGTGGTTTGAGGATGGAATTGAAGACTTTGGTCTAAGATATTGCTCCTCCTGAGTAAAATACATGTAGACTGTCCATTATATGACCTCTAATTCAGTGTTCTTCTCATTTTAGTGATCCTGCTCCATAGTGTCTTCCTTGCTACTTTTAAATTTCAGCCCCTAAGCCATCCCAAGGAGACCACCTATAATTGCTACCAAACTATTTCTGATGTAGCCATGAACAGCGCATCAGTTTTTCAGTTTGCAAGAATGAACATTCCAGAGAGAGTGATTAAAACTTACAAAAAGTCATCATAGAAGTTGACCAGTACCTTGAAATGAGAAACTAGGAATTAAATTTGTAAGAACAAAATGATCTCTTTAAATAGCTCTGGCAAGGGGCTTTCCTACTTGCGAGCACATACCAAGTGAAGTACCGGGACAATCTAATATTTATTATATGTCCTGCAAATAGTGCAGACCTTCATTTGATTAAATTATTACTTCCTTTTAAATGTTTCTGACACATGCTCCTGAAACTTTGACCACTTTCACCAATGATGAAACTCCTCACAAATCTGAAATGTTAAATCTTTTTCTCTCTCTCCACAGATTCTACCTACAGCATATGTACTGCCGTAGTTCAAGGCGGCGGCTCACCATCACCTTCTCAAGGACAACTAGGGGTAGGGAATAAATAACACTGCTCACATTTCATGAGTGAGTAATAAAAAGGTGGCATCAGGCCTGTTATGTATTTTAAACCTTTTCCAGTATATATTTCACCAATATAAAGCTCGCTTCCAGCCTGAAATTTGAACCTGCTTCCCCAATACTGGGGTCTTGGTAGGCTGGTTAAGACCTGAAAAATGAGTTACACGAAGTTGAATTTCTAGACTTTGACTTTACAAACATCAGGAAACAGAGGGAATAGGTAAACACTTATTACCGTATTTCTTAGGTTTGGATCTGCTCCAGAATCAATGAGAAGGCCCACTGTTCTGACACTGCCTCCTAAAACTGCAGCGTGAAGAGCTGTTGTTCCATTCTATTCATGCAAATAAAATGTCGTTAATAATCCATTCTGTGTTCAAGGCAACTCAACACAACACTAATTAAATCATAATATGACTTAACAGATCACATGTTAAATGATTACTTGTGGTTAATGCTGCTATCTCAGAGCTAGGGACCCACATTTGATTCCAGCCTTAGATGACTGTCTGTGTGAAGTTTGCATGTCTGTGCAGATTTCTACCAGGCGTTCCAGTTTCCTTCCAAAGATCAAAGATGAGCAGGTTATGTGGATTGGCAATGCTAAATTGCCTGTAGTGTCCAGTGATGTGCAGACTAGTCGGATTAGCCATGGTAAATAGCCATAGGGATAGGGTGGGATCTGGGTCTGGGTCTGGGTAGGTTGCTCTTCAGTGTTGGTGCAGACTTGATAGGCCAAATGACCTTTCTCCACACTGTAGGGATTTTATTCGACTTGTTTCAGGTGAAGATAAAATCACCACCATACCACAAACCTTCTTGATTAGGGAAATGTAGTACAACATATGGGAATGAGTTCAAGAAAGAAGAAATATATATTGGAAATAAATTTTAAATGAAAATAAAATCAAATGATCTTGAAAATTCAGCAAATTATCAACTACATCTGCTTATTTTAAACTTGGAATACTTTGAATATGGTTATATAATGTTGATCTATAAGGAATATTTTTACAAGGCTATGTTGCCAACATGGGACTTCATTCCACTGCCAGTTCAAATGAGATAATCAGATGTATGCTGACCACAATTTTCCAACCATTAGTCGTTTTACAATTGCCCCTTCACAATTAGTTCAGTAATCCTTCTTCTGTGATGTTGTTATGTGTAGCATTAAAGAACCAGACTTTCCTAGAAACTGAGTCAAATGTTCATTTGGGGTCAAGGTCAAGAGCGATTATCGGTGGAACATCAACCTTCAATCCATTGTTCTAGCTCCCTGCCATGTTCCTGACTGTTTTCAAAAAGGCCAGTATTGGACAGCCAGTTATCTCCAAATTAGCTAAGGGGGTCTGTGATGACCATTTCCAGCAGAGAATCACACTTGTTACAGTGCAGATCAAAGCCATTCAGCACATTGTGTCTGAGCACTTTAGTGCCAAACTCCTGCCTTTTACCCCTCTCCTCCTTTGTAGTATTTCTTTAAGTTTTGATCTAATGCCCTCCCGAACCTACCTCTACAACACTCATAGGAGGGCATTCAATCCAAACCACTCCTTGTGTAAGAATTTTTTTCCACACCTTACATCTGTTTCTTTTACAAGATATTTTAAATCCACGCCCTCTGCTACTCCGAAGAGCAGGAACAGTTTCTCCCCATCTACTGTGTCCAGAAAATGTAACATTTACAGTACACGGTGTTCCAAGAGTAATTAGGTGGCAGCATTCAATTCTGCTCTCCAAGTTTCTGATTGGTCACTCAGAACAGTCAGAGTTCAATAAAAAGTCGAGGGGCTCAGATGATTCTTGGAGCATTAATATTTTAGTGCTGTTGTGAGAATGGGCTTGAATAGCCCTAAGCAGTATTTCCTGTATATTACGGAGCAAGATTAGATCTCCGAGAACACCCAGGGACACATCTAACTTGATGAGGTTAGATGTTGGTGAAAAGTTGGAGTTGTGACCAAGTACAGGACCATTTACACATTTATAGCATCTTACCATTTAAGAAATACTCTGCAGATCGGTTTCTCCCAAAGTGGATGACATCATTCTTTCCACACTTTATTCCATCTGACATGTTCTTGCCTGCTCACTAAGCCTATCCAAATCCTCCTGAAACTGCTTTGCATCTTCCTCACAGTACACTCTTTCTTAACTTTGAATCGTCTGCAAATTTGGATGCTTTTTTTTTTCTCTTGCTCCTTTCTTAAATGGTGGGGTGGCATTTGCTAGCTTCCAATCTACAGCAATCAAACTAGAATCAATGGAATTTTGGAAGATGTTCAGCAATGCATTAACATCTGTTTAGGCACCTCCTTCAACATTTTGGGAAGTAGACGGTCAGCTTCTGGGACTTATCAATTTCCAATGCCATTTATTTCTCCTGTACAACTTTTTAATCAATATTGATTTCCTTCAAATCCTGATTCACTGTAGTTACTTGGATCTTTAATTCTGGGAGATTTCTAGTATCTTCCTTAGTGAAAACAAGCACAAAGTTAGCTTCAATTACCATTTCTTTATTCCTCCATTATAAATTATGCTTACTACAACATTCCTGCCTATGTTTTCTTTTTGTTTCACTCTCAGCAGAGTGAATCCATTTTTCCTCCTTTTCACACCTATCATTTAAATCTATTTTACATCTCTATTGCTCTTTTACCACCATCAGCATTCCTGTTGTCAGTTGCTCTTGGTACCCTCACATCCTGACTATTTATTCCATTTACTTCTCCTCCCCTTTGTGAACAGAATATAAAACCCACCATTTTAGTTCTGAAGGTGGTGCATATCAGTCTTGAAACAGTAACTGTTCTCTTTCCACAGATGCTGCCTGACCTGCTCAGCTCCCCCAGCAAATTTTGTTTTTATTTTTTATTACTTAAACATGATATTTTCTTAACATCCATACTGCCTTTCTTTAATTAATATACATTTGCCTAAGTAACTCAATTTTGTCCTGAATTATCATTTCTAAAAGCTTCCTCAGCACCAAGGTTAAACTGGCTGTACTGAAGTTCATGATTTATCCTAACTTTTGTAATATTTGTGATTCTCTAGTCCTCAGGTACCAGTCTGAGTCAACAGAATAATTTTGAATATTTCATAATTCAATGAGATTTAAAGTAGATGGATTTGGGAAAGAAATAGAAGGTTTTAGATTTTGACTTTATTGTCACATGTCAGAATTGAATTGGTATGTTAAATGACCGTTTCTAATTGCTACAGAACAGGAACAGGCTCTTCAGCCCACCAAGACTGCATTGATTCTTAATCTTTATTTATACCACTACTTATTGCCCTATCCATCCATTCGTTCACATCATGTTCATATGTCTATTAAAATATGCCTTACTAATATGCCTGCTTTCCCACCTCCACTGGCAGTGCGTTCCAGAGACCCATCACCTTCTGTGTAAAAACCTTTCCCTGCATTTCTCCCCTAAAGTTTCCCCCACCTCACCTTGAACCTGTGCCCTCTTGTAGTTGACCTTTGCATCCTGGGAAAAGCCTCTGACTATCCACCCTATTTGGGCCTCTAATTTTGTAGACCTCTATCAGGTTGCCCCTCAGCATCCAACTTTCTAGTGAAAGAAATCAGTTAATCAAACCTCCCCTCAACTAAAACCCTCCAGACCAGACAACCTAGTAAATCTTCTCTGCACCCTCCCCAAAACATCCACATCCTTCTGGTAGTGTGGCAACCAGACCAGAATGCAACAAAGCAAATGTGGCCTAACTAAAGTTTTGTACAGCCGTAGCATTGATTTGCCAACTTTTATATTTGGTGCTCTGGCTGATGAAAGCAAGTGTGCTGTATACTTTCTTGACCACCTTATTCAAATGTACGAAGCAGATCACCTATGTTTTCCTCCAGATCATTTACATATATTACAAAGAACGAAGTTTCTAGCACTAATCCCTGTGGAACACCAATAGTTACTGATTTCCAATCCAAAAGCTCCCTTCCACTCCCACTGTCTTCTGTGACCAAGCCAGTTTTATATCTATCTAGCCAGCTCACCCCGGATCCAGTGTAAATCTGCCTTCTGTACCAGCCTACCATGAGGTACCTTCTCAAATGCCTTACTAAAGCTCATGTAGTCAACATCCACTGCCCTTCGCTCATCAATTATTCTTGTCACCTCCTTTAAAAACTCAATCAAGTTGGTGAGATCTTCCCTGCACAAGCTCATGCTGCCTATCACTAACAAGTCTTTGTTTCCAAATGTAAATATATCCTGTCTCTTAGTATCTTCTCCAACAGCTTTACCACCACTGATGAGAGGCTCACCGGACTGTAATTACCTGGATTATCTCCCGTTTCTCCTTTTAAACAAAGGAACAACTTTGGCCATTCTCCAGTCCTTTGGAACCTTGCTTGAGGCCAAAGATGACGCAAAGATATCTGTTAATGCCCCATCTACTTCCTCCTCTGCTTCCCACAGTCCTCCATTACATTGACCTGCCTGACAGTATCCACACATCTTTCCCAAACCTCAATATCCCTCTTTTTGGTGAATTCCGATGTAAAGCACTCCTTAAAAGATTTCACCCATTTCCTCTGGCTCCACACAACTTCCCTTCTTTATTCTTGAATGGGCGTACTCTTTGCTTAGCTACCCTCTGCTCCTAAAAAAGGTATAAAATGCCTTGGAATTCTCCTGAACCCTGTTGATCAAGAATATTTCACAGCCCCTTTTAGCCCTCCTAACTCCGTTTGAACTCCTTCCTACTTTCTCTATATTCTTCAAGGACTTGGTTTTTAGTTGCCTGGACCTTTGATATGCTTTGTTTTTTTTGACTAAGCTGATAATTTTCTGTCATCCAAACTTCCCGAATCCTGCCATTCCTGTCCTCTATTTTCACAGGAACATGCCCTGTCCTGCACAGAATCAATTGGTCCTTAAAAAGACTCCCACGTATCAGATGTGGATTTACTCAGTCGCTCCCAATCCACATTCTCTAATTCTTGACTAATTCAGGTATAGTTGGCCTTCCCTCAATTTAATACCAGAGGTCCACTCTTGTCCTTATTCATTAGCATCTGAAAACTTACAGAATTATGGTCACTATTCCCAAAATGCTACCCCTTTGAAACTTTCTTACAGCAACACTGATATAATAATATTCCAATTTTTTACCTTAAGAATTCCCAATGAAGGAGAACATGTTAGTAACTCTCGAACAACTTCAATAAAACCTTTGTATGCAGCTTTGAATAAAGGTGTTGAGCCATCCTTTAAAAAGAATAATTTGTTAATTATTAGTACACAATACGAGTATTGATGAGGAAAATAGACATCTTGTTGAAGCTGTTCATCTTGTACTCATGTAGATAATTTAGCAAGAAATAATCAAAGTAAGAGAAAACCTTATTTATACTGTATGAGGGGAAGTGATGATTGGTGGGCAACAGACATTTGATTGGTTGAGTCTTGCCTTAGAGAATGAATGAATGGATGACAATTAACTGCCAAGCTTTGTTTAAATTTTAAACAAGATAGGCCTGACACTAATGCACCAAGACATTACCCTGAAATGAAACAGAATGTCCGTCATTTATTTTGTTAAATTGAAATAGGCTCAATTTGGGTACAAGTTCTTTCTGTTTACAAAGAATAAAATCCTATATATGAACATTTGCAGTACATACAAGTGCCTACATTGTGACTGACAATACTAATTGGGTATTACAACTGTTTGCAATGTTAAGATAATGTATTAAAGGTTGTCCAAGGACAAAGGCACAGATATATGGCAAAATGACCACCTGCAAGTTCCACTGCAAGCCACACACCATTCTGCCTTGGAACAAGAATGATGTTTTTTTATTAGATTAAATTACATTAGTGTGGAAACAGGCCCTTCGGCCCAACAAGTCCACACCGCCCCGCCGAAGCACAACCCACCCATACCCCTACATTTACCCCTTACCTAACACTACGGGCAATTTAGCATGGCCAATTCACCTGACCTGCATATCTTTGGACTGTAGGAGGAAACCGGAGCAAACCCACGCAGACACAGGGAGAACGTGCAAACTCCACACAGTCAGTCAGTCACCTGAGGCGGGAATTGAACCCGGGTCTCTGGCGCTGAGAGACAACAGTGCTAACCACTGTGCCACCCATTCTTTTACCATTGTTGTGTCAAATTCTCCCATTAACAGAACTCCCTCCCTATACCACAGGGATTCAAGAAAGCAGTTCACCACAACCTTCTCAACGCAAATGGTGACAGGAAATAAATGGTAGCCAACCAACTTGTGAATGTCTAAAAACGATGTGTGTCACAAATATCATGTTTCTATATGTCAGTTGAAGAGCTACAATTAGTTTACACTGGTCATTAAGTAATCTTAATTTCTTTGAACTGATCACCACATGAGAGTTAACTGTTCAACATAGAATACCTTCTTGCACCATCTTTTATCAGTCTTCAAATTAAGTTTCAACTTGACCAGATTCAGCCATTCAGCCACATACCCCTTGCTTCAATCCTGGCCAAATCTATCTCTTGGCAGTATTACCTCTAACATCCTTGCCTAAAAAAAGTCTGTCAATCTCAGTTTTTAAATGTTTAACTGACACCCATTTCACAATGACATTTTGAGGGATCACAAATCAAAAGTTTTGTATAAAGAACTAGTTCCTAATAACACTCCTAATTTTAAGATTACAATGACTTGTTCTGGACTCCATCCACCAGCGAAAATGATTTCTATCTACCTGATAAGATCTTTTAACCTGAGTTGCATTATTGCATATGTATTTGGCATACTTTGCTGAGGAATTATTTGAACTCCTCTGCTACTACTGACTTCCAAGAAGACTGTGGAAGTTTCCAGCCCCACGGAAAAGTTCTCTGAAGGTACAGAAGCTTACTTTGTTTTAGTCATGCATGTCTGCAGCTCTTAATGGATGGAGTAATGGACAGAAGGGAGTTCTCTTCCCAGAGCATGGCACCAATAGGTAATTCCATCAAGTTTGCACCCAGATAGCAGCACAGTTAGAACCAGTGGCCCTCTAAAGCATTAAGTTTAAGTGACAATCTCTCTGCTAGCTCACACTCAGTCTAACTGTGCCACCAAAGGCATCTGACAAAGGGTCATAGCCTGCAAGCTTCTGGATTCAATGCATGATATGCACTCAAAGGTTCACACCCAATTCATGCTTCAAACCAACTACCTTTTCTAGGCACTGCAATTCCTATTCACTTTCCAGAGATGGCTTATGACCTTATATTGTTTTGCACACTCACAAAAGTGCTCCTGTATCTTTTGCTGTCACACTGAAACCTCTATCTTATTGCAGGACAAGCTTGCCCACAATTGCAGAGAAGGCCTGGCCGAGAGGTGCCAGACAAAGATTCTCACCCACTTTGATGAACAGGCACAAATTGGCTGAGAAGACAGAGACTCAACCCATGGCAAGTTGGAGACATGAACAGCCTAGGAAGCAACATTGCTTTCTGTCCTTCTCAGCTGTGCATTAAGGCAAACATATTGCTTTGCATGAGATATTCTGTATCTATACCAACTACTCCTTTATCTTTTCTATGAACACCACCAGTAATCACAATTCATATACGATGAAAGAGGCTGGAGACCCTCTGCTCCAGCACCATTTCAGAGGACAAGGACAAGGACTCAGGAGTCCTTAGACAGCCCACTTACAAGGTGTCACCTGCAGCCTCCACCTGCACAGTCAATCACCTCAATGGTTAGGTTAGACTTGATGATGTAATCCAGTGAGCAAATCAGTGTGACAGGTCCACTGCCCGTGAAAGATGTCTCTGACACTCAAAGGACTGCCAGAGACCAGGTGCCTGCAAAGCCCCATACAGAAGATTATGACATGGTCAACCTGCAGGAAGAGGCAGGGAACACCAGAAAGGTGTAACAGAGGTTCTCATAGACTTCAGCAAAAGATGGACAGGATGGTGGTCATCTTGGAGATCCAGTCCAACAGAATGGTGCGTGGCTGCCGGTTATGTGCTTAGATCTGGACTTCAGTGATCTAGCCATGGATACTCAGCATCACTGGCAAAGTGAGGCATCTCAGCATCACTCCAGATGAGAGTGTGGTGCTAGCAGGCAACCACAGGGAGGAGATGAAACCACCAGGTATCACAGCAACATCTTCTCAGGACATTCCAGAGATGTCCTGTCACTACATCTTCCCTCTGCCAGTGACTCCGATGCCTCCAAAAGCCGAGGCCAAGAAGAATGTACTTGCACCTATGCAGGATACTCCTAGCAGGCCAGGGACCTCTAGGAACACTAACCAAACTCTTCAAACTCACCTAGGCACTTCAGTCAACAAGCTCCTTCCACCGTAGCTGTGAATGTCAGACCTACACTTAGATATAGTTGGGAGGTGGGGAGCAAAATACAAACTTAAGGGCATAATGGTGGTATGGGTGTTCAATCAATGAACTGCATTTTTTGAAATGCGTACTTACTTATGAAGTAACTGCACAGAGGCTGGTATCCCACCAAGTCACCCTTTATTTACATGTGCACAGTACACTGGCTGTGGCCAGCCAGCTCAGAGTCAGTCCCTCAGTCTAGTGTCAAGCAAACGTCAGAGTCTGAGATGGATGCAGCCTTGATACTGTTATTGCCGGAAGAGGAGGAGGAAACTCTCCAGAGACGCTCCGCATGCAGGAAATAGGCTACAGAGTGGTACACGTCACTCGAGTCAGAGTCCAAGTCACAGAAACTGTACCAGAAGTAAAGATGTCATAGGAAAAGCTACCGGAGAAAGACCAGGCTTACCTCCCAGACTTAGGGAGTGAGGGATGAGGCGATCGGAACTAGTCTATTAACCTGGGTCTATCCCGGAGCCCTGGGCAACAGATATAAACAGGAATTCTGATCACACAGCATTGCCCTTTTGTGAAGGGCACTGCTTGTCACTGGCCACTCGGGTGCTTGCCTATCTTCCTGGTGGTGGAAATTGAATAAAGATTCGTGCACTGTGTCTCACACCTGCACACACACACCATGGGTGCTGAGGAAAAAATAAGCACTACCGCAGTTAGGGGGTTTAAAAAAAAAAGGAAAGAAATAAAAAAAAAAAACAGGAATTCAAAGTCTCCTTGCTGCTGGCACTGACTCCAAGCTGGCTGGCCACAGCCAGTGGACTGTGCACATGTAAATAAAGGGTGACTTGGTGATGAGATACCAGCCTCTGAGTAGTTATTTGAACTTCCACTGTTCTAATGTCTGTTGAGGTCTTATTTATACCAATAGGAGCTAAGAATGTTCTTGGAAGTGAACGATGTGGAGCACCCTCCACCATCGAAAGAATGTGCTGCTTTTCAAACACTATACACCTTGGTACATCTCTCATGATCATTAAATTGGGTAACTAGAGATCAGTCATCTATCTATAGTTGTAGGTTGGAGTCAAGATGCTCCAGATTATTCTTGGGGACACAGATGTTAACAATAACATTTTATGAGAGAAATCAGGTCTTCATTGGGAGGGAGGATCATGCTCTTTCAATTTATTGTAGCGATGACACAATCAGTCATGAACTTACAGGCCTTAAGAGGGAAAGGTTTGTTCCATGACTGGGGTTCTGAAAAACATGCTATACATTTAAGGCCAAACACTAGCTTATAGTCTAACAGGTTTATTTGAAATTGCAAGCCTTCAGAGCTCAGCTCCTTCTTCAGGCGTGGTATGATTCAGCTCTGATCTTAGGGTGAGCATCCTCCAAGGCAGACTTCAAGATATGCAACAACGCAAAATTGCTGAGCAGAGGCTGATAGTTCTACACCCATGAGGATGGCCTCAACGGTGATCTTGACTTCATGTCACACTACAGGTAACCCCACCACACTATATACTCTCACACACATGCTGGGGGGAGTAATTTCATTCAAGATTCTTTTCTATCAAAAAAATTAAAATCTGACCTCAGCTTAAAACAGATTTGAAATGGGATCTCACACCTCGAGTGCACTAACCAACCTGAGATGATGTGGAGTGCTGGAGTTGGACTGCAGCGGACAAAGTTAAGAATCACTCTAGCCTCACATATTTAATGCATTGTCTGAGCTGGGAGATCACTTTTTAAAAAAAAAACTGATAAAACCTTAAATTATCATGGGGCTGTGACTTAAAAGAAATTCTGGGACTTACATATTAATCTATCAAAACCTGCATCCCCATTCTAAGTGATTAAAGACTTAACAATCTAGGTTGGTTCAATACATCTCATCAGTTGTATGACACTTTGATCTTTTACTATAAATTCTGTGTCCTATGATCCTGCCCCACTAGCTACCTGACTAAGGAGCGGAGCTCCAAAAGCTTGCAATTTCAAATAAACCTGTTGGACTATAACCTGAAGTTGAGTGATTTTTATCTCTAATGCAAGATGTCATCTCTTGTACATTGATAAAATCTTCAATTATCTAGGGGTGATGACCTGAAAGGAATCTAGATTTTGCATTTTAATCAGTAGTCTACCTCCTAACTGATTAAAGGATTCAACAAGGGCAGCTAGTTTTAAAGTTGTTAGTATTTTATAAGCAAAAAAGTTATGTCTTATACTTCTCTATTGTACCACACCGGAGGAAGGAGCTGAGCTCCAAAAGCATTCAATTTCAAATAAACCTGTTGGACTATAATCTGGTGTCCTTTAATTTTTGATCTTGTTCACCCCAGTCCAACTCTAGCATCTCCACATTGTAAATTATAAGGTTGTGGTGTTGGCAATGGCCAAATCACATGTCAAAATCTTATCACTGAGCCAAGTGGAAGAACTCAAAACTTCTAACACATGGAAATGGTAGCTTTGCCAGTGAGCATGCTCAGTAATTGCAAGGGTACAGTGAAGGATCATTCTGTAACACTATGTAGAGATTGTAGGGGTGTAAGGTACATGAGGGGCAGACTCAGGATGTGGGAAAACTCGGCAGTATTCACAAGAAAATGTGCTTCCTGATGTGACTCCAATCTCCATAACTCAAGATTTTGATACAACTGCACAGAAGTGCTCTATGAATCTTACTGCTTTAGTGATAATCAGAGAATGATGGTCCAAGGCAAGGTTTACGCATTTTTGCTTTTATTGAGGTGAGGACATCAGAACCAAATTTGAAAGGGAAAGTCACATACAAGTTATTGTATGACTAAAGCAAATGAAAATCCAGTTCAGCCCTCGAGGAGTCTTACATATAGCAAGCAGAGGACTCAATCAATTTTATAAATGGAAGGGGAACATATAGAAAATATCACTCCCAGCTCAATCAACCCGGAAATGTGTCACTAAAACATTGTTAGCCTCTCTGAATCAGTACACTGTTGTCTTCTTTATCGAAACCAGGAGCAGATATGGACCATTCAACCCTTTGAATTTGTTGTGCCATTCAATGAGATCATGGCCTGATCTGATAATCCTCCACTTTCTGCTTTTTCTACATAACCTTCGATTCTTTTAAAGAATCTGTCTATCTTATTGTTGAATTTACTCAACAACCCATTCTTCCTCTGCAGAGAGGAATTTCACAGATTCACTACCCTTGGAGAAGAAATTCCTTCTCGTTTCTGTCCTAATTTACTCACCTTACTTTAAGATACCACCCTCTAGTCCTGGTCTCTCCTAAAATGGGAACCAACCCCTCCACATCTACCTACCCCGCAAACATCCTAAAAATATTATGTTTCAATAAGGTCACATCTCATTCTTCTAAACTCCAATGAACACAAACTCAACCTACTCAACTTCACAGAAAAAAAACCCTTCCATACCCGGTTTCAGCCCTCGTGAAGCATTTCTGAGCTGCCTGCAATGCCAGTACATCTTAGATGTGGGAATCAAAACTATTCACAGTATTTAAGATTTGGTTATGTGGTCAGGTATCTGAAGCATTGAGCATTTTGATTGTCAGATATTAATTAGGAAACTGAAATGAATTCCGGTGAGCTGTGCAATTAGTGAGATACAGATATATGCAATATTATGTTCTTGCATCTGTTGACAAGAATTTAGACTCACTTTTTGAGGAGAGAAGACTTAATTGTTAAAGTTCACCTCAACAGCAAGATTCTGATTTTGGATTCTGCCTCATTCATGTTATCATGGTTGCAACTATTCTTGCCATCTCCGGGAGCAGAAAATTGCTCATTGTCTCTGTATCTACTCTACCAAATCTTTCATAATATTAAAAACTGATATTACATCATGCCTCAGATTTTCTTTCAAGAGAAAAGGAGACCCAGCCTACCAAACCTCTCCTGGTGTGTAAAGTTATGACTGTGATCATCTTTGTAAACCTTTCCTGCAAACCGTCCAGTAGCTCTATGTAGCTTTTTATGATATCACAGCCAGAACTATACAAAGTAGTGTAAATTTGTCTAACCAAATTCAACACAAGCGCTTTTTATTCTTTAGTGAAATGTGACAAAACCAGAAGTTGCTATCCATCCCTAAATGTCCCCTGAACTGAGTGGTTTGCTGGACCATTTCAGAGGGCAGTTAAGAGTCAACCACATTGTCATTCTTCAGGACATTAACCAGGTCCACTGGATTACTAGTCCAATGACATGAGCACTATCCATTCTAATAGCAAAAATATAAGTTGCTGGAAAAGCTCAGCAGGTCTGGCAACATCTACAGAGAGAAATTAGAGTTAACGTTTGGGTCTGGTGACCCTTCCTCAGTTCTGAAACCCATTGAGCTTTTCTAACAACTTCTGTTTTGTTTCTGATTTACAGCATCCGCAGTTCTTTTGGATTTTATTTACCATTGTGATAACCTTGGCTTTCCTACATTCCTCTTCTGACCCTCTGGATATGAAGCCTAGGGTTTTTTCCAAAAAAAGTTATTTCATGTAAAGTGAGTGTTTTGTGGCAAACGATCATTTGTGGCAAACGATCAGCCACGAAACGACACGACCAGCTATCCTTAGTAGCCACACACGCAGACAACAAGCAACATGAATTCGACTGGGACAACACTACTATCATAGGGCAAGCCAGACAGAGAACAGCCAGGGAATTCCTAGAGGCATGGCATTCATCCACAAACTCCATTAACAAACACATCGACCTGGACCCAATATACCAACCACTACAGCGGACAGCTGAAACTGACAACCGGAAGCAGCAGGGACAGACCACTATAAACACCGGAGGAAACATCAAAGAAGCGCTTCACAGGAGGCTCCCAAGCACTGATGATGTCGCCTAGCCAGGGGACGAAACGTTTGCAACAAAAACTTCCAGCTCGGCGAACAGAACCACAGCAGTTTTAAAATAGTTATGATCACTTGCCCCAAAATGCTCCCCCACTAACACCTTAGTCACTTGACCTTTTGTCAGGAAATAAGGGTAAGTATTGCAACTGCTCCAGTAGGTACATCCATATAGTGTCATAAAAATGTACAGCATGGAAACAGACCCTTTGGTCCAACCCATCCAGATATCCTAAGTTAATCTAGTCCCTTTACCAGCACTTCGCCCATATCCTTCTAAACCCTTCCTATTCATATATCCATCCAGATGTCTTTTAAATATTGTAATTGTAACAGCCTCCACCACTTCCTCTGGCAGCTCATTCCATACACGCACACCCTTTGCATGAAAAAGTTGCCCTTTAGGTTCCTTTTAAATCTTTCCCCTCTTACCCTAAATTTATGCTATCTAGTTCTGGACTCCTTCAACCCAGGGAAAAGACCTTGTCTATTTACCCTATCCATGCCCGTCATGATTTACAAACCTCTCAGGTCACCTCTCAGCTTCCGATGCTCCAGGGAAACAGCCCCAGCTTATTTAGCCTCTCCCTATAGCTCAAACCCTCCATCCCTGACAACATCTTTGTAAATCGTTTCTGAACCCTTTCAAGTTTCACAACATCCTTCCTATAGCAGGAAGACCAGAATTGCACATAATAGTCCAAAAATAGCCAAGCCAATTCCTTACAGCCACAGCGTGGCCTCCCAACTCCTATACTCAATGCTCTAACCAATAAAGGAAAGCAGATTAAACACCTTCTTCACTATACTATCTAACCGAGTCTTCGCTTTCAAGGAATTATGAACCTGCACTTAAAGGTCTCTTTGTTCAGCAACACTCCCCTGGAATTTGCCATTAAGCTTATAAGTACTCCCCTGATTTGCTTTTCCAAAATGCAGCACCTCAAATTTATCACATTGAATTAAAAAAAAGATTTCTTGTATATAGTTAACAAATTCCTCCCCATCCAAGCCCTTAACACTATGATAGACTGGGACTATGTTTGGAAAATTAAAAATCAACAAGTTAAGGACTGTTCATGTGTAAATAAAGGGTAATGTGGTGATGGGATACTGGCCTTTGTGGAGTTATTTCAATAATATTGATCTTCACATTAATTAGATAGCAAAAATTCTAATATACGATAGGACTATGACTTTATAAGCATCTGAGCAATAGGCCATGATAGCCTGGTGCCTCTGTATTCACAAGGGCACAACCATTATTGAACAAAATCTCCCAAACAAGGTTTTATGTTTAGATTATAGATTGTCTTCAGGATGGAAGGAAAGTTGCACAATCTTGGAGGGTGGTGCTGTCCCTGATATAGATGTTAAACCATTGCTCACTATTCCAGTCCCAGTCACCAAATTTTACCAGATGTTTTCAGCTGAAAAAGTGTTAACAAAGAGAGATCTAACCTTACGAGCAGTATCTGAATGAGCTCCCCACTGAAGCAGCAGCTTTACAACTTCACTGTATCCCATCTGTGCTGCTATCCACAATGGAGTCGTTAGATCCTAAACAAAATCAATAAAGAGTTTTTAGGATAGGCTTTTCCAAAGAGCTAGCTTTTGAGAAAGAAGGAAAGAGGATAAGGGGTTTAGGGAGAGAATTCCAAAGCTTTCTCAGAGACAGCTGAAATCTTGTTTGATAATTGTAGGGTTAAAACCACTGCGAATGAACAAGAGGCCAGAACTGGAAGAATACCGAATACTTGGGAGATTTGTAAAATTTGAGAAGGTTACAGACTAAGGGAGCGATGCCATGGACAAGTATGAAATTTAACTTTAAGCCACTGTACGACCAGGAATCAATGTTGGACAGTGAGCACAGGAGGCATAGGAGTGAATAGATTGGAATAAATCTGAATTTATGAACTGATGTAAAACCAGCCAAGGGAGCACTGGTCTGAAAGTAACAAAATCATTTTTATGTAACACTGATATTTTAAAAAATCACAACACCAGGTTATAGTCCAACAGGTTTAATTGGAAGCACACTAGCTTTCGGAGCGACGCTCCTTCATCAGGTGATAGCGGAGGGCTCGATGGTAACACAGAATTGATAGCAAAGATTTGCAGTGTGATGTAACTGAAATTATACATTGAAAAATTGATTGTCTGTTAAGCCTTTCATCTGTTAGAATACAGTGATAGTTTCACTTCTTTCATGTGTAAATCACAAAACCCTTTTTTTAAAGTTGCATTCTCGGGTTAGCTGTTAACAATGGTGATAGCTAGACAATATGTTGAAGGTGTTAGCCCCCTGTGTTTTCTGTCTATGACCTGATGTTTAGATTGATTCTAATCTAAAAAGTGAGATAACAGAGTTCTACATAAATTCATGCAGTTTTTGAGCAAAGTGCAATGTAACTCTGCAAGTACAAATTCACCCCACAAAATATATGTGTGCATGTGGGTCTTCGTCTGTAGAGAGAGCACGAGAGAGTGTGCCCAAGGTCCCGGTTGAGGCCCTCCCTATGGATAGAACTTAGCTATCAGCCTCTGCTCAGCCACTTTCCTCTGCTGCCTGTCCCGAAGTCCACCCGAAGGTCCGAGGCTGAATGTCCTGGACCACTGAAGTGTTCCCCAACTGGGAAGGAACCCTCCTGTCTGTTGATATTTGTGCGGTGCCCATTCATCCGTTGTCGTAGCCTTTGCTTGGTTTCCCCAATGTACCATGCCTCCGAGCATCCTTGCCTACACACACTCCCTTACAGACTTAAGACACACTGCACTCACCCCACACACACACACTTTGTGGGGTGAATTTGTACTTGCAGAGTTACATTGCACTTTGCTCAAAAACTGCATGAATTTATGTAAAACTCTTATCTCACTTTTTAGATTGATTCTAATCTAAACATCAGGTCATAGACAGAGAACACAGGGGGCTCACACCTTCAACATATTGCCCAGCTATCACCATTGTTAACAGCTAACCCGAGAATGCAACTTTAAAAAAAAGGGTTTTGTGATTTACACATGAAAGAAGTGAAACTATCACTGTATTCTAACAGATGAAAGGCTTGACAGACAATCAATTCTTCAATGTATAATTTCAGTTACATCACACTGCAAATTTTTGCTATCAATTCTGTGTTACCATCGAGCCCTCCACTATCACCTAATGAAGGAGCATCGATCCGAAAGCTAGTGTGCTTCCAATTAAACCTGTTGGACTATAACCTGGTGTTGTGTGATTTTTAACTTTGTACACCCCAGTCCAACACCGGCATCTCCAAATCATGACTGATATTTTAGTGTTTTATGTGGACAGATTATGAGCTAATTATTAAATTAAATCTAATAGATTTTAGTTGCAAGGATAACAGCTTAAGTGCAAAACAGGTTAAGTGAGTGGGCCATAAGCTGAGTGATGGAGCATAATCTAAAAATGTGAGGTTATTCACGTTAATGATAAGAACAGAATAGCAGATTTTTAAAAAAAGACATGAAACATTGAAATGTTGACATTCAGAAAGACTTGGATATACTCATACAATGAATACAAAGTTAAAAAAGTTAACTTTACAGGGAACTACAGCAGTGTTACATCACAGAAGGAATCTGCGTGGCCCACCATGCTTGCACTGACAAGCAAATGAGCATTACCTCGTGCCAATCTCTTTTTCACCATACCCTTCCACATTATTTTTATCCAAATAATCATTGAATGTTCTCTTGAATGCCTCAGTTGAACTTTGTGCCTCCATCACATTTCCAGATAATGTATTCCAGATCCTAACTACTCACTGTCATAACGCTGTTCCTTTTCTCAAGGATACCATGTCCTTGGTATTTTTCAGAGGGGTCGTAAAACAGTTCTCAGCTCAGAGATGGCTACTTTGGTACAGAGATGAAAAAGGATTTTGAGAGGCCTTTTGTTTATATGTAAACAGATGAGACTTCAGGCCAAAGTGGTCATGATTTAGAAGTAACCTGTGTAAGTCAAGGGGGCATGGCCAGCTCTCTAGCTGAGCAGTTCAGTCCAGAACTAGTTTGGGGGTTCAACTGTGGGCTTTGTGGAAACAGGTTGCTAGACTCTCTCTCCCCTTTTGCCCTTCTAACTTCAACCTGTAAGCCTTTGTTTCATTTTTACTATGTTTAAGGGGTTCGCTTATTGGGACTGTTGTGTATATTCAGAACAACATAATTAAGTCTAGTTTGGATAGACTGAGTTCTGTAGGGGTTCTTTATTCTGTTCTTTGCATTTTATTGTGTAATTTTGTGAATAAATTTTTGTCTGTTTTAAAATCTGGTAGTCAACCTAGCTAATGTTCACTGTACACTTACCGAAACAAATTGCAAAGTTATGGTCTGGGTTGCCTGCTTAAGAATATTTTAAGTAGTCTGGCCTAGTCCATAACAGTGAAAAACATTTTCCTTACTTTATTTGCATATCACTTTACATCTACACCCTCTTGTTCCTGTTATTATTAGCAGAAGATTGGCTGATGATAATAACAGTTTCATGATCAGAATTTTAATTCCAGATCTTAATTGAGGTAAAGTGGCAGAGTGGGATGGGGAGTTGAAATGTTGGGCCAAAGACTTCCACTCTGCTGAGGACGTACAGGTCCTGGGCTTCCTCCACCGCCACTCCCTCACCACCAGATGCCTGGAGGAAGAACACTTCATCTTCTGCCCCAGAGCATCAATGTGGACCAGTTTCCTCATTTCCCCTACCCCCCATCTTACCCCAGTTCCAACCTTCCCCTCAGTACCATCCTCATGACCTGTCCTACCTGACAATCTTCCTTCCCACCTATAACCTTTACCTCCACCTATTGTACTCTTGACTACTTTCTCCCCAGCCCCACCCCCCTCCCATTTATCTCTCCACCCCGGAGGCTACCTGCCTTCATGCCTGAAGGGCTTTTGCCTGAAACATCTATTTTTCCTGCTGCTCGGATGCTGCCTGACCTGCTATGCTTTTCCAGCACCACTAATCTAGACTGATTTCCAGCATCTGCAGTACCCACTTCTGCCTGGATACAGAATTGGCTGGCCGATAGAAGATTGGCGTTGGTGCTAGATGGAATGTATTCAGCCTGGAGCTCATTGATCAGTGGTGTTTCACAGGGATCAGTTCTGGGACCTCTGCTCTCTCATTTTTACAAATGACTTGGATGAGGAAGTGGAGGGGTGGGTTAATAAAATTTGCTGATGACACAAAGATTGGTGGAGTTGTGGAGTGTGTGCACGGCTGTTGTAGGTTGCAACAAGACATTGACAGGATGCACAACGGGGCTGATAAGGGGCAAATGGAGTTCAATCTGGAAGAGTGTGAAGTCATTCATTTTGGAAGGTTGAATTTAAATATTGAATACAGGGTTAAGACAGGATTCTTGGCAGTGTCCATAGATCCCTCAAAGTTGCCACCTAGGTTGATAAGGCTGTTATGAAAGCCAACAGATCACATGCCTTCTTTAGCAGAGGGGGTGAGTTTAAGAACCACGAGCTTATGCTGCAGTTCCGTACAGTCCTGGTTAGACCATACTTGGAATAGTGTATTCAGTTCTGGTTGCCTCATTATAGGAAGGATATGGAAGTTTTGAGGGTACAAAGCAGATTTACCAGGATGCTGCCTGGACTGGAGAGCATGTCTTATGAAGAAAGGTTGAGGGAGATAGGCCTTTTCTCACTGGAGCGAAGGAGGATGGGAGGTGACTTGATAGACGTGTACAAGATGTTGAGAGGCATAGATAGAATGGACAGCCAGAGATTTTTTCCAAGGGCAGAAATGTCAATCACAAGGGGGCATAATTTTAAAGGTGATTGGCAGAAGGTTTAGGGGAGATGTCAGAGGTAGGTCTTTACTCAGTGGTAGGTGCCAGCAGTGGTAGTAGAGTCAGATATATTAAAAGGACATTTAAACGACTCTTGGATAGGTGCATGGAAGTTAGTACAATGAAGGGTACGTAGACTGATCTTAGACTAGGATAAAAGACCAGCACAACATCGACAGAGGAAGGGCCTGTACTGTGCTGAACTGTACTATGTTTGGTGTCTGGCAGGAGAGCCTCTATTGCGCTGTCATTCTCACATTCCGATCACTTAATCTGAACTATCAGCATCTTTTCTCCATCAGAATCCTACACTCACTGTCCCTCCCAAACTATAGTATATAAGCTGTCCCCTCCATATTTCACTTCAGCTCTGAAGAAGAGGCATCTAGACTCGAAACATTAACTTGCTTTATCTCCATGGGTGCAGTGCTCTCGAGCATTTGTTGCCACCAGCACAGATTCCAGCATCTGTAGCAATTTGTTCCTATACCCTGAGAACATTATCCTGACTTGCTAGTTCAGGAAGAATACTGCTTGGCTATTACCTTCCCTGATAACCTTTGCTGCACCCCCTCGATAGCATCGTCAGATAAAGGAGATCAAAACTGCACACAATAGTCTGGGTATGGTCTCACCAAGCCCAAGTATAATTGCAGCAAGACATCCTTGCTCATGTACTCATATCCTCTCTCTCTGTGAAGATTTGGAGATGTTGGTGTTGGACTGGGGTGTACAAAGTTAAAAATCACACAACACCAGATACTAAATGAATATTTTGCATCAGTATTTACTGTGGAAAAGGATATGGAAGATATAAACTGTATGGAAATAGATTGGTGACATCTTGCAAAATGTCCAGATTACAGAGGAGGAAGTGCTGGATGCCTTGAAACGGTTAAAAGGTGGATAAATCCCCAGGACCTGATCAGGTGTATCTTAGAACTCTGTGGGAAACTAGAGAAGTGATTGCTGGGCCTCTTGCTGAGATATTTGTATCATTGATAGTCACAGGTGAGGTGTCTGAAGACTGGAAGTTGACAAACGTGGTGCCACTGTTTAAGAAAGGTGGTAACGACAAGCCAGGGAACTATAGACCGGTGAGCCAGACCTCAGTGGTGGGCAAGTTGTTGGAGGGAATCCTGAGGGACAGAATGTACATGTATTTGGAAAGGCAAGGACTGATTAGGGATAGTCAACATGGCTTTGTGCATGGGAAATCATGTCTCACAAACTTG
>NC_057713.1:2587801-2603015 GCF_004010195.1 Chiloscyllium plagiosum
TAGGGTGAGAGGGGAAAGATATAAAAGAGACCTAAGGGGCAACGTTTTCACGCAGAGGGTGGTACGTGTATGGAATGAGCTGCCCTGCCAGAGGGTGGAGGCTGGTACAATTGCAACATTTCAGAGGCATTTGGATGGGTATATGAATAGGAAGGGTTTGGAGGGGAGGGATATGAGCCGGGTGCTGGCAGGCGGGACTAGATTAGGTTGGGATATCTGGTTGGCATGGACAGGTTGGACCGAAGGGTCTGTTTCCATGCTGTACATCTCTATGACTCTGTGACTCTGACTGCCTGCTGCACCTGCATGGTTACCTTCAGTGACAGGCATATGAGAACCCCGTCTCAATTTATAGCCATTCGACCGAAGGGTCTGTTTCCATGCTGTACATCTCTATGACTCTGACTGCCTGCTGCACCTGCATGGTTACCTTCAGTGACAGGCATATGAGAACCCCGTCTCAATTTATAGCCATTCAGATAATAATCTGCCTTCCTCCTTTTGCTCCTAAAGTATCCACATTATACTTCATCTTTCTTTTGTCCATTCACAGAATGTGGGCATTGCTGGTTGGGTCAGCATTTATCACCCATCCCTAATGGCCTAGAGGGAGGACAATTACCAGTCAACAACATTACTTGGGGTTCATTTGCCCACTCATCAACTTGACAAGATGCATTCTCGAAGAATTCCAGTAGATTTGTTAAGCAGGATTTCCCTTTTGTAAATCCTTGCTGAATCTGTCCAATCCTGCCTCTATTTTCCAAGTGCTCAGTTACTAAATATTTTATGACTGGCTGTAGCATTTTCCCCACCCTCTGTGTACTCTAAATGTTTGCTGATTTTTCACCATCACCACTTTAAATAACGTTCCCAAACTATCACAGCCAACTTGCACCTCATATCATTATAATTTTCCCTCTTTAGATTAAGGACCCTAATCTCAGTATCAGTTTTGTCTCTCTTCACCTTGATGAGGAATTCTATCATATTATGGTTACTTATCCTCTAGGGGCCTCGCACAACTAGATTGCAAACAATTTCTTTCCTATTACACAATATCCAGGCTTGTTGGTCCCTCCACGTATTGATCCACAACCCATCTTGTGCACTCAAAAGAATTCCTTCTCTAGTTGTTAATTTGATTTGCTCAATCTTTATGCAGATTAAAGTCACCCATAATTAGACATGTTCCTTTATTGCATGCATCCACAATTCCCTGTTGAATACCATTTCCAACATCACCCCTAAAGTTTGGGGGTTTATATACACAACCCTAAACAATATTTATTGCCTCTTGCTGTTTCTCAGCTCTATCTACACAGCATCCACATTATTGGAGCTAATATCCTTCCTTGCCGTTTTTCACGTTACTTCTCCTGTTCTCATATTTTTCACTGTGGCTCTAATTGACCCTGCCATTTTTCTTATTCCTCTTTTTAACCTATTGGTTTTGCCTTTGATCGCTCTTCTTTTGACTCATATGGGTTCCCATACTTCTGCCATTTTAGATTAAAACCTCCCCAACTATTATGGGAAACACATCCCCTATGACATCAGTTCTGGTGCTGCTCAGGTGTAACTTGTCCAGTTTGTACTGATCCCACCGAACCCAAAACCATCTCAATGCCCCAGGAATGTGAACCCCTCCCCATCTCACCATCTCTTCAGCCACGTTTTCATCAGATACGTCCTGCTATTTCTATTCTGACTAGCATATGACACTAGCAACAATCCTGACATCATTACTGTTATGGATGTTATTGGGATGCTACCCCTTTATAAGTGAACTGGTCAGCTGACTGAAAGCACAGAGCTGGGGGTTCAGTCTTGAGCCAGTTGTAGAGGTGTGAGCATCTAAAATATAGTGTAAAAACTGAAAGAACTGTGGATGTTTTAAGTCAGACACAAACAGAAATTGCTGTAAAACTCAGGATCTGGCAGCATCTGTGGAGAGAAATCATAGTTAACATTTTAGGTTGTGATCCCTCCTCAGAACTCCTCAAGTTTTGACCCAAAACATTAATTCTGCTTCCTCTCCACAGTGCTGCCAGACCTGGTGGCCTTTTCCAGCAATTTCTATTTTTGCTTGTGTTTAAAATAAAGTGTTCCTTTTCCAAGTCTTACTTGTGCCTCCCTGGTGTATAATTCCTGATTCCCAGCAAATTAGAAGCTTTATATATTCGCTTCCTGAAGGGCTTTTGCCCAAATTGTCGAATCTGCTGCTCCTCAGATACTGCCTGACTGCTGTGCTTTTCCAGCACCATACTCAACTCTGATCTCCAGCATCTGCAATCCTCACTTTCACCTATATATCTCTCGGAGGCCCTACTTTTCAACTTAATTCCCTGTGTTTTGACTTTAGGACATCTACGCCATTTGTACCAATGTGTATCACAGTCACTGGCTATTCACCATCCCCCTCCAGAATGTCCTGTAGCTGCTGAGACATTAGTAATCCTAGCATCAATGGTGGTGGTCGGGGGGGGAAAACAAACCATCCTGAAGTCTCATTTGCGGCCACAGAAACACCTGTCTGTTCCCCTTACAATTGAATCCCTTATAACGGTTGCATTCCAATGCTCGATACTCTTCCCCGGTGCAGCATAGCCAACCACGGTGCAATGAATGTGGGTGTGACTAATAAACTCACTGGACTATAACCTGGTGTTGAGAGATTTTTGACTTTGTCCATCCCAATCCAACATCCACACCTCTACATCATGTTCACCTAAGAGGTCATTGCCCCTCAACACTATCCAAAGCCATGTATGTTTTACAGGCGAGTAGCCACAGGAAACTCCTGCACTGCCTGTCTGGTCCTATTGCTCTGCCTTGTGACGACCCATTCCCTCACTGTCTGTGAAGTCTTAGCTTGTAGGGAGGGGGTCACACTACATGTGCTATCCCTGATACTCTCCGCCTCACGGATACTTCACAGTATTGCCAGTCACTGCTCTAGTTCAGAAATCTGGGCTTCTAGAAGCTGCAGCTGGAAGAACACACCACAGCTTTGAGCTTCCTGCCATGATTTACTTCTTTAAATTGAGCTCTTTCAAAGATGCTTAATATCAACTACTGTAGGGCTCTTATTCCCTTGTCCTCGTTACAGTAGAATGTAGTCTTTACACACTATAAGCCACACAAAAAAAAAGCAAAAGGAAAAACCAGCTTTTCCCTCTGCACTGAACTCCCACTGCACACACTGTCTCACTTAGGAGGAGTTCTCTCCCACTGCTCATGCAAAGCTTATTGTAATAGCAAGAATTCAAAAAAAGATCAGTTAACCATGGTTAACAAAGGAAGTTCAGGATGCCATTCTTGGGTCTACCTACAGCAAATAGACTGTAGTCGTTCAAGGTGGCAACTCAACCACTACTTCCTGCAGGTTACAGCACAAGTGCAGATCCAGATTCCTTTTAAATGAGTCAAGGCTTCAGCCTTAACCAACAAACTGGGGCTACAGTTCAAATCTCTACCATCTTCTGGGTTAAAAGATTTCCTTGCTAAAATTTCTACCAATCACCTTAAATTTGTGTTCCTCATCCTGGGGGAAAAAGAAGTCGTACTATCCACTCCATCTAAGCTCCTCATTATTTAATACACTTCAATAAAGCATTTTATTAAATGAGGCATAAAAGGTGCTCAAGGGCAATAGAAGATCAAGGAAATAACTCTACCTATTACAATGCAAGGTGGCTGTGCTCATTCTTAATGTCCTAGCCCAGCCATCATCAACTGGCTCAATGGTCTGCCTTCAATCATGACATCAGAAGTAGGAATGATTTCTGATGATTGCAGTGTGAAATCCCATTGTTAACTTTGCAGTTACAGGGGCATACCATGCACTCCAGAAACTTGGCAAATGCTCCCTGAATCCCACGTGATTTAACCTTACTAAATCAGTCTACCATGCAGATGCTTGTTGAAGGTTTTCAAAGCACAAACTGACTGCATTGTGTGCCAACCTCAACTGTACTTTTCAAAACTTCCTCCTCCAATATCTGGGAGACAAGGGCAGCAGGTACACGGAAATACCCATGACCTACAAGTTCCCTCCAAGCCTCACATCTTCCTGAATGGGAACTGTCTTGCCATTCCTTTACTGGTGCTGGATCAAAATCCTGGAAAATCTTTCCCAGCAGCACTGGGTGCACTAAACCACTGCACAGGGACTGCAAGAGTTTCAAATTCAGCCATTTCATTTTGACAGTTCAATTTTGGCCACTTATTTTAAACAGGCATGCCAAAGTTTATAAGTATTTTATATAGCAAAGTCTTCAGGATGAGGGTATGGTTTCAAATAGGTTCTGGGTGAATGCTCAGAAGGAACAACGTGAAGGCAAGAGAAAGAAACAAAAATTTAAATTGGTTCAAGTGATTGACTGAGGGCTACCACTGAAAATGTGTTGCTGGAAAAGCGCAGCAGGTCAGGTAGCATCCAAGGAACAGGAGAATCGACGTTTCGGGCATAAGCATTCCTGAAGAAGGGCTTATGCCCGAAACGTCGATTCTCCTGTTCCTTGGATGCTGCCTGACCTGCTGCGCTTTTCCAGCAACACATTTTCAGCTCTGATCTCCAGCATCTGCAGCCCTCACTTTCTCTTAAGGGCTACCACTGCAGGGTAAACCCTCTGAAGGAACTGTTTTGACAGGCACAATACCTAGAAAAGTCACCCCATGGGAAGGCAAATTTCTCTGAAGGAAATTGCTCCATTGTGCAATGTTTTGAGGGAACACTCCCAGGCAGACTGCTGTGAAGGAGGGACACTGAGTGAAAACGTTTGAGCACTGCTCCCTGGAGACTCAGTCTAAGGGACTGGTCAAAAGGAACACCACCAAAACGCAAAATTCCAAGAGGACCTGAAATAATTTTTTAAGAGCTGGCAGCTCATCAATAATCACCTTTTTCTTTTTACTAATGCATAGTCTTTGACAGTAGCACTGCTGCCATTCCAGAGCCTCAACATCCCTGACATTCACCCTTCAAGTCAGATCTCCCTGATTGGATCAGATTAACAGCCCTATCAGGGAACTTATATTCTATAAAGGTCCAGCTGGCTGACCTTATTATAATCACTACATCCCTCCTCCTCTGAGTTCACGGTCACAAGGTGGTCCAGTTCGTTTCAGAGCCTCCTGGAGTGTTTTAACATTGGGTCAGGTTCCTCCAGCTTTGAATTCAATAGGAGAGCCATGTAGTGAATAGGAGCTCACCTCTTGTGTCTGGAGCACCTTGGTAGACATGCACACTTCTTCTGGAGGCAGAAGCATTGAGGTGGCTAGTTTCATCATGTCCATCTCTGATTCAGAGGACTTGATGTTTGATGGAGAGGATGAATCAATGAGTCCCTGAAGTATTTCTGAAGGTTCTGAGGGACAGGACAAGTTTTACTCTGCACAGTCTGCAAACTTGTAGCTTTAAAATTGCCCTCGTGCTTTGTTCAGAATAGTTGCACCTACCCAAAATTTATAAGTCACTGGTCCTGATCTCACGACAATCATGCATCCTGCACATGTGGGGCCACTTCCATGATTCTTACACCAGACTTCTGAATCAAACCGTTTCTCTCACTTGGTGGAATCTTGGTTTGGCATTGGGTTCCTGTTGTTTCATCCTGGGTGAAGTCTGGGAAGATAAGACTTAGCCTGGTGCAGAGTCTCCTACCCATTAGCAACTCTGTTGGTGTTATCCCGTAGTTGAATGAGGGGTGTTCCTATAATCAAACAAGAACAATGAAAAATCTGGTACCTAGTGAGGCTATAGCTGTTTTTTTTCAGTCTAGCCTTCAAAGTTTAGATCACTCTTTCTCCGTATTGAATGGTGGGGGGGGGGGGGGGGGGGGGGGGGAGATAATGGAACTGATCTAACACATCAAATCCCATTTGACTTTCAGTGGTAACTAAATTCCCTGCTGGTAAACAATGGCCCATTGTCTGTGACCAATACCTCCAGGACTCCTGTGTCACAAAAGGTGTGTGCAATGTTTCTATCGTTGCTCCAGTGTTTGCCAAAACGGATTCTATGCATGTCCAACCACTGAGTGGACGTTTACAATGATTAAAAATAGTCGACATGCAACAGAGTCCAAGTTTTACCCAGACATTTCCATGAATGTGAGAAAAGTGTTGGTGTTACTTTCTGTCCTTGTTGAACATTCTGGACATTGTCCCACCATATGGCCTGGCCACCAGATATAACTCCTCACCAACATCTTCATTTTGGAAACTCCAGATGACCTTGGTGGAGTTCAGCCAGAATGAGGGCGACAATCACTCTTAATCCCCATTACATGTCATTCTCCAAGTGAGCGATCTCTCCAGTCCAAAAAAGTTTTCAATCTAGCTGTGATGACCCTTGGTTTCCCCCATTAATATCAATTGTTTCAGTTTAGAAAGGACTGGATCTTTATGTCAAAAGTTTGATATTGTTAGCGGTTACTGGTAGCCTGTCCAGAAAATTCAATGTCATGACAGACTCTTCCATTGGGGGTACCACAGATGATGTGTCTGCTAATGGAAGGCAGCTCAATGCATCCACGTTTGCTGTTCAGCCACCGAGACAGCGTTCTAATTTGCAATTACACATTTAATATTAGAGCCCACTGCCGAATATGGCCCAAAGCTAACGTGTGGCCCTGCCTTATCCACTTTAAGTAGACTGTTTTAAAAAATTCTCAAGGTCAGGTTCGTAGGAGAGTAGTCTGACACAGAACAAACGACCAAGAGGCGAGTCTGCTAGAATATGGGCATTTTATTCCCCGCAGCGTCGCCACAACCAGGTCTCATACAACGGGTCTGGCTTATACTCACTCTACATGTTACCGGAACTGGGAGCCGTCAGTTCTCGTAGAGCGGTTGCCAACAACCCACGCTCGGCGGTTAAACGTAACCCCGGAGCAGACTCACCGAACTGGAGACTTTTCCAGCTGATATACTCTTTTCCAGATATAAACATTCATGTGAACAGCAGAGCAAGGCTAAAAAACACATTCCATTCTGGTTACATACAGATAAGAAGATTCACACGGGGAGGTGTGTAATAAGATTCACACGGGACTAAGCAACACCTCCATTCCGGTTAGATTCACACATGTATTGGGACATAATTTTTAACCGTTTCACCACATAGACCAAGTAGTGGTTCATGACCCATTATCATGAATTTTCACCCATAAAAGACATTGATAGATTTTGTGACTTCAAATATGACCGCCAATCCTTCTTTATCTATTTGGGCATATTTATGCTTTGCACTAGCTTAAGTACCAAGGACTTTGGCTATGGGCATTCTTCTCCAGTGGGCCACCTATGAGCTTATACCACCTCGATGCCATTCCATGAGGCAATGCACATCAATGACAGATCTTTCTTGGGATCCTAGTGTGCCAATACATTAGAGGATGATAGTTGCTGGTTTACTTCATTGAAAGCTACAGCTGGTTTCTGAGACCCATTTCCAAAGCTGACCTTTTAGTAAGGAGTTGCCAGGATAGATGCCAGGTATGAATTCTCCACAATAATTTACTAGATCCAAAAATGACTTAAGCTCCTAGAAAAATGTGGGGCCAGGTCATCTTTGGTCACCCACACTTAATTCTCCAACAGATGTAACTCAGTCTTGTTGATTCTTTAGCTAGGTAGGTCACTTCTGGGGTCTGGAACACATTTTTTCCCTTCTTAGGCATATGCCTGCCTTGGAAAAACACCTTAGGACTATATCCAGGTTCACTAAGTGTCCCTTATTAACCTTCCCTGCTATCAGGATGTTATCTAGGTAAATGGCAGTCTGAGGTACTCCTTGCAAAATGTTCTCAATCAGCCACTGAAAAATTGAACAGGCTGACAATACACAATGTATTGTGCCCTTATGGATATTAATCATATGACTATCCAATGACCGTTTAAATGCCCTTAAAGTTGGCGAAACTACTACTGTTATAGGCAGTGCTTTCCATGCCTCTATTAGAGTAAAGAAACTACCTCTGACATCTGTCCTATATCAATCACCCCTCATGCTAGCCATCACCATCTAAGGAAGAAGGCTCTCACTGTTCACCTAACACTGAATATCTTATACATCTAAATTAAGTCACCTCTCAACCTTCTCTCACAAAAACAGCCTCAAGTCCCTCAGCCATTCCTCGGAAGACCTCACCTCCATGCCAGGCAACATCTTAGTAAATCTTCTCTGCACCCTTTCTAAAGCTTCCACATGCTTTATTTAAATGCGATGACCATAATTGTACGCAATACTCCTAGTGTGGCCACATCAGGGTTTTGTACACCCGCAGCAAGACCTCGTAGTTTGAAAACTCAATCCCTCTACTAATAAAAGCTAACACATCGTATGCAAAAGGTACCTAATGACAGAAAAAAAAAAAGCTGCAGCTCCATAAGCTGTTAGGAGCTCTATTCATTTTTCTTCAGCCTCAACATAGTTAGCCTGGAAAAACATAATGCATTCTTTACAACTTTGGGCACAGTCAACCGAGTCAAACTTCCCACATAGAAGCTGGATGTAAGAAAATGCTTACCCAGTCACCCCTAACTGTTACGAGCAAGTTTCTTCAGTATCGTTCTTTTACCCTTATCACTACTGAAATAACACCTCAGAGGCTGCATCCCATCACCAAGCATCCTTTGTTCAGAAATATTTAGCCTTTGACATTAGCAATGTCTCTCACCGAGAGAAACGTTCACATTCTCAACATCCCTGACATTCATCCTTTTATATCAGCCTGATTAGACCAGAATAGCCCCAATTAGGGAATTTATATTCTGAGAACCAGCTGGCTGATCTTGTTACAATCACTGCAGATCAAATCAAGGAGACAATTCCAAAGATTTTAATAGAGTAAACAAGGTGAATCTATTTCTACTGCTTGGAGATTTAATAGCAATGAATTTATCTGGCTTAATAAAAATCTGGAATTAATAGTTCATCTCATGATAACCATGACAGTTATTATGGATCGTTATAAAAATCCATCTGGTTCACTGACGTTCTTTAGGGAAGGAAATCTGCTGTCCTTACCAATGATGCCCCTATCCCATGAAAGAAAAAAAGAAAATAAAACTCGCAAAAGAACTGGATAGGAGACGAAGGGGATGTATGTTACAAGGGGTTTGTGTTATATTTCCCGCTGCGTGTCTCCCTGCCACTGGAGAAGTCCATGATCAGTCCACCTATCTAATGCCCAGCAGCCTCAATTTGCAGATGGCTGCTTAACTGAGTCAGAATGGGGTTTCTGATCTCATTTGGGAGCTTTGGGAGAGCTGTGAGCCAATCTGATTGATGATTGCTTGTCAAACCAAAAGTGGTCAAAGTCATCTGATGGATCCTAGATTTTATTAAGCCCAGGGAATTTGGTGGAGGGTGTGTGCAGGCGAAATGGCACAATCCATGAAGAAAAGGAAGAGGGACCCAAGCTTTAGACCATTATTTAGCTACTTACCAAGAGGAGGCAAGCCACCTGACCCCCTTACATGCTCAATATTAGGTCGGAGGTGGTAGGAAGGCAGCAGGCAGGCCATGTATTTTATTTCTTCAAGTACGCCAGCAGTGAGCTTTAAAATTCAAACCAATTTGAACTATTTTGCAATGAATTGATAAGATTTGGATAAGATTTGGATTGCAGTGATTTGGAGTGGCAGAAGCATATTCAGTAATACATTTTCAAATGGAAATTGGGTAAATACCTTGTGGAAAGATTCACAGGGATATGGGAAAAGTCTTTTTGATTTATTGAATAAAATAAGTCATGTACAAAAAAAGTGTTCTTAGTGTCAGCATTCACGCATTGCGAGTACACACTAGGAATTGTAGACTTGCATTATAGACTTACAAACTTTTCGAATGTTCTGTGGATACTACAGAGTTTTGTGCACTGGGCCAAGAACTAGCATTGAGGAGTACAATATACAGAAAGTTGAATAGGCTTTAACATCCAAAAGGTGTGGTGCTTCATTAGTCAAGATTGCATTTTTCTTCTCTCTTATTTTCAAGACAAGGTTAAATTCAAGTTACTGTTTCAACAGTCAAAGTGACTTAATTCACATATCCCTTCAATTGTAAGTATAATTTTGTGTACCTGTCTTGGTTGGTCAATCTTTGCTCCTGACGCAAGCAGCATCTTAACCACATTTAGATGGCCGCCTTGTGCTGCCAGGAAAAGTGATGTAGCACCATCCTGCAAAAAGAAAGGAATTTGGTCTATCACTAATTTTAATACAAAACTTGGAAAGTAGGAGAGTGAAGTTACTCTCCTCAACTTTGAACAAAAGCGCAATAAGGCTATAAGGCATAGAAGCAGAAGTAGGCCATTCAGCCCATCAAGTCTACTCTGCCATTCAATGAGATCAAGGATAATCTGAGCAAATTTTCTTCAGAAGTGTACTGTTTTCTCATCACCACTGACGTAACTGAAGAGGCCAGTATCCCATCACCACATCATCCTTTATTTACATGTGCACAGTACATGGGCTCTGACCAGCCAATTATAGAAGCATAGAATAGAATCCCTACACTGTGGAAGCAAACAATATGGCTCATCAAGTCCACAGTGACCTTCCAAAGAGCATCCCACCCAGGCCCATCCCCCTACCCTACTCCTGACACATCAAGTCCATCCCCCTACCCTCCAAAGAGTTGAAAGTGTGGTGCTGGAAAAACACAGGTGGTCAGGCAACATTTGAGGAGCAGGAGAATCAACATTTCGGGCATAAGCCCTTCATGAAGAACGAGGTTTGTGGGCTGGGGTGGGGCTTGGGGAAGACAGCTGAGAATGCAATAGGTAGATGAAGGTGGGGGAGAAGGGAATAGCTCAGAGAGGAGGGTGGAGCAGATAAATGGGAAAGATGATGGACAGGTCAACAGGACAGTGCAGAGTTGGAGGCTTGAGACTGGGATAAGGTGGGGGGTGGGGTGGGGAATGAGGAAACTGGTGAAATCCACATTAATCCTGTATGGTTGCAGGGTTCCAAAGCAGAAGATGAGGCGTTCTTCCTCCAGGCATCAGGTGGTTAGGGTTTGGCAATGGAGGTGGTCCAGGACCGGTGTGTCCTTAGTGGAGTGGGAGGGGGATTTGAAGTGATCAGCCACAGGACAGTGGGGTTGGTTGGTGCTGGTGTCCCAGAGATGTTCTGAGACGATCTGCAATTTGGTGTTCTGGACAAAGGTTTGTGGGGGGTGCGAAGGTGTGGGTGCAGCTTTTATACTTCTTGTACTGGCAGGGGAAGATGCTGGGAGTGGGATGAGGGCTGGTGGGCTTGCCAAAATGTCAATTCTCCAGCTCCTCGGACCACACTCTTGACAATGATCTCCAGCATCTGCAGTCCTCACTTCTTCCTAGCTGACCCTCCAAAAAGCATCCCAACCAGACCCATTGCCATCCCCTATTCCTGTAACCCTGCATTTCCCATGGCTAATCCTACTAGCCTACACATCCTTAGACACTGTAGGCAATTTAACATTCGAAGCTCCTTGGATGCTGCCTGAACTGCTGTGCTCTTCCAGCACCACTAATCCAGAATCTGGTTTCCAGCATCTGCAGTCATTGTTTTTACCCAATTTAACATAACACCAAATCCACCTAACCTGCACATCTTTGGATTGTGGAAGGAATGAGGAGACTCTGAATCTTCTGATTGTAAACTGTACTGTTGAATAAAACAAAACCAATGTATTCATCTGTTAATGTTAATTCTGAGAAACAGCAATTTACAAGGGAGAGGAGTGGCAAAGCCAGATGTCAAACCCTACCATTCAACCAGTTTTCAAGGACAAACTTCAAATCCCACTTTCACTCATGACAACAAAGCAGTAACAAATTCATACAAAACAGTCCTGTTAGATAAGAAACTGTGCATAGAATACAGAATACACCCCAGGAATGCAGCATTCATTACCATAAACATCAAAATGTAGAGTCCATTCCCCAGGAACAGAGTCCACTCCAGTATACAAAGTACATTGTCAGAAATTGAGTTCACTCCAAACTGCAGAGTCCATTGCCAGACAGAGGGCACAGACCACTTCTGAAGGCAGCAAATGCACACCCCACAGCACACACACCCGTGTCTAGTCTCCATAGGGGCCTGGCCCATCCATTGAGAATTAGGCCCACTCTCAGAAAGAGACTACATTGTAAAGGTACAGTTAACTCAGAGGTTTGGTCCACTCCCAAAGCCCAGGATCCAGCAAATGCTCACCTCCCAGCACTAACACAGTTGTTCAGTCTTTACAGAGGCACAGTCCACCGACAAAGGACCAGGTCTACCCACAGGAACAGCTCATCTGGAAATGTGTATTTTCTTACAGACGCTCATCCAAACACCAAAACAAAAAAGTGAAAACACATACAAAATGAAAGAAAACCAGAGAGCAAGGACTAAGCCCTTGTCAACATTTCTCTTTCACTTTGAGAAAAGGACAAAGAGTAACACACAGACTATAACCAGCCAGTGAAACAACAGTTCCCTAATGAAGGCTGAATTACACCTGAAACACATTGACTGTGTAGACCACGCAGTTTAGAAATCAGTCCTCAATTGAAAAGGAACATCAGATAACAAAACTAGCTTTGTAAACCAGCCAGTTCAGGAATTAGGTTCTTCCAAAAAAGCAGAAACTAACAGAAGCAGTAACACACTATGGCCTAGCCAGCATAGAGTCTGTCCGAAATCTCCTGTTTATTTTCTTTATAGAGCCAGCTCTCAGAGTGAGCAAGATGTCTGACACTCCTTTTTCTTCTTTGTTTTCTTTTGTTATTTTCCCCCACACTACCATCTAACAGCTGTAGTGCTTACTTAAATCTCCTAGTTATATTTTTTCTTGTGCTTATTTTTTCTCCTGTTTTTTTTTCCTATTTTCCCCTGACACTAACAGTGGTAATGCTTATTTGAATTTCCTGTTGTTTTAAAACAAACTTTTTTCTTATTTTATCAATACACAGGTTTACAAAACAATTAACATTAACAGCTGTGTACAAAGAAACAGTAATTTTACAAGGGAGAGGAGTGGCAAAGCCAGGCCCCAAACCCTACCGTTCAACCAGTTTTCAGGGAAATGAGGACAAACCTCAAATCCCAGTTTCAATCATCGCAAAATAGTAACAATGACAAATACATAAAAGACAGTCCAAATACATAGAGTGCATAAAATACAGACCCCCAGCAAGCCACTGTCCCTCCCACCTTCCGGCCACTAAGGCAGCCCACCCCTACGCCCCTGTCCACCCCATGCTCCTTCCAGTTCTTGGTCTGCCCTGACATCTTTCAACCACCTCTAGGACAGCCCATCCTTCTTCCCCAACCCCACCAGGCTGACTGCAGTCAGGACGGCCCACCCACTTTCCGGCTACCCTAACGCCTTTAGCACCTCCCAGCCATCTGTAGGACAGCCCGCCCCAGTGCCTACCCAGGGTGACAGCACTGAGGACGGCCTACCCGCTTTCCAGCTCTCGGTCTGTTCCAACATCAAACTCTCACCTACCCCGATGCGCCATCTGGCCTGTAGACTATCTTGACACACCTTCTGGCCACCTCTAAGACAGCCCGTCCCTTTCCCTGGGACGACAGCATGCAGGACAGCCCATAAGCCTTCCAGATCTCAGCCCATTCCAATTCCCTTCTGGGTCTCGGCCGCTATGACACGCCTTCCGACCACCTCTAAGACAGCCTGACCCGATCACCCCTTCTCGGGACGACAGCACCCAGAATGGCCTACCCACCTTCAGCTCTCGAGGCAACCGGCCTCAGGGTGGCCTACCCACCCTCTGGCTTTTGGGACAGCTCATCACTTTCAGGTTCATAGGACAACCTACCCACCCTCCAGCTCTCAGGATGATGGCTTTCAGGACGATCTGAGCCTCCCAGCCCACAGTAAGGGATACAAGACAGCACAGGTGATAAACCCAACAAGCAACAAGGCAGTCAATTACCAACAAAGAGTCCTTTCTGGTAGAGAGTCCATTGCCATAAACAGTTCTCTTCAAAATGTGGCATCCATTCCCAGGATCAGAGACCACACTCCAGTATACAAAGTGCCTTCTCAGAATGAAGTGCACTCCAAACTGCAGAGTCCATTGCTAAAAACAGAGTCCATAATGGAGGGCAGAGTCCACTCCTGAAGGCAGCAAATGCACACCCCACAGATGTTCAGTCTCCTTAGAGTCCTGGCCCATCCATACAGAACCAGACATACTCACAGGAACACAGTACATTGTAAAGGTGTAGTTAACTCACAGGGGTTTGGTCCACTCCCATACTCCAGGATGCAGCAAATGCTCACCTCCCAGCACACACACACAGGGGTGTTCAGTGTTTACAGAGGCCTAGGTAGTTTCTACCCACAGAAACAGCTCATCTGGAAAGTTGTATTTTCTCACAAGGGCTCAGTCTAAACACCAAAAAACAAAAGGAAACTAGAGTCCAAGGGCTAAGCCCTACTACAAAATCAACATTGTACTTTTCTCAAAGTAAAAGAGAAAAGAGTAACACAGCTGTAACCAACCAGTGAGACAACAGATCCCTAATGAGAACTAAGTTACACCTGAAACACAGTGACTGTGTAGATCAGGTAGTTTAGAAATCAGTCCTCAATAAAAAAGGAATACCAGTTAACAAACTAGCTATATAATTTGGCCAGTTTAGGAATCAGGTTTTCCCCCAATAAAAGCAGAAACCTAAATGTCATTGTCACTGTCTTGTCATATGTGGAACTGGGATTTGAGGTTTGTCCTCCTCTCCCTGTGAAATGGTTGAACAGTAGGGTTCGGGGCCTAGCTTTGCTGCTCCTCTCCCTTGTAAAATTGCTGTCTTTTGTGTACAGCTGTCAATGTTTTTTGTAAACTGGTTTGTAATTTGTTTAATAAAATAATATAACCAGGAAAAAAAAAACTTTTGTATGTAACGGTATTGTCGAATGTATAAATGTCATTGTCACTGTCTTGTCATATGTGGAACTGGGATTTGAGGTTTGTCCTCCTCTCCCTGTAAAATGGTTGAACAGTAGGGTTCGGGGCCTAGCTTTGCTGCTCCTCTCCCTTGTAAAATTGCTGTCTTTTGTGTACAGCTGTCAATGTTTTTTGTAAACTGGTTTGTAATTTGTTTAATAAAATAATACACAGGAGGGATTTTTTTTTAGGGAACTGACTCTGTGCTGGTTGGTGTTACAGTCAGTATGTTACTGTTAGTTTCTGCTTCCTTTTTT
>NC_057713.1:2604537-2614102 GCF_004010195.1 Chiloscyllium plagiosum
ACTAGAGGACATAGGTTTAGAGTGAGAGGGGAAAGATATAAAAGAGACCTAAGGGGCAACTTTTTCACGCAGAGGGTGGTGCGTAGGTGGAATGAGCTGCCAGAGGAAGTGGTGGAGGCTGGTACAATTGCAACATTTAAAAAGCATCTGGATGGGTATATGAATAGGAAGGGTTTGGATGGATATGGGCCGGGTGCTGGCAGGTGGGACTAGATTGGGTTGGGATATCTGGTTGGCATGGATGGGTTGGACCAAAGGGTCTGTTTCCATGCTGTACATCTCTATGACTCTATGAGATGTTAAATGGGCCTCAGCTTAATATCTGGTGCCTGCCTTGACTTCCTGCTCATGTATCAAAAGAGAAGCTTCAATTCACAACATAATAATTTTCTACTTCTTTAACCAATACAAAATAATTACCAAAATGTGACAGACTATTAATATGTAACATAAATGTTAATTATTCAGATAACAGCCATCACCTTCCCATTTTAAGCAATCAATAATATAGATTTAACATTTTTTTTGCTTAACACATCGTTAAACATTTCCAAGCACTTAGCCATGTTTGTCTTGAACAATTAGTCCATGTGTCTTTAATTAAATGAATTGACAAAACAATGTGATGATATTTCCTAGAAATCAAACTGAAATCCTTTCTTGGTAGATTCAACAAAGCTTCATTAGTTATCTATGAGTATGGTACAGTACTGATGAAGCCTGACACAAAGTTGTGGACTCAAGTCCTGCTCCAGATACTGACATAATCTAGGCTGACACTCCAGAGCATTTGGAGGTGCTGAGATATCAAATCAAGCCTCTGTCTGCTCTCTTGGGTGGGCATAAAAGATCTAATGGCACTACTTTAAAAAGCAAGGGAATGTCCTAGTGTTTCAGCAATATTTGTTTCTCATTCAACATTACTAGTACAAATTATCTGGCCACTAATTCATTTGCTGGTTGTGGATAATTGCTGGACACAAACTAGCTATCATGTTTCCTACATTATAACACAAGTCCACTTCAAAAGCACTTAAATGGTTGTAAAGCACTTTGGAATGTCATTAGATTGTGAACGGTGCTTTAAAGTTTCAAGTTTCTCTTTCTTTATTTTCCCTTCAAAGGTGATGTTGAGTTACCTTTTAGATCAATGTGTTCTACAAAGATTTTTTTTGGTATTGTAGAGTAAAATTGATCTGAAAAAACAAAGATTGTGGAAAGATTAATTGCAGTTTTTTAAAAAGGAGATTATTGACACTCATTGTAAGTACTGTTTACACAGGTGTTTGTTCAAGCAATGGGGGGGAAAGTCTAGTTCCAGACAAACTTGAGTCAGGGGGGTTTGTGGGGTGAGAGCGGAGGTGGAGATGTATGAATGGAGATTCAGCCATCAACAATTAACTGATTTGTCTGGGGAATCATGCGTGCTTGTCAATTACAAAGGCCTTCTACCTGATTTGATTTGATTTAAACTTTACTGTCAAATGTAAAAAAAGTACATTGAAAAGTGTGTAATGTCACCACACATGGTGCCATCTTAAGTATGAAGGTACCTAGGTACAAAACATAGCGAAACACAGCTCCAAGTAAAACATTACCATTGTTATTAGTATAAGTGGAAAAATAAAGGAATAAAGTTAAAGGTTAACATTATTTTTCCATTTAATACTAGGAAGGATTATAAAGGGATAAAGGTAAGAGTTTAACATTCTTTTCTTAAGTGCACTCCCTGAAAGGGCTCGGTCTCATATGCTTTGGCCCATTCTCTGAGAAACCTTGAGCTTTTTGCTATCGCGCCACAGATGCTGTGGGACCTCCCTCACTGACACTTCGGGCTTGCTCCAACCACGCTGAACTCAGGCCCACAGCCGCTTCCACCCAATGAATCTTCAGCCAATGCCACTCATGACCCACAGCCTCTGCCAGTCTCCCCATGATGCAACTGCTGGCTCTCTCTCTAGAACTCCAGAAGATAGGAAAGACGAGAAGTGAAAAAAGAATGCAGCCAGCCTAAGGCGGATGGGCCTACTATGCCGGTATCACCCTCTGGAGTAGCTGGCTCATTCTACTCTCCCACTGCTGGGTCCCACAATCTGTCCACCCACACTGCCGGATCCCACTCCCTCCTCCACACTGCTGGCCTGCTTTCACCTGCTGCTACTTTAAAAAGCCTTTAAAACAAAACAAAAAAGCAAAAAGAAAGAAAAAGAAACAATGAAAGCATACAACAGCAGACAAATCCCAGAGCAGGAGCTTGAATGCAGTGCAATTACTCCGATGCTGCCATCTAGTGCTTTGGTTGTGTTGCCAATAGCTCCTATAGCTAAGCAGCCTGGGGTGGGGGAGGGAGAAGGAAGGAAGGAGCTATACTTCTCTTTAGAGTGAAAAAAAACCTATTTGTATTCCAAGAGCAAAACGAAGTGTTGAGCTCGATCAGCCTATGTACCAGACAGAAGATAGAGACTTCCAGATCTCAATCCTATCATCTCCCACCAACTGCTGTGGGGCTTGTGTTGTGTGTGTGGTGGGGTTGAATTCCTCTAATAGACACCTATGCGGGACATCTTTTGATATGCAACAACATTCCCATGTCAACAGACATATGGTCGTTGACACAAGGCATACCCAGTTCCAGTAGCAAGGAAACCTTAACAATTGGGGATTTTCATCCCCTATCACAGCTGTTGATATCACACAAGTATCTTTTCCATACATCACTGTTGAGGACTCTTTTTTTGGATTATGTTTTGTCGGATTCCTCCTCTCCAACCTTACTGTCATGGGTGGCCCTCCCAGGAGTTGAGAATTCCTGACAACATCACTTTCAAGATCAATGGAAGCCTCTCGACTGCAGTAAGGATGCAATGCACAGAAAAGATTCACAAAGCATTAAAGTGCCATTAGACACCAAAGAAAATAAAAGTGGACAGAAACAAAAATGAGGAGAAATCATATTTCCATTTCATAATATAGGATAAGATACTCTTGACACCCAGGTAAGTGGAATTTTTAGCAGCATTTAAACATGAACCTCCGTACATAGCAAAACATGCGATTGGATACTGGAACCATGGCTACACCCTGATGGTACTATGTCTTTAGGAGAGATTTGGTCTGTGTTATTTCTTGAAGGGAGATGTTGACACTGTGGTTCTGGAATGTCTTCTTCAAAAACTGTGGATAAATGGTGCGAAGCTCCCTGGATGTTTTTTAGAGAAAAAAATTGAGTGGGAGGAGTCAGGCTCTCACAGACCCAGAGTTTTAGTTTTGCTTTCATTTGGGTTTTAGAGTTAGCTGTTGAAGCTGATAGATGCAGTTCTCCCTCTATTGCTATATTGATTCTTTCAGTGTTCCTTTCTCCTGAACTGGAAGGGAGAAAGCATGTGAGGAAAATCTGTTTTGCTGAAATTGTCTTCACCAAGGCTATGGTTATGGGATAAAATCTGAAAGAGCTGCAGATGCTGTAAATCAGAAACAAAAACAGAAATGGCAGCATCTGTGGAGAGAAATCAGAGGTAACATTTTGGGTCCAGTGACCCTGCCTCAGAACACATCCTTCTGAAATGTTAACTCTGATTTCTCTTCACAGATGCTGCCAGATCTGCTGAGCTTTTCCAACAATTTCTGCTTTTGTTTGTGTTTATGGGAGGCTGCTATATGGGAACAGATGATTGGTAGTTGAATAATATTTTATTAAGTATTTCAATAGAGTTAAATTTATAACAATTCTTCTTTTTTTGTTTGTTTCTTAACTGTGTTGGAAGAATAAAGTGTGTTTTGATTAAAGCCTAATAGTGAACCATTCAAATACACTGGAACACGGTGCCTTACACTTGTCTTTAAATAAAATGAAGTATTAAGGTCTAGGCTATCATCTTTGCATATTTTGAGGCGGCTTTGTCTGGTCCATTACAATACCATATTGCAAAGTCAGCTCATACCAAAAAAACATGTGACTGTTAAGTTGTGTATAATATGTTGCGCAAACAGCATTACAGGCAAAAGAGAAAGTACAAACGATAGGCTGGATTTTACCAAAAAAGGATTTAATTGCAGGGAATTTCATGGAAAGCCTCTTTTTTTTTTTATGGGCTTGACAGAATTATCACACATTTCTCTTCTGCCCAGCTCATTATGTTTGCCCCACCAAGTATGGCACTTTGCTTGTGCTATCATGCGTACACCAACGGAGAAAGTACTCAGCACTGCTGAGACCTTCTGGGATTTATGCTGCAGGCACCATTTTTAAAGATCAGCTGTGCGCTCGGTTAATTGCCAACTACAAAGGGCCATTCACAGTAAACAGTGGGATGGAAATGAAAAGAATAGCCTCTGAGGCCACAAAGGCAGCCTGAGCATTACTTCAATAGAAAGAGAGGTTCACATTACTGATTTACATCATCATCTCTGATCATTGTGATTATAACTGTAGCTGCAAGAATAAAGCTACAAAGGCTAAATATCGTTCAAACTATGTCATGTTAGGAAGCACTTCTACACACAAACGGTGGTAAAGGTTGGAAAATCTGTATCACAAACAGCATTTACACCAGATCAGTTGTTAATTTTAAATCTGAGATAGTAAAATTTTTGTTAAGCAAAGGTATTAACAGATATGGGTCAAAGGTAGATAGATAGAGTTAGGCCACTGATGTGCCATGATCTTATTGAATAATAGAACATGCTCAAGGATCTGAATGGACTCCTTGTGTTCCTATATAAAGTACTGCCTACAATAACATCTGGTCAATGTTCAATGTGGGAGATTCATTGGTGTGAAGCTTCAAAGTATTAATTTTAACTTTTATTGAGCAACAGGAAAAGCAAAGAAACATCAAACAAGAAAGCTGTACTTCCTTCTGGTGTTAAGCACGGGCTGCTTGCCTTTTGAACAACCATGAAGTTAGAGTCAATGAATGGTGACCTCACTCAATTCACAATTATTGAAATTGGGTGTCAATTAGATTAGATTACATACAGTGTGGAAACAGGCCCTTCGGCCCAACAAGTCCACACCAACCCACCGAAGCAACCCACCCAAACCCATTCCCCTACATTTACCCCTTCACCTAACACCACGGGCAATTTAGCATAGCCAATTCACCTAACCTGCACATTTTTGGACTGTGGGTGGAAACCGGAGCACCCAGAGGAAACCCATGCAGACACGGGGAGAATGTGCAAACTCCACACAGTCAGTCGCCTGAGGCGGGAATTGAACCCAGGTTTCTGGCCCTGTGAGGCAGCAGTGCTAACCACTATGCCACCGTGCCACCCATAAATCCCAGCTGTCTTGTATAACCTGATACTACTCTATGCTGTAGGTGATGTTCCTCTTGCTTCATATCTTCATCTTCAGTAGACTGATGCTGCTCTTCCAGCTCTTCAGCACAATTCCATCCCTCTTTGCTTGTTCCATTCATGCAGGACAAAGTATGCAAATGTTACTATAACACACTCTATAACCTGTCTGGACTGCATTGCATGTCCCCACTCCCACCTCATCCAAACTGATCCAAGCATTGGAACCCCATATTCCAAAGGCCTACCTTCTGTTCCACCATGCTCCTGGTGAAAGAATAGGCTGCATTCTAACTACATTTGCCATCAGTCAGGGGATGTGTTACAGATTCATCAGCTAGGTTTGCATGCTTCTCTTGTAAGGTATTTGGCCCCTGAAATAAATCAGGTACATGAGAGTTCTCAAGGAAAAAGCATCACGGCAGCTTGCAGAGTACCTGGCACAGACTTCTAAGGTATGGTGCCTTTGATCATAGATAACTTATCCATTGATGAAATGGAACTTCAGTTGTTGAAGTCAGTGACATTAAAACATGTGTAAAGTCTATAGTTGGCTACATCTGGGGGAAGCGAGCCACGTTGGAAAGTATACTGCCTGGTTGGTAACATTAACTATATCACAAGGAAACAATATGAAGCGGTTTGATCTGACACACATTGCATTGGTAATGACTTTGATATCTTTGTGAATTGAGGATTGCCAGATCCCCCCAAAGGTCTCCAATGCATTCTTGCAAGCAGCCAGATGCATAACATAGCCATGTTTGTCCTATGACCATCTACTCCTCCAAGTCACCAGTCCCAATCCAGGAGATGACACAGAAAGGTCAGGTCTCATGTCATGTCCCGAATGGAGTGGAAAGATTATCGAGCCCTGCTCCTGGTTCAGAAAGTTGCTGCTCCAAGTTTCCTGGAGCTGCGCTGTGCTGTATACCTAGTGGTTCCTGACATCAAGAGGTGGGTTTTCACTGGGCCCCTCATGATATCCAGCATATCCTGAGTGTGGGGTGCTCATTTCCTCTCACCTTTTGACACTTTTCCTCTTCTGTGCATGGTGATCCTCCCATACATCTTTGTTGGAAGAGAAGTTGTTGATGTGTCCTTTGTACAAATGTTGCTTTCCACTCTGCTGTTGACCTGAGGTGGACCTGTTTGAGGGAAGGGTTTTCCTTTTGCAGTTACTCCTCACCACCTGCTACACCTCCCACCATTTTGTTCAGTGTTGTCTCCTCCATTGACTCTGTATTCTCAGGTGGAGGTTCAATCAGTTTAATCATTCTTAAAATCTTCATTTCTTTTCCAACAAATCTTGCCTTCCTTGATTATATATTTTCTGTTGTCTTCTTGGAGGCTGGTACTTTACTAGGCGTCTATTGCTTGAGTTGCCACTTCTGGCCAAATGTGCCTATGTGGTCCCAGTCTTGCATATACATTGTATAGGTGGCCTGCTTCTCCACACAGGTTGCAGCTCTTGGACTCTTTGCAGTCCTTAGTCATGTGAGCCTTCTGTTTGCAGTTCCTGCAGAGGGTCACTTTGCAGTCCACTGCCATGCATCCTGACCTCCCTCAGGTTTGGTATATTCTAGACGTCTCCACATATATCAGATAGCCTCAGCTCCCTCCGATTGTAAAACTGGAGGGCGGGTAGAGGATGTTCCCCTGGGTCACCTTGACCTGTCACTTTCTGTGTTGCCTGTTCCAAGCTATGTGTAACTTCCCAGGAAAGTCAGGATATCTATTGCCAGGACATCAGGGTTGTAAATACAGATTATAACAACCTGGCTTCTCTGCATGAGGAGGATAAACAATGACACCACAGACAGGATGGAGAGGGGACCTTCACCTTCTTCCCCTTCAAATATCTTCACAAGCTGCTCCTGTTGCTTCACGCTTCAGAAGGTCACACCGAAACACCCCTACTGGGGAAATTCTGTACACAGAAAATATCCACTGCTTGGAAATCGCAGCAATTCAGGAGGACTTTCTTCACAAAGAAGGTCCAGTCGACCGACGATCCTTCCTCCACCTTCTTCATGGTTACCATAACTGTGTCCAAACACCCTGGCCTAGGGCATGGGTATTTGCACAGGCCATAGATCTGGCTGGCTGTACACTTAACTGGCATTAGGCCAAAGTCAGCATGAAGATTACCGATGGCAGCTCAGCTCAACTGATGATCTTCCAATGTCCAATCATGATCCAGTGATGATCTCAAAATTCTCTGATGACTCACAACTTGGAGCTCCCACTTGGTCTGAGCCAAAACAATCAGAAACATAAGCATTTTTTTTGCCTCAATATAGTATCACTTTGGAAATCAAGCTCCTCTATTTTAGGAGTCGTTACAAATCTTCAAAGTTTTATTGAAAATAGCAAAACTCCACATTCATCGGATTTCCAATGTCAGGTTATTGAAAGCATAGACCAGGTATCAAGACTTAACAAGAATTATTTATACTCCAACTGCAGATATACAATTATGAATCATGACATATAATTCTACTAGTTAAATGTTTAAGCCACTTAAAATTTCCCCCACAAACACACACACTTGTGTGCACTTTCAGCTCCAGCTCATGTGCTTCTTGATCCAGCAGCTGTGTAAACAATGCCTACAATGAATGTCAAGTTATCCATGTTCAAGGAATGCAATAACCCTTCAGCAATCCTTAGGTTTAAAACAGTTCTTTTCCCATCTCATCCCCACAATTTAAAGTACATAAAAATTAAAAGACAGTTATTTAAAGCTGATTATATGATATTAAAAGTAAAACAACAGTTAAGGAAAAGATAGGCCTAATTGAATACAAAAAAAAGGATGCCCAAGGAATATGCAAGACCAAATAACAACGAGCTTGTTCCCTTGCATTTCATCTAATCCCCCTCCCACTCCACCAAGGACATGCAAGTCCTGCGCCTCCTCTATCGCCAAATTCTAACCACCTGATGCCTGGAGAAAGAACACCTCATCTTCTGCCTTGGGACACTCCAACAACATGGTATCAATATGGATTTCACCAGTTTTCTCATTTCTGTTCCCCCACCTTATTCCAGATGTCACAATGTTGGTCTGTTTACAAGGTTACCAAGCTCTTGTGTTTTTCCAGAGAGGGGGTAATTGGCCAGGCTCCAACTAGGCTGGGTTTGAAGATAATGCCTCCGGCCTCAGGTTTTCATGTCTTAAAAAAGGTATAATCAAAGGGGAGTGGCTAGCTAGCCGTCATTTAAATTAGAGTTTTTGATTCAGTTCAGTAGCAGGGTGTGTGAAGAAAGGCTGCTGGGGCATTTCCCGCCAGGTACTCTCTCTCTCTCTCTAACTTCAAGTCTGTAAGCCTGGTTTGTTTCATTTTTACTCTTTGTGCTAAGGGATGTGTTTATTGGGACTGTTGCAAGTATTTTCGGAACACCGTCATTAAGTCGGGATTGTACGTTGGGTTTTAGATGGGCTAAGTTATCAGGTTTTTTTTCTGTTCCTTGTGTTTCATTAATTTTGTAAATAAATTCTGTTTGTTTAAAACTTGGCAGTAGGCTCAGCTAATTCACTTCAGGAATATCCACTATACACTTATCTAAAACAAATCACAAAGTTATGGTCTGGGATACCTATTTTAAAATGTTTTGAGGAGTTGGGCCTGGTCCATAACAGACTGGGGGCTCTTTGCAGGGTTAACAGGGAGGCAGCGGGTGGTAGGTGTTGGTGTCTTTGTTCCAGGTGTTGATTTGGTTGGTTTAAACTGCGCTCAGATAGCAATGGCTCTTTCAGTCTCCAGGGAGGTTCTGGGGGTGGAAGAAGTGACCTTGGGAGTTTTACAAAAGGCAAATAAGACCAAGCTGCAGGAATTAGCAGACATGCTGGAGTCGGAGCAATCTCCTAATGTGAGGAAAGATGAGATGGTTACAGCAACAGCTCAGCATTTAAACTTGTTGGAAACACCATCAGAATCTGTAGAGATGGCAACAATTCAACTGCAAATGAAGCAGCTTGAGTTCGAGGTGAAGATAAGGAAAGGGTAGAAGAAATGTAACAGTTTGAGTTATGATTAAAAGCAGAATAGAAAGAAAAAAAATGAAGGACTTTAGCAGAAGAGAAAGAAAAAGAGAGTCCAAACTTAAAAAAATGACACTTAGAAAGGAAATTGAGCTTAAAAAGATGGAGATGAAGGCTGAAGGTAGGCTTAGTGAGGATGAGCAAGCCCCTGGTAGTCAGAAGACCAGTGAGAAACTATTTAAGTATGTTCATGTATTGCCTAAATTTGATGAGAAG